>NW_027473315.1:1228896-1843344 GCF_050947335.1 Megachile rotundata | reverse complement strand
AATCACAATCATACAATCACAGTCATACAATCACAATCGTACAATCACAATCATACAATCACAATCATACAATCACAATCATACTATCGCAATCATACAATCACAATCATACAATCACAATCATACAATCACAATCATACAATCACAATCATACTATCGCAATCATACAATCACAATCATACAATCACAATCATACAATCACAATCATACAATCACAATCATGCAATTACAATCATATGATCATAATCATACAAGAACAATCATACAATCACAATAATAGAACCATAATTATACAACCACAATCAAACGATCACAATCATACAATCACAATCATACGATCACAATCGTACGATCACAATCATAGAATCACAATCATACAAAAACAATCATTCAATCACAATCATACACTCACAATCATACGCTCACAATCATTCAATCACAATGATACAATCACAATCATACAATCACAATCATACGATCACAATCATACGATCACAATCATACGAAGACAATCATACAATTACTACTATACAATCACAATCATACAAAAACAATCATACAATCACAATCATACGATGACAATCATACAATTACTACTATACAATCACAATCATACAAAAACAATCATACAATCACAATCATACAATCACAATCATACATTCACAATCATACAATCACAATCATACAATCACAATCATACAATCACAATAATACAATCACAATCATACAATCTCAATCATACGATCACAATCATACGAAGACAATCATACAATCATAATCATATAATCACACTCATAAAATTGCGGTCATACAATCGCAATCATACAATCACAATCATACCATCACAATCATACAGGCACAATCATACAATCACAATCATACAATCACAATCATACAATCACAATCATACAATCACAATAATACAATCACAATCATACAATCTCAATCATACAATCCCAATCATACAATCCCAATCATACAATCACAATCATACAATCACAATCATACAATCACAATCATACAACCACAATCATACAATCCCAATCATATTATCACAATCATACAATCACAATCATACAATCACAATAATACAATCACAATCATACAATCTCAATCATACAATCCCAATCATACAATCACAATCATACAATCACTATCATACAATCACAATCCTACAACCACAATCATACAATCACAATCATACTATCACAATCATACAATCACAATCATACAATCACAATCATACAAAAACAATCATTCAATCACAATCAGACAATCACAATCATACAATCACAATCATGCAATCACAATCATACAATCACAATCATACAATCACAATCATACAATCACAATCATACGAAGACAATCATACAATTACTACTATACAATCACAATCATACAAAAACAATCATACAATCACAATCATACGATGACAATCATACAATTACTACTATACAATCACAATCATACAAAAACAATCATACAATCACAATCACACAATCACTATCATACAATCACAATCATACAATCACAATCATACAATCACACAATCACTATCATACAATCACAATCATACAATCACAATCATACAATCACAATCATACAATCGCAATCATACACTCACAATCATTCAATCACAATGATACAATCACAATCATACAATGACAATCATACGATGACAATCATACAATTACTACTATACAATCACAATCATACAAAAACAATCATACAATCACAATCATACAATCACAGTCATACAATCACAATCGTACAATCACAATCATACAATCACAATCATACAATCACAATCATACTATCGCAATCATACAATCACAATCATACAATCACAATCATACAATCACAATCATACAATCACAATCATACTATCGCAATCATACAATCACAATCATACAATCACAATCATACAATCACAATCATACAATCACAATCATGCAATTACAATCATATGATCATAATCATACAAGAACAATCATACAATCACAATAATAGAACCATAATTATACAACCACAATCAAACGATCACAATCATACAATCACAATCATACGATCACAATCATACGATCACAATCATACGAAGACAATCATACAATTACTACTATACAATCACAATCATACAAAAACAATCATACAATCACAATCATACGATGACAATCATACAATTACTACTATACAATCACAATCATACAAAAACAATCATACAATCACAATCATACAATCACAATCATACATTCACAGTCATACAATCACAATCATACAATCACAATCATACAATCACAATAATACAATCATAATCATACAATCTCAATCATACGATCACAATCATACGAAGACAATCATACAATTACTACTATACAATCACAATCATACAATCACAATCATACGATGACAATCATACAATTACTACTATACAATCACAATCATACAAAAACAATCATACAATCAGAATCACACAATCACTATCATACAATCACAATCATACATTCACAATCATACAATCACAATCATACAATCACAATCATACAATCACAATAATACAATCACAATCATACAATCTCAATCATACAATCACAATTATACAATCACAATCATACAATCACAATCATACAATCACAATCATACTATCGCAATCATACAATCACAATCATACAATCACAATCATACAATCACAATCATACTATCAGAATAATACAATCACAATCATACAATCTCAATCATTCAAAAACAATCATACAATCACAATCATACAGTCACAATCATACAATCATAATCATATAATCACACTCATAAAATTGCGGTCATACAATCGCAATCATACAATCACAATCATACCATCACAATCATGCAATCACAATCATACAATCACAATCATACAATCACAATCATTCAAAAACAATCATACAATCACAATCATACAATCACAATCATACAATCTCAATCATACAATCCCAATCATACAATCACAATCATACAATCACTATCATACAATCACAATCCTACAACCACAATCATACAATCACAATCATACTATCACAATCATACAATCACAATCATACAATCACAATCATACAAAAACAATCATTCAATCACAATCAGACAATCACAATCGTACAATCACAATCATGCAATCACAATCATACAATCACAATCATACAATCACAATCATACAATCACAATCATACGAAGACAATCATACAATTACTACTATACAATCACAATCATACAAAAACAATCATACAATCACAATCATACGATGACAATCATACAATTACTACTATACAATCACAATCATACAAAAACAATCATACAATCACAATCACACAATCACTATCATACAATCACAATCATACATTCACAATCATACAATCACAATCATACAATCACAATCATACAATCACAATCATACAATCACAATCATACAATCTCAATCATACAATCACAATAATACAATCACAATCATACAATCTCAATCATACAATCACAATCATACAATCACAATCATACAATCACAATCATACAATCACAATCATACGATCACAATCATACGAAGGCAATCATACAATTACTACTATACAATCACAATCATACAAAAACAATCATACAATCACAATCATACGATGACAATCATACAATTACTACTATACAATCGCAATCATACAAAAACAATCATACAATCACAATCATACAACCACAATCATACATTCACAATCATACAATCACAATCATACAATCACAATCATACAATCACAATAATACAATGACATTCATACAATCTCAATCATACAATCACAATCATACAATCACAATCATACAATCACAATCATACAATCACAATCATACAATCACAATCATACAATCACAATAATACAATCACAATCATACAATCACAATCATACAATCACAATCATACTATCGCAATCGTACAATCACAATCATAATATCGCAATCATACAATCACAATCGTACAATCACAATCATACAATCACAATCATTCAATCACAATCATGCAACCACAATCATACAATCACAATCATACAATCACAATCATACGATCACAATCATACGGAGACAATCATACAATTACTACTATACAATCACAATCACACAAAAACAATCATACAATCACAGTCATACGATGACAATCATACAATTACTACCATACAATCACAATTACACAAAAACAATCATACAATCACAATCATACAATCACAATCATACAATCACAATCATACAATCACAATCATACAATCACAATCATACATTCACAATCATACAATCACAATCATACAATCACAATCATACAACCACAATAATACAATCACAATCATACAATCTCAATCATACAGTCACAATCATACAATCACAATCATACGATGACAATCATACAATTACTACTATACAATCACAATCATACAAAAACAACCATAAAATCACAATCATACAATCACAATCATACAATCACAATCATACAATCACAATCATACAATCACAATCATACGAAGACAATCATACAATTACTACTATACAATCACAATCATACAAAAACAATCATACAATCACAATCATACGATGACAATCATACAATTACTACTATACAATCACAATCATACAAAAACAATCATACAATCACAATCACACAATCACTATCATACAATCACAATCATACATTCACAATCATACAATCACAATCATACAATCACAATCATACAATCACAATAGTCCAATCACAATCATACAATCTCAAACATACAATCACAATAATACAATCACAATCATACAATCTCAATCATACAATCACAATCATACAATCACAATCATACAATCACAATCATACGATCACAATCATACGAAGGCAATCATACAATTACTACTATACAATCACAATCATACAAAAACAATCATACAATCACAATCATACGATGACAATCATACAATTACTACTATACAATCACAATCATACAAAAACAATCATACAATCACAATCATACAACCACAATCATACATTCACAATCATACAATCACAATCATACAATCACAATCATACAATCACAATCATACAATCACAATCATACGATCACAATAATACAATCACAATCATACAATCACAATCATACAATCACAATCATACTATCGCAATCGTACAATCACAATCATAATATCGCAATCATACAATCACAATCGTACAATCACAATCATACAATCACAATCATTCAATCACAATCATGCAATCACAATCATACAATCACAATCATACAATCACAATCATACGATCACAATCATACGGAGACAATCATACAATTACTACTATACAATCACAATCACACAAAAACAATCATACAATCACAATCATACGATGACAATCATACAATTACTACTATACAATCACAATCACACAAAAACAATCATACAATCACAATCATACAATCACAATCATACAATCACAATCATACAATCACAATCATACAATCACAATCATACAATCACAATCATACATTCACAATCATACAATCACAATCATACAATCACAATCATACAATCACAATAATACAATGACAATCATACAATCTCAATCATACAAACACAATCATACAATCACAATCATACAATCACAATCATACAATCACAATCATACAATCACAATCATACAATCACAATAATACAATCACAATCATACAATCACAATCATACAATCACAATCATACTATCGCAATCGTACAATCACAATCATAATATCGCAATCATACAATCACAATCGTACAATCACAATCATACAATCACAATCATTCAATCACAATCATGCAATCACAATCATACGATCACAATCATACAATCACAATCATACGATCACAATCATACGGAGACAATCATACAATTACTACTATACCATCACAATCACACAAAAACAATCATACAATCACAATCATACGATGACAATCATACAATTACTACTATACAATCACAATCACACAAAAACAATCCTACAATCACAATCATACAATCACAATCATACAATCACAATCATACAATCACAATCATACAATCACAATCATACAATCACAATCATACATTCACAATCATACAATCACAATCATACAATCACAATCATACAATCACAATCATACAATCACAATAATACAATGACAATCATACAATCTCAATCATACAATCACAATCATACAATCACAATCATACAATCACAATCATACAATCACAATCATACAATCACAATCATACAATCACAATCATACAATCACAATAATACAATCACAATCATACAATCACAATCATACAATCACAATCATACTATCGCAATCGTACAATCACAATCATAATATCGCAATCATACAATCACAATCGTACAATCACAATCATACAATCACAATCATTCAATCACAATCATGCAATCACAATCATACAATCACAATCATACAATCACAATCATACGATCACAATCATACGGAGACAATCATACAATTACTACTATACAATCACAATCACACAAAAACAATCATACAATCACAATCATACGATGACAATCATACAATTACTACTATACAATCACAATCACACAAAAACAATCATACAATCACAATCATACAATCACAATCATACAATCACAATCATACAATCACAATCATACAATCACAATCATACAATCACAATCATACATTCACAATCATACAATCACAATCATACAATCACAATCATACAACCACAATAATACAATCACAATCATACAATCTCAATCATACAGTCACAATCATACAATCACAATCATACGAAGGCAATCATACAATTACTACTATACAATCACAATCATACAAAAACAATCATACAATCACAATCATACGATGACAATCATACAATTACTACTATACAATCACAATCATACAAAAACAATCATACAATCACAATCATACAACCACAATCATACATTCACAATCATACAATCACAATCATACAATCACAATCATACAATCACAATAATACAATGACAATCATACAATCTCAATCATACAATCACAATCATACAATCACAATCATACAATCACAATCATACAATCACAATCATACAATCACAATCATACAATCACAATAATACAATCACAATCATACAATCACAATCATACAATCACAATCATACAATCACAATCATACAATCACAATCATACTATCGCAATCGTACAATCACAATCATAATATCGCAACCATACAATCACAATCGTACAATCACAATCATACAATCACAATCATTCAATCACAATCATGCAATCACAATCATACAATCACAATCATACAATCACAATCATACGATCACAATCATACGGAGACAATCATACAATTACTACTATACAATCACAATCACACAAAAACAATCATACAATCACAATCATACGATGACAATCATACAGTTACTACTATACAATCACAATCACACAAAAACAATCATACAATCACAATCATACAATCACAATCATACAATCACAATCATACAATCACAATCATACAATCACAATCATACATTCACAATCATACAATCACAATCATACAATCACAATCATACAACCACAATAATACAATCACAATCATACAATCTCAATCATACAGTCACAATCATACAATCACAATTATACGATGACAATCATACAATTACTACTATACAATCACAATCATACAAAAACAACCATAAAATCACAATCATACAATCACAATCATACAATCACAATCATACAATCACAATCATACATTCACAATCATACAATCACAATCATACAATCACAATCATACAACCACAATAATACAATCACAATCATACAATCTCAATCATACAATCGCAATCATACAATCACAATCATACAATCACAATCATACAATCACAATCATACAATCACAATCATACAATCACAATCATACAATCACAATCATACAATCACAATCATACAATCACAATCATACAATCACAATCATAATATCGCAATCATACAATCACAATCGTACAATCACAATCATACAATCACAATCATTCAATCACAATCATGCAATCACAATCATACAATCACAATCATACAATCACAATCATACAATCACAATCATACAAAAACAATCATACAATCACAATCATACAATCACAATCATACAATCATAATCATATAATCACACTCATAAAATTGCAATCATACAATCGCAATCATACAATCACAATCATACCATCACAATCATGCAGGCACAATTATAAAATCAGAATCATAGAATCACAATCATACAAAAACAATCATGCAATCACAATCATGCAATCACAATCGTACAATCGCAATCGAACAATCAGAACCATATGATCACAATCATACAATCACAATCGTACAGTCTCAATCATTCACGCGCCATCTTACAATCACAATCATACAATCACAATCATACAATCACAACCATACAATCACAATCATACAATCACAATCATACAATCACAATCATACAATCACAATCATACAATCACAATCATACAATCACAATCATACAATCGCAATCAAACAATCACAATCATACGATCGCTATCGTACAATCGCAATCATACACTCACAATCATTCAATCACAATGATACAATCACAATCATACAATGACAATCATACGATGACAATCATACAATTACTACTATACAATCACAATCATACAAAAACAATCATACAATCACAATCATACAATCACAGTCATACAATCACAATCGTACAATCACAATCATACAATCACAATCATAAAATCACAATCATACTATCGCAATCATACAATCACAATCATACAATCACAATCATACAATCACAATCATACAATCACAATCATACTATCGCAATCATACAATCACAATCATACAATCACAATCATACAATCACAATCATAATATCGCAATCATACAATCACAATCGTACAATCACAATCATACAATCACAATCATTCAAACACAATCATGCAATCACAATCATACAATCACAATCATACAATCACAATCATACAAAAACAATCATACAATCACAATCATACAATCACAATCATACAATCACAATCATACAATCATAATCATATAATCACACTCATAAAATTGCAATCATACAATCGCAATCATACAATCACAATCATACCATCACAATCATGCAGGCACAATTATAAAATCAGAATCATAGAATCACAATCATACAAAAACAATCATGCAATCACAATCATGCAATCACAATCTTACAATCGCAATCGAACAATCAGAACCATATGATCACAATCATACAATCACATTCGTACAGTCTCAATCATACACGCGCCATCTTACAATCACAATCATACAATCACAATCATACAATCACAACCATACAATCACAATCATACAATCACAATCATACAATCACAATCATACAATCACAATCATACAATCACAATCATACAATCACAATCATACAATCACAATCATACAATCGCAATCAAACAATCACAATCATACGATCGCTATCGTACAATCGCAATCATACACTCACAATCATTCAATCACAATGATACAATCACAATCATACAATGACAATCATACGATGACAATCATACAATTACTACTATACAATCACAATCATACAAAAACAATCATACAATCACAATCATACAATCACAGTCATACAATCACAATCGTACAATCACAATCATACAATCACAATCATACAATCACAATCATACTATCGCAATCATACAATCACAATCATACAATCACAATCATACAATCACAATCATACAATCACAATCATACTATCGCAATCATACAATCACAATCATACAATCACAATCATACAATCACAATCATACAATCACAATCATGCAATTACAATCATATGATCATAATCATACAAGAACAATCATACAATAACAATAATAGAACCATAATTATACAACCACAATCAAACGATCACAATCATACAATCACAATCATACGATCACAATCGTACGATCACAATCATAGAATCACAATCATACAAAAACAATCATACAATCACAATCATACACTCACAATCATACGCTCACAATCATTCAATCACAATGATACAATCACAATCATACAATCACAATCATACGATCACAATCATACGATCACAATCATACGAAGACAATCATACAATTACTACTATACAATCACAATCATACAAAAACAATCATACAATCACAATCATACGATGACAATCATACAATTACTACTATACAATCACAATCATACAAAAACAATCATACAATCACAATCATACAATCACAATCATACATTCACAATCATACAATCACAATCATACAATCACAATCATACAATCACAATAATACAATCACAATCATACAATCTCAATCATACGATCACAATCATACGAAGACAATCATACAATTACTACTATACAATCACAATCATACAATCACAATCATACGATGACAATCATACAATTACTACTATACAATCACAATCATACAAAAACAATCATACAATCAGAATCACACAATCACTATCATACAATCACAATCATACATTCACAATCATACAATCACAATCATACAATCACAATCATACAATCACAATAATACAATCACAATCATACAATCACAATAATACAATCACAATAATACAATCACAATCATACAATCTCAATCATACAATCACAATTATACAATCACAATCATACAATCACAATCATACAATCACAATCATACTATCGCAATCATACAATCACAATCATACAATCACAATCATACAATCACAATCATACTATCAGAATAATACAATCACAATCATACAATCTCAATCATTCAAAAACAATCATACAATCACAATCATACAGTCACAATCATACAATCATAATCATATAATCACACTCATAAAATTGCGGTCATACAATCGCAATCATACAATCACAATCATACCATCACAATCATGCAATCACAATCATACAATCACAATCATACAATCACAATCATTCAAAAACAATCATACAATCACAATCATACAATCACAATCATACAATCATAATCATATAATCACACTCATAAAATTGCGGTCATACAATCGCAATCATACAATCACAATCATACCATCACAATCATACAGGCACAATCATACAATCACAATCATACAATCACAATCATACAATCACAATCATACAAAAACAATCATTCAATCACAATCATACAATCACAATCATACAATCACAATCATGCAATCACAATCATACAATCACAATCATACAATCACAATCATACAATCACAATCATACGAAGACAATCATACAATTACTACTATACAATCACAATCATACAAAAACAATCATACAATCACAATCATACAACCACAATCATACATTCACAATCATACAATCACAATCATACAATCACAATCATACAATCACAATCATACAATGACAATCATACAATCTCAATCATACAAACACAATCATACAATCACAATCATACAATCACAATCATACAATCACAATCATACAATCACAATCATACAATCACAATCATACAATCACAATAATACAATCACAATCATACAATCACAATCATACAATCACAATCATACAATCACAATCATACTATCGCAATCGTACAATCACAATCATAATATCGCAATCATACAATCACAATCGTACAATCACAATCATACAATCACAATCATTCAATCACAATCATGCAATCACAATCATACAATCACAATCATACAATCACAATCATACGATCACAATCATACGGAGACAATCATACAATTACTACTATACAATCACAATCACACAAAAACAATCATACAATCACAATCATACGATGACAATCATACAATTACTACTATACAATCACAATCACACAAAAACAATCATACAATCACAATCATACAATCACAATCATACAATCACAATCATACAATCACAATCATACAATCACAATCATACATTCACAATCATACAATCACAATCATACAATCACAATCATACAATCACAATCATACAATCACAATCATACAATCACAATAATACAATGACAATCATACAATCTCAATCATACAATCACAATCATACAATCACAATCATACAATCACAATCATACAATCACAATCATACAATCACAATCATACAATCACAATAATACAATCACAATCATACAATCACAATCATACAATCACAATCATACAATCACAATCATACTATCGCAATCGTACAATCACAATCATAATATCGCAATCATACAATCACAATCGTACAATCACAATCATACAATCACAATCATTCAATCACAATCATGCAATCACAATCATACAATCACAATCATACGATCACAATCATACGATCACAATCATACCGAGACAATCATACAATTACTACTATACAATCACAATCACACAAAAACAATCATACAATCACAATCATACGATGACAATCATACAATTACTACTATACAATCACAATCACACAAAAACAATCATACAATCACAATCATACAATCACAATCATACAATCACAATCATACAATCACAATCATACAATCACAATCATACAATCACAATCATACATTCACAATCATACAATAACAATCATACAATCACAATCATACAACCACAATAATACAATCACAATCATACAATCTCAATCATACAGTCACAATCATACAATCACAATCATACGAAGGCAATCATACAATTACTACTATACAATCACAATCATACAAAAACAATCATACAATCACAATCATACGATGACAATCATACAATTACTACTATACAATCACAATCATACAAAAACAATCATACAATCACAATCATACAACCACAATCATACATTCACAATCATACAATCACAATCATACAATCACAATCATACAATCACAATCATACAATCACAATAATACAATGACAATCATACAATCTCAATCATACAATAACAATCATACAATCACAATCATACAATCACAATCATACAATCACAATCATACAATCACAATCATACAATCACAATAATACAATCACAATCATACAATCACAATCATACAATCACAATCATACAATCACAATCATACAATCACAATCATACAATCACAATCATACTATCGCAATCGTACAATCACAATCATAATATCGCAATTATACAATCACAATCGTACAATCACAATCATACAATCACAATCATTCAATCACAATCATGCAATCACAATCATACAATCACAATCATACAATCACAATCATACGATCACAATCATACGGAGACAATCATACAATTACTACTATACAATCACAATCACACAAAAACAATCATACAATCACAATCATACGATGACAATCATACAATTACTACTATACAATCACAATCACACAAAAACAATCATACAATCACAATCATACAATCACAATCATACAATCACAATCATACAATCACAATCATACAATCACAATCATACATTCACAATCATACAATCACAATCATACAATCACAATCATACAACCACAATAATACAATCACAATCATACAATCTCAATCATACAGTCACAATCATACAATCACAATTATACGATGACAATCATACAATTACTACTATACAATCACAATCATACAAAAACAACCATAAAATCACAATCATACAATCACAATCATACAATCACAATCATACAATCACAATCATACATTCACAATCATACTATCACAATCATACAATCACAATCATACAACCACAATAATACAATCACAATCATACAATCTCAATCATACAATCACAATCATACAATCGCAATCATACAATCACAATCATACAATCACAATCATACAATCACAATCATACAATCACAATCATACAATCACAATCATACAATCACAATCATACAATCACAATCATAATATCGCAATCATACAATCACAATCGTACAATCACAATCATACAATCACAATCATTCAATCACAATCATGCAATCACAATCATACAATCACAATCATACAATCACAATCATACAAAAACAATCATACAATCACAATCATACAATCACAATCATACAATCATAATCATATAATCACACTCATAAAATTGCAATCATACAATCGCAATCATACAATCACAATCATACCATCACAATCATGCAGGCACAATTATAAAATCAGAATCATAGAATCACAATCATACAAAAACAATCATGCAATCACAATCATGCAATCACAATCGTACAATCGCAATCGAACAATCAGAACCATATGATCACAATCATACAATCACAATCGTACAGTCTCAATCATACACGCGCCATCTTACAATCACAATCATACAATCACAATCATACAATCACAACCATACAATCACAATCATACAATCACAATCATACAATCACAATCATACAATCACAATCATACAATCACAATCATACAATCGCAATCAAACAATCACAATCATACGATCGCTATCGTACAATCGCAATCATACACTCACAATCATTCAATCACAATGATACAATCACAATCATACAATGACAATCATACGATGACAATCATACAATTACTACTATACAATCACAATCATACAAAAACAATCATACAATCACAATCATACAATCACAGTCATACAATCACAATCGTACAATCACAATCATACAATCACAATCATACAATCACAATCATACTATCGCAATCATACAATCACAATCATACAATCACAATCATACAATCACAATCATACAATCACAATCATACTATCGCAATCATACAATCACAATCATACAATCACAATCATACAATCACAATCATACAATCACAATCATGCAATTACAATCATATGATCATAATCATACAATAACAATCATACAATCACAATAATAGAACCATAATTATACAACCACAATCAAACGATCACAATCATACAATCACAATCATACGATCACAATCGTACGATCACAATCATAGAATCACAATCATACAAAAACAATCATACAATCACAATCATACACTCACAATCATACGCTCACAATCATACAATCACAATCATACAATCACAATCATACAATCACAATCATACAATCACAATCATACGATCACAATCATACGAAGGCAATCATACAATTACTACTATACAATCACAATCATACAAAAACAATCATACAATCACAATCATACGATGACAATCATACAATTACTACTATACAATCGCAATCATACAAAAACAATCATACAATCACAATCATACAACCACAATCATACATTCACAATCATACAATCACAATCATACAATCACAATCATACAATCACAATAATACAATGACAATCATACAATCTCAATCATACAATCACAATCATACAATCACAATCATACAATCACAATCATACAATCACAATCATACAATCACAATCATACAATCACAATAATACAATCACAATCATACAATCACAATCATACAATCACAATCATACTATCGCAATCGTACAATCACAATCATAATATCGCAATCATACAATCACAATCGTACAATCACAATCATACAATCACAATCATTCAATCACAATCATGCAATCACAATCATACAATCACAATCATACAATCACAATCATACGATCACAATCATACGGAGACAATCATACAATTACTACTATACAATCACAATCACACAAAAACAATCATACAATCACAGTCATACGATGACAATCATACAATTACTACTATACAATCACAATTACACAAAAACAATCATACAATCACAATCATACAATCACAATCATACAATCACAATCATACAATCACAATCATACAATCACAATCATACATTCACAATCATACAATCACAATCATACAATCACAATCATACAACCACAATAATACAATCACAATCATACAATCTCAATCATACAGTCACAATCATACAATCACAATCATACGATGACAATCATACAATTACTACTATACAATCACAATCATACAAAAACAACCATAAAATCACAATCATACAATCACAATCATACAATCACAATCATACAATCACAATCATACAATCACAATCATACAATCACAATCATACGAAGACAATCATACAATTACTACTATACAATCACAATCATACAAAAACAATCATACAATCACAATCATACGATGACAATCATACAATTACTACTATACAATCACAATCATACAAAAACAATCATACAATCACAATCACACAATCACTATCATACAATCACAATCATACATTCACAATCATACAATCACAATCATACAATCACAATCATACAATCACAATAGTCCAATCACAATCATACAATCTCAAACATACAATCACAATAATACAATCACAATCATACAATCTCAATCATACAATCACAATCATACAATCACAATCATACAATCACAATCATACGATCACAATCATACGAAGGCAATCATACAATTACTACTATACAATCACAATCATACAAAAACAATCATACAATCACAATCATACGATGACAATCATACAATTACTACTATACAATCACAATCATACAAAAACAATCATACAATCACAATCATACAACCACAATCATACATTCACAATCATACAATCACAATCATACAATCACAATCATACAATCACAATCATACAATCACAATCATACGATCACAATAATACAATCACAATCATACAATCACAATCATACAATCACAATCATACAATCACAATCATACAATCACAATCATACTATCGCAATCGTACAATCACAATCATAATATCGCAATCATACAATCACAATCGTACAATCACAATCATACAATCACAATCATTCAATCACAATCATGCAATCACAATCATACAATCACAATCATACAATCACAATCATACGATCACAATCATACGGAGACAATCATACAATTACTACTATACAATCACAATCACACAAAAACAATCATACAATCACAATCATACGATGACAATCATACAATTACTACTATACAATCACAATCACACAAAAACAATCATACAATCACAATCATACAATCACAATCATACAATCACAATCATACAATCACAATCATACAATCACAATCATACAATCACAATCATACATTCACAATCATACAATCACAATCATACAATCACAATCAAACAACCACAATAATACAATCACAATCATACAATCTCAATCATACAGTCACAATCATACAATCACAATCATACGAAGGCAATCATACAATTACTACTATACAATCACAATCATACAAAAACAATCATACAATCACAATCATACAATTACTACTATACAATCACAATCATACAAAAACAATCATACAATCACAATCATACAACCACAATCATACATTCACAATCATACAATCACAATCATACAATCACAATCATACAATCACAATAATACAATGACAATCATACAATCTCAATCATACAAACACAATCATACAATCACAATCATACAATCACAATCATACAATCACAATCATACAATCACAATCATACAATCACAATAATACAATCACAATCATACAATCACAATCATACAATCACAATCATACTATCGCAATCGTACAATCACAATCATAATATCGCAATCATACAATCACAATCGTACAATCACAATCATACAATCACAATCATTCAATCACAATCATGCAATCACAATCATACGATCACAATCATACAATCACAATCATACGATCACAATCATACGGAGACAATCATACAATTACTACTATACCATCACAATCACACAAAAACAATCATACAATCACAATCATACGATGACAATCATACAATTACTACTATACAATCACAATCACACAAAAACAATCATACAATCACAATCATACAATCACAATCATACAATCACAATCATACAATCACAATCATACAATCACAATCATACAATCACAATCATACAATCACAATCATACATTCACAATCATACAATCACAATCATACAATCACAATCATACAATCACAATCATACAATCACAATCATACAATCACAATAATACAATGACAATCATACAATCTCAATCATACAATCACAATCATACAATCACAATCATACAATCACAATCATACAATCACAATCATACAATCACAATCATACAATCACAATCATACAATCACAATAATACAATCACAATCATACAATCACAATCATACAATCACAATCATACTATCGCAATCGTACAATCACAATCATAATATCGCAATCATACAATCACAATCGTACAATCACAATCATACAATCACAATCATTCAATCACAATCATGCAATCACAATCATACAATCACAATCATACAATCACAATCATACGATCACAATCATACGGAGACAATCATACAATTACTACTATACAATCACAATCACACAAAAACAATCATACAATCACAATCATACGATGACAATCATACAATTACTACTATACAATCACAATCACACAAAAACAATCATACAATCACAATCATACAATCACAATCATACAATCACAATCATACAATCACAATCATACAATCACAATCATACAATCACAATCATACAATCACAATCATACATTCACAATCATACAATCACAATCATACAATCACAATCATACAACCACAATAATACAATCACAATCATACAATCTCAATCATACAGTCACAATCATACAATCACAATCATACGAAGGCAATCATACAATTACTACTATACAATCACAATCATACAAAAACAATCATACAATCACAATCATACGATGACAATCATACAATTACTACTATACAATCACAATCATACAAAAACAATCATACAATCACAATCATACAACCACAATCATACATTCACAATCATACAATCACAATAATACAATCACAATCATACAATCTCAATCATACAGTCACAATCATACAATCACAATTATACGATGACAATCATACAATTACTACTATACAATCACAATCATACAAAAACAACCATAAAATCACAATCATACAATCACAATCATACAATCACAATCATACAATCACAATCATACAATCACAATCATACAATCACAATCATACAATCACAATCATACTATCGCAATCGTACAATCACAATCATAATATCGCAACCATACAATCACAATCGTACAATCACAATCATACAATCACAATCATTCAATCACAATCATGCAATCACAATCATACAATCACAATCATACAATCACAATCATACGATCACAATCATACGGAGACAATCATACAATTACTACTATACAATCACAATCACACAAAAACAATCATACAATCACAATCATACGATGACAATCATACAATTACTACTATACAATCACAATCACACAAAAACAATCATACAATCACAATCATACAATCACAATCATACAATCACAATCATACAATCACAATCATACAATCACAATCATACAATCACAATCATACAATCACAATCATACAAAAACAATCATACAATCACAATCATACAATCACAATCATACAATCATAATCATATAATCACACTCATAAAATTGCAATCATACAATCGCAATCATACAATCACAATCATACCATCACAATCATGCAGGCACAATTATAAAATCAGAATCATAGAATCACAATCATACAAAAACAATCATGCAATCACAATCATGCAATCACAATCGTACAATCGCAATCGAACAATCAGAACCATATGATCACAATCATACAATCACAATCGTACAGTCCCAATCATACACGCGCCATCTTACAATCACAATCATACAATCACAATCATACAATCACAACCATACAATCACAATCATACAATCACAATCATACAATCACAATCATACAATCACAATCATACAATCACAATCATACAATCACAATCATACAATCGCAATCAAACAATCACAATCATACGATCGCTATCGTACAATCGCAATCATACACTCACAATCATTCAATCACAATGATACAATCACAATCATACAATGACAATCATACGATGACAATCATACAATTACTACTATACAATCACAATCATACAAAAACAATCATACAATCACAATCATACAATCACAGTCATACAATCACAATCGTACAATCACAATCATACAATCACAATCATAAAATCACAATCATACTATCGCAATCATACAATCACAATCATACAATCACAATCATACAATCACAATCATACAATCACAATCATACTATCGCAATCATACAATCACAATCATACAATCACAATCATACAATCACAATCATAATATCGCAATCATACAATCACAATCGTACAATCACAATCATACAATCACAATCATTCAAACACAATCATGCAATCACAATCATACAATCACAATCATACAATCACAATCATACAATCACAATCATACAAAAACAATCATACAATCACAATCATACAATCACAATCATACAATCACAATCATACAATCATAATCATATAATCACACTCATAAAATTGCAATCATACAATCGCAATCATACAATCACAATCATACCATCACAATCATGCAGGCACAATTATAAAATCAGAATCATAGAATCACAATCATACAAAAACAATCATGCAATCACAATCATGCAATCACAATCGTACAATCGCAATCGAACAATCAGAACCATATGATCACAATCATACAATCACAATCGTACAGTCTCAATCATACACGCGCCATCTTACAATCACAATCATACAATCACAATCATACAATCACAACCATACAATCACAATCATACAATCACAATCATACAATCACAATCATACAATCACAATCATACAATCACAATCATACAATCGCAATCAAACAATCACAATCATACGATCGCTATCGTACAATCGCAATCATACACTCACAATCATTCAATCACAATGATACAATCACAATCATACAATGACAATCATACGATGACAATCATACAATTACTACTATACAATCACAATCATACAAAAACAATCATACAATCACAATCATACAATCACAGTCATACAATCACAATCGTACAATCACAATCATACAATCACAATCATACAATCACAATCATACTATCGCAATCATACAATCACAATCATACAATCACAATCATACAATCACAATCATACAATCACAATCATACTATCGCAATCATACAATCACAATCATACAATCACAATCATACAATCACAATCATACAATCACAATCATACAATCACAATCATGCAATTACAATCATATGATCATAATCATACAAGAACAATCATACAATCACAATAATAGAACCATAATTATACAACCACAATCAAACGATCACAATCATACAATCACAATCATACGATCACAATCGTACGATCACAATCATAGAATCACAATCATACAAAAACAATCATACAATCACAATCATACACTCACAATCATACGCTCACAATCATTCAATCACAATGATACAATCACAATCATACAATCACAATCATACGATCACAATCATACGATCACAATCATACGAAGACAATCATACAATTACTACTATACAATCACAATCATACAAAAACAATCATACAATCACAATCATACGATGACAATCATACAATTACTACTATACAATCACAATCATACAAAAACAATCATACAATCACAATCATACAATCACAATCATACATTCACAATCATACAATCACAATCATACAATCACAATCATACAATCACAATAATACAATCACAATCATACAATCTCAATCATACGATCACAATCATACGAAGACAATCATACAATTACTACTATACAATCACAATCATACAATCACAATCATACGATGACAATCATACAATTACTACTATACAATCACAATCATACAAAAACAATCATACAATCAGAATCACACAATCACTATCATACAATCACAATCATACATTCACAATCATACAATCACAATCATACAATCACAATCATACAATCACAATAATACAATCACAATCATACAATCACAATAATACAATCACAATAATACAATCACAATCATACAATCTCAATCATACAATCACAATTATACAATCACAATCATACAATCACAATCATACAATCACAATCATACTATCGCAATCATACAATCACAATCATACAATCACAATCATACAATCACAATCATACTATCAGAATAATACAATCACAATCATACAATCTCAATCATTCAAAAACAATCATACAATCACAATCATACAGTCACAATCATACAATCATAATCATATAATCACACTCATAAAATTGCGGTCATACAATCGCAATCATACAATCACAATCATACCATCACAATCATGCAATCACAATCATACAATCACAATCATACAATCACAATCATTCAAAAACAATCATACAATCACAATCATACAATCACAATCATACAATCATAATCATATAATCACACTCATAAAATTGCGGTCATACAATCGCAATCATACAATCACAATCATACCATCACAATCATACAGGCACAATCATACAATCACAATCATACAATCACAATCATACAATCACAATCATACAAAAACAATCATTCAATCACAATCATACAATCACAATCATACAATCACAATCATACCATCACAATCATGCAATCACAATCATACAATCACAATCATACAATCACAATCATTCAAAAACAATCATACAATCACAATCATACAATCACAATCATACAATCATAATCATATAATCACACTCATAAAATTGCGGTCATACAATCGCAATCATACAATCACAATCATACCATCACAATTATACAATCACAATCATACAATCACAATCATACAATCACAATCATACTATCGCAATCATACAATCACAATCATACAATCACAATCATACAATCACAATCATACTATCAGAATAATACAATCACAATCATACAATCTCAATCATTCAAAAACAATCATACAATCACAATCATACAGTCACAATCATACAATCATAATCATATAATCACACTCATAAAATTGCGGTCATACAATCGCAATCATACAATCACAATCATACCATCACAATCATGCAATCACAATCATACAATCACAATCATACAATCACAATCATTCAAAAACAATCATACAATCACAATCATACAATCACAATCATACAATCATAATCATATAATCACACTCATAAAATTGCGGTCATACAATCGCAATCATACAATCACAATCATACCATCACAATCATACAGGCACAATCATACAATCACAATCATACAATCACAATCATACAATCACAATCATACAAAAACAATCATTCAATCGCAATCATACAATCACAATCATACCATCACAATCATGCAATCACAATCATACAATCACAATCATACAATCACAATCATTCAAAAACAATCATACAATCACAATCATACAATCACAATCATACAATCATAATCATATAATCACACTCATAAAATTGCGGTCATACAATCGCAATCATACAATCACAATCATACCATCACAATCATACAGGCACATTCATACAATCACAATCATACAATCACAATCATACAATCACAATCATTCAAAAACAATCATACAATCACAATCATACAATCACAATCATACAATCATAATCATATAATCACACTCATAAAATTGCGGTCATACAATCGCAATCATACAATCACAATCATACCATCACAATCATACAGGCACAATCATACAATCACAATCATACAATCACAATCATACAATCACAATCATACAAAAACAATCATACAATCTCAATCATACAAACACAATCATACAATCACAATCATACAATCACAATCATACAATCACAATCATACAATCACAATCATACAATCACAATAATACAATCACAATCATACAATCACAATCATACAATCACAATCATACTATCGCAATCGTACAATCACAATCATAATATCGCAATCATACAATCACAATCGTACAATCACAATCATACAATCACAATCATTCAATCACAATCATGCAATCACAATCATACAATCACAATCATACAATCCCAATCATACGATCACAATCATACGGAGACAATCATACAATTACTACTATACAATCACAATCACACAAAAACAATCATACAATCACAATCATACGATGACAATCATACAATTACTACTATACAATCACAATCACACAAAAACAATCATACAATCACAATCATACAATCACAATCATACAATCACAATCATACAATCACAATCATACAATCACAATCATACATTCACAATCATACAATCACAATCATACAATCACAATCATACAATCACAATCATACAATCACAATAATACAATGACAATCATACAATCTCAATCATACAATCACAATCATACAATCACAATCATACAATCACAATCATACAATCACAATCATACAATCACAATCATACAATCACAATCATACAATCACAATAATACAATCACAATCATACAATCACAATCATACAATCACAATCATACTATCGCAATCGTACAATCACAATCATAATATCGCAATCATACAATCACAATCGTACAATCACAATCATACAATCACAATCATTCAATCACAATCATGCAATCACAATCATACAATCACAATCATACAATCACAATCATACGATCACAATCATACGGAGACAATCATACAATTACTACTATACAATCACAATCACACAAAAACAATCATACAATCACAATCATACGATGACAATCATACAATTACTACTATACAATCACAATCACACAAAAACAATCATACAATCACAATCATACAATCACAATCATACAATCACAATCATACAATCACAATCATACAATCACAATCATACAATCACAATCATACATTCACAATCATACAATCACAATCATACAATCACAATCATACAACCACAATAATACAATCACAATCATACAATCTCAATCATACAGTCACAATCATACAATCACAATCATACGAAGGCAATCATACAATTACTACTATACAATCACAATCATACAAAAACAATCATACAATCACAATCATACGATGACAATCATACAATTACTACTATACAATCACAATCATACAAAAACAATCATACAATCACAATCATACAACCACAATCATACATTCACAATCATACAATCACAATCATACAATCACAATCATACAATCACAATAATACAATGACAATCATACAATCTCAATCATACAATAACAATCATACAATCACAATCATACAATCACAATCATACAATCACAATCATACAATCACAATCATACAATCACAATAATACAATCACAATCATACAATCACAATCATACAATCACAATCATACAATCACAATCATACAATCACAATCATACTATCGCAATCGTACAATCACAATCATAATATCGCAATTATACAATCACAATCGTACAATCACAATCATACAATCACAATCATTCAATCACAATCATGCAATCACAATCATACAATCACAATCATACAATCACAATCATACGATCACAATCATACGGAGACAATCATACAATTACTACTATACAATCACAATCACACAAAAACAATCATACAATCACAATCATACGATGACAATCATACAATTACTACTATACAATCACAATCACACAAAAACAATCATACAATCACAATCATACAATCACAATCATACAATCACAATCATACAATCACAATCATACAATCACAATCATACATTCACAATCATACAATCACAATCATACAATCACAATCATACAACCACAATAATACAATCACAATCATACAATCTCAATCATACAGTCACAATCATACAATCACAATTATACGATGACAATCATACAATTACTACTATACAATCACAATCATACAAAAACAACCATAAAATCACAATCATACAATCACAATCATACAATCACAATCATACAATCACAATCATACATTCACAATCATACTATCACAATCATACAATCACAATCATACAACCACAATAATACAATCACAATCATACAATCTCAATCATACAATCACAATCATACAATCGCAATCATACAATCACAATCATACAATCACAATCATACAATCACAATCATACAATCACAATCATACAATCACAATCATACAATCACAATCATACAATCACAATCATACAATCACAATCATAATATCGCAATCATACAATCACAATCGTACAATCACAATCATACAATCACAATCATTCAATCACAATCATGCAATCACAATCATACAATCACAATCATACAATCACAATCATACAAAAACAATCATACAATCACAATCATACAATCACAATCATACAATCATAATCATATAATCACACTCATAAAATTGCAATCATACAATCGCAATCATACAATCACAATCATACCATCACAATCATGCAGGCACAATTATAAAATCAGAATCATAGAATCACAATCATACAAAAACAATCATGCAATCACAATCATGAAATCACAATCGTACAATCGCAATCGAACAATCAGAACCATATGATCACAATCATACAATCACAATCGTACAGTCTCAATCATACACGCGCCATCTTACAATCACAATCATACAATCACAATCATACAATCACAACCATACAATCACAATCATACAATCACAATCATACAATCACAATCATACAATCACAATCATACAATCACAATCATACAATCGCAATCAAACAATCACAATCATACGATCGCTATCGTACAATCGCAATCATACACTCACAATCATTCAATCACAATGATACAATCACAATCATACAATGACAATCATACGATGACAATCATACAATTACTACTATACAATCACAATCATACAAAAACAATCATACAATCACAATCATACAATCACAGTCATACAATCACAATCGTACAATCACAATCATACAATCACAATCATACAATCACAATCATACTATCGCAATCATACAATCACAATCATACAATCACAATCATACAATCACAATCATACAATCACAATCATACTATCGCAATCATACAATCACAATCATACAATCACAATCATACAATCACAATCATACAATCACAATCATGCAATTACAATCATATGATCATAATCATACAAGAACAATCATACAATCACAATAATAGAACCATAATTATACAACCACAATCAAACGATCACAATCATACAATCACAATCATACGATCACAATCGTACGATCACAATCATAGAATCACAATCATACAAAAACAATCATACAATCACAATCATACACTCACAATCATACGCTCACAATCATTCAATCACAATGATACAATCACAATCATACAATCACAATCATACGATCACAATCATACGATCACAATCATACGAAGACAATCATACAATTACTACTATACAATCACAATCATACAAAAACAATCATACAATCACAATCATACGATGACAATCATACAATTACTACTATACAATCACAATCATACAAAAACAATCATACAATCACAATCATACAATCACAATCATACATTCACAATCATACAATCACAATCATACAATCACAATCATACAATCACAATAATACAATCACAATCATACAATCTCAATCATACGATCACAATCATACGAAGACAATCATACAATTACTACTATACAATCACAATCATACAATCACAATCATACGATGACAATCATACAATTACTACTATACAATCACAATCATACAAAAACAATCATACAATCAGAATCACACAATCACTATCATACAATCACAATCATACATTCACAATCATACAATCACAATCATACAATCACAATCATACAATCACAATAATACAATCACAATAATACAATCACAATCATACAATCACAATCATACAATCACAATCATACTATCGCAATCGTACAATCACAATCATAATATCGCAATCATACAATCACAATCGTACAATCACAATCATACAATCACAATCATTCAATCACAATCATGCAATCACAATCATACAATCACAATCATACAATCACAATCATACGATCACAATCATACGGAGACAATCATACAATTACTACTATACAATCACAATCACACAAAAACAATCATACAATCACAATCATACGACGACAATCATACAGTTACTACTATACAATCACAATCACACAAAAACAATCATACAATCACAATCATACAATCACAATCATACAATCACAATCATACAATCACAATCATACAATCACAATCATACATTCACAATCATACAATCACAATCATACAATCACAATCATACAACCACAATAATACAATCACAATCATACAATCTCAATCATACAGTCACAATCATACAATCACAATTATACGATGACAATCATACAATTACTACTATACAATCACAATCATACAAAAACAACCATAAAATCACAATCATACAATCACAATCATACAATCACAATCATACAATCACAATCATACATTCACAATCATACAATCACAATCATACAATCACAATCATACAACCACAATAATACAATCACAATCATACAATCTCAATCATACAATCACAATCATACAATCGCAATCATACAATCACAATCATACAATCACAATCATACAATCACAATCATACAATCACAATCATACAATCACAATCATACAATCACAATCATACAATCACAATCATACAATCACAATCATACAATCACAATCATACAATCACAATCATACAATCACAATCATACAATCACAATCATAATATCGCAATCATACAATCACAATCGTACAATCACAATCATACAATCACAATCATTCAATCACAATCATGCAATCACAATCATACAATCACAATCATACAATCACAATCATACAAAAACAATCATACAATCACAATCATACAATCACAATCATACAATCATAATCATATAATCACACTCATAAAATTGCAATCATACAATCGCAATCATACAATCACAATCATACCATCACAATCATGCAGGCACAATTATAAAATCAGAATCATAGAATCACAATCATACAAAAACAATCATGCAATCACAATCATGCAATCACAATCGTACAATCGCAATCGAACAATCAGAACCATATGATCACAATCATACAATCACAATCGTACAGTCCCAATCATACACGCGCCATCTTACAATCACAATCATACAATCACAATCATACAATCACAACCATACAATCACAATCATACAATCACAATCATACAATCACAATCATACAATCACAATCATACAATCACAATCATACAATCACAATCATACAATCGCAATCAAACAATCACAATCATACGATCGCTATCGTACAATCGCAATCATACACTCACAATCATTCAATCACAATGATACAATCACAATCATACAATGACAATCATACGATGACAATCATACAATTACTACTATACAATCACAATCATACAAAAACAATCATACAATCACAATCATACAATCACAGTCATACAATCACAATCGTACAATCACAATCATACAATCACAATCATAAAATCACAATCATACTATCGCAATCATACAATCACAATCATACAATCACAATCATACAATCACAATCATACAATCACAATCATACTATCGCAATCATACAATCACAATCATACAATCACAATCATACAATCACAATCATAATATCGCAATCATAAAATCACAATCGTACAATCACAATCATACAATCACAATCATTCAAACACAATCATGCAATCACAATCATACAATCACAATCATACAATCACAATCATACAAAAACAATCATACAATCACAATCATACAATCACAATCATACAATCACAATCATACAATCATAATCATATAATCACACTCATAAAATTGCAATCATACAATCGCAATCATACAATCACAATCATACCATCACAATCATGCAGGCACAATTATAAAATCAGAATCATAGAATCACAATCATACAAAAACAATCATGCAATCACAATCATGCAATCACAATCGTACAATCGCAATCGAACAATCAGAACCATATGATCACAATCATACAATCACAATCGTACAGTCTCAATCATACACGCGCCATCTTACAATCACAATCATACAATCACAATCATACAATCACAACCATACAATCACAATCATACAATCACAATCATACAATCACAATCATACAATCACAATCATACAATCACAATCATACAATCGCAATCAAACAATCACAATCATACGATCGCTATCGTACAATCGCAATCATACACTCACAATCATTCAATCACAATGATACAATCACAATCATACAATGACAATCATACGATGACAATCATACAATTACTACTATACAATCACAATCATACAAAAACAATCATACAATCACAATCATACAATCACAGTCATACAATCACAATCGTACAATCACAATCATACAATCACAATCATACAATCACAATCATACTATCGCAATCATACAATCACAATCATACAATCACAATCATACAATCACAATCATACAATCACAATCATACTATCGCAATCATACAATCACAATCATACAATCACAATCATACAATCACAATCATACAATCACAATCATGCAATTACAATCATATGATCATAATCATACAAGAACAATCATACAATCACAATAATAGAACCATAATTATACAACCACAATCAAACGATCACAATCATACAATCACAATCATACGATCACAATCGTACGATCACAATCATAGAATCACAATCATACAAAAACAATCATACAATCACAATCATACACTCACAATCATACGCTCACAATCATTCAATCACAATGATACAATCACAATCATACAATCACAATCATACGATCACAATCATACGATCACAATCATACGAAGACAATCATACAATTACTATTATACAATCACAATCATACAAAAACAATCATACAATCACAATCATACGATGACAATCATACAATTACTACTATACAATCACAATCATACAAAAACAATCATACAATCACAATCATACAATCACAATCATACATTCACAATCATACAATCACAATCATACAATCACAATCATACAATCACAATAATACAATCACAATCATACAATCTCAATCATACGATCACAATCATACGAAGACAATCATACAATTACTACTATACAATCACAATCATACAATCACAATCATACGATGACAATCATACAATTACTACTATACAATCACAATCATACAAAAACAATCATACAATCAGAATCACACAATCACTATCATACAATCACAATCATACATTCACAATCATACAATCACAATCATACAATCACAATCATACAATCACAATAATACAATCACAATCATACAATCACAATAATACAATCACAATAATACAATCACAATCATACAATCTCAATCATACAATCACAATTATACAATCACAATCATACAATCACAATCATACAATCACAATCATACTATCGCAATCATACAATCACAATCATACAATCACAATCATACAATCACAATCATACTATCAGAATAATACAATCACAATCATACAATCTCAATCATTCAAAAACAATCATACAATCACAATCATACAGTCACAATCATACAATCATAATCATATAATCACACTCATAAAATTGCGGTCATACAATCGCAATCATACAATCACAATCATACCATCACAATCATGCAATCACAATCATACAATCACAATCATACAATCACAATCATTCAAAAACAATCATACAATCACAATCATACAATCACAATCATACAATCATAATCATATAATCACACTCATAAAATTGCGGTCATACAATCGCAATCATACAATCACAATCATACCATCACAATCATACAGGCACAATCATACAATCACAATCATACAATCACAATCATACAATCACAATCATACAAAAACAATCATTCAATCACAATCATACAATCACAATCATACAATCACAATCATGCAATCACAATCATACAATCACAATCATACAATCACAATCATACAATCACAATCATACGAAGACAATCATACAGTTACTACTATACAATCACAATCATACAAAAACAATCATACAATCACAATCATACAACCACAATCATACATTCACAATCATACAATCACAATCATACAATCACAATCATACAATCACAATAATACAATGACAATCATACAATCTCAATCATACAAACACAATCATACAATCACAATCATACAAACACAATCATACAATCACAATCATACAATCACAATCATACAATCACAATAATACAATCACAATCATACAATCACAATCATACAATCACAATCATACTATCGCAATCGTACAATCACAATCATAATATCGCAATCATACAATCACAATCGTACAATCACAATCATACAATCACAATCATTCAATCACAATCATGCAATCACAATCATACAATCACAATCATACAATCACAATCATACGATCACAATCATACGGAGACAATCATACAATTACTACTATACAATCACAATCACACAAAAACAATCATACAATCACAATCATACGATGACAATCATACAATTACTACTATACAATCACAATCACACAAAAACAATCATACAATCACAATCATACAATCACAATCATACAATCACAATCATACAATCACAATCATACAATCACAATCATACATTCACAATCATACAATCACAATCATACAATCACAATCATACAATCACAATCATACAATCACAATAATACAATGACAATCATACAATCTCAATCATACAATCACAATCATACAATCACAATCATACAATCTCAATCATACAATCACAATCATACAATCACAATCATACAATCACAATAATACAATCACAATCATACAATCACAATCATACAATCACAATCATACTATCGCAATCGTACAATCACAATCATAATATCGCAATCATACAATCACAATCGTACAATCACAATCATACAATCACAATCATTCAATCACAATCATGCAATCACAATCATACAATCACAATCATACAATCACAATCATACGATCACAATCATACGGAGACAATCATACAATTACTACTATACAATCACAATCACACAAAAACAATCATACAATCACAATCATACGATGACAATCATACAATTACTACTATACAATCACAATCACACAAAAACAATCATACAATCACAATCATACAATCACAATCATACAATCACAATCATACAATCACAATCATACAATCACAATCATACATTCACAATCATACAATCACAATCATACAATCACAATCATACAACCACAATAATACAATCACAATCATACAATCTCAATCATACAGTCACAATCATACAATCACAATCATACGAAGGCAATCATACAATTACTACTATACAATCACAATCATACAAAAACAATCATACAATCACAATCATACGATGACAATCATACAATTACTACTATACAATCACAATCATACAAAAACAATCATACAATCACAATCATACAACCACAATCATACATTCACAATCATACAATCACAATCATACAATCACAATCATACAATCACAATAATACAATGACAATCATACAATCTCAATCATACAATAACAATCATACAATCACAATCATACAATCACAATCATACAATCACAATCATACAATCACAATCATACAATCACAATAATACAATCACAATCATACAATCACAATCATACAATCACAATCATACAATCACAATCATACAATCACAATCATACTATCGCAATCGTACAATCACAATCATAATATCGCAATTATACAATCACAATCGTACAATCACAATCATACAATCACAATCATTCAATCACAATCATGCAATCACAATCATACAATCACAATCATACAATCACAATCATACGATCACAATCATACGGAGACAATCATACAATTACTACTATACAATCACAATCACACAAAAACAATCATACAATCACAATCATACGATGACAATCATACAATTACTACTATACAATCACAATCACACAAAAACAATCATACAATCACAATCATACAATCACAATCATACAATCACAATCATACAATCACAATCATACAATCACAATCATACATTCACAATCATACAATCACAATCATACAATCACAATCATACAACCACAATAATACAATCACAATCATACAATCTCAATCATACAGTCACAATCATACAATCACAATTATACGATGACAATCATACAATTACTACTATACAATCACAATCATACAAAAACAACCATAAAATCACAATCATACAATCACAATCATACAATCACAATCATACAATCACAATCATACATTCACAATCATACTATCACAATCATACAATCACAATCATACAACCACAATAATACAATCACAATCATACAATCTCAATCATACAATCACAATCATACAATCGCAATCATACAATCACAATCATACAATCACAATCATACAATCACAATCATACAATCACAATCATACAATCACAATCATACAATCACAATCATACAATCACAATCATACAATCACAATCATAATATCGCAATCATACAATCACAATCGTACAATCACAATCATACAATCACAATCATTCAATCACAATCATGCAATCACAATCATACAATCACAATCATACAATCACAATCATACAAAAACAATCATACAATCACAATCATACAATCACAATCATACAATCATAATCATATAATCACACTCATAAAATTGCAATCATACAATCGCAATCATACAATCACAATCATACCATCACAATCATGCAGGCACAATTATAAAATCAGAATCATAGAATCACAATCATACAAAAACAATCATGCAATCACAATCATGCAATCACAATCGTACAATCGCAATCGAACAATCAGAACCATATGATCACAATCATACAATCACAATCGTACAGTCTCAATCATACACGCGCCATCTTACAATCACAATCATACAATCACAATCATACAATCACAACCATACAATCACAATCATACAATCACAATCATACAATCACAATCATACAATCACAATCATACAATCACAATCATACAATCGCAATCAAACAATCACAATCATACGATCGCTATCGTACAATCGCAATCATACACTCACAATCATTCAATCACAATGATACAATCACAATCATACAATGACAATCATACGATGACAATCATACAATTACTACTATACAATCACAATCATACAAAAACAATCATACAATCACAATCATACAATCACAGTCATACAATCACAATCGTACAATCACAATCATACAATCACAATCATACAATCACAATCATACTATCGCAATCATACAATCACAATCATACAATCACAATCATACAATCACAATCATACAATCACAATCATACTATCGCAATCATACAATCACAATCATACAATCACAATCATACAATCACAATCATACAATCACAATCATGAATTTCAATCATATGATCATAATCATACAAGAACAATCATACAATCACAATAATAGAACCATAATTATACAACCACAATCAAACGATCACAATCATACAATCACAATCATACGATCACAATCGTACGATCACAATCATAGAATCACAATCATACAAAAACAATCATACAATCACAATCATACACTCACAATCATACGCTCACAATCATTCAATCACAATGATACAATCACAATCATACAATCACAATCATACGATCACAATCATACGATCACAATCATACGAAGACAATCATACAATTACTACTATACAATCACAATCATACAAAAACAATCATACAATCACAATCATACGATGACAATCATACAATTACTACTATACAATCACAATCATACAAAAACAATCATACAATCACAATCATACAATCACAATCATACATTCACAATCATACAATCACAATCATACAATCACAATCATACATTCACAATCATACAATCACAATCATATGATCACAATCATACAATCACAATGATACAATCACAATCATACAATCACAATCATACAATCACAATCATACAATCACAATCATACGATCACAATCATACGAAGACAATCATACAATTACTACTATACAATCACAATCATACAATCACAATCATACGATGACAATCATACAATTACTACTATACAATCACAATCATACAAAAACAATCATACAATCAGAATCACACAATCACTATCATACAATCACAATCATACACTCACAATCATACAATCACAATCATACAATCACAATAATACAATCACAGTCATACAATCTCAATCATACAATCACAATTATACAATCACAATCATACAATCACAATCATACAATCACAATCATACTATCGCAATCATACAATCACAATCATACAATCACAATCATACAATCACAATCATACGATCACAATCATGCGAAGTCAATCATACAATTACTACTATACAATCACAATCATACAATCACAATCATACAATCACAATCATACTATCGCAATCGTACAATCACAATCATAATATCGCAATCATACAATCACAATCGTACAATCACAATCATACAATCACAATCATTCAATCACAATCATGCAATCACAATCATACAATCACAATCATACAATCACAATCATACGATCACAATCATACGGAGACAATCATACAATTACTACTATACAATCACAATCACACAAAAACAATCATACAATCACAATCATACGATGACAATAATACAATTACTACTATACAATCACAATCATACAAAAACAATCATACAATCACAATCATACAATCACAATCATACAATCACAATCATACAATCACAATCATACATTCACAATCATACAATCACAATCATACAATCACAATCATACAATCACAATCATACAATCACAATCATACAATCCCAATCATACAATCACAATCATACAATCATAATCATATAATCACACTCATAAAATTGCAATCATACAATCGCAATCATACAATCACAATCATACCATCACAATCATGCAGGCACAATCATAAAATCAGAATCATAGAATCACAATCATACAAAAACAATCATGCAATCACAATCATGCAATCACAATCGTACAATCGCAATCGAACAATCAGAACCATATGATCACAATCATACAATCACAATCGTACAATCTCAATCATACACGCGCCATCTTACAATCACAATCATACAATCACAATCATACAATCACAATCATACAATCACAATCATACAATCACAATCATACAATCACAATCATACAATCACAATCATACAATCACAATCATACAATCGCAATCAAACAATCACAATCATACGATCGCAATCATACAATCGCAATCATACACTCACAATCATTCAATCACAATGATACAATCACAATCATACAATGACAATCATACAATTACTACTATACAATCACAATCATACAAAAACAATCATACAATCACAATCATACAATCACAATCATACAATCACAATCGTACAATCACAATCATACAATCACAATCATACAATCACAATCATACTATCGCAATCATACAATCACAATCATACAATCACAATCATACAATCACAATCATACAATCACAATCATACAATCACAATCATACGATCACAATCATATGATCACAATCATATGATCACAATCATATGATCACAATCATACAATCACAATGATACAATCACAATGATACAATCACAATCATACAATCACAATCATACAATCACAATCATACAATCACAATCATACAATCACAATCATACAATCACAATCATACAATCACAATCATACGATCACAATGATACGAAGACAATCATACAATTACTACTATACAATCACAATCATACAAAAACAATCATACAATCACAATCATACGATGACAATCACACAATTACTACTATACAATCACAATCATACAAAAACAATCATACTATCACAATCATACGATGACAATCATACAATTACTACTATACAATCACAATCATACAAAAACAATCATACAATCACAATCATACAATCACAATCATATGATCACAATCATACAATCACAATGATACAATCACAATCATACAATCACAATCATACAATCACAATCATACAATCACAATCATACAATCACAATCATACGATCACAATCATACGAAGACAATCGTACAATTACTACTATACAATCACAATCATACAATCACAATCATACGATGACAATCATACAATTACTACTATACAATCACAATCATACAAAAACAATCATACAACCACAATCATACAATCACAATCATACAATCACAATCATACATTCACAATCATACAATCACAATCATACAATCACAATCATAATATCACAATAATACAATCACAATCATACAATCTCAATCATACAATCACAATCATACAATCTCAATCATACAATCACAATCATACAATCACAATCATACAATCACAATAATACAATCACAATCATACAATCACAATCATACAATCACAATCATACAATCACAATCATACTATCGCAATCGTACAATCACAATCATAATATCGCAATCATACAATCACAATCATACAATCACAATCATACAATCACAATCATACGATCACAATCATACGGAGACAATCATACAATTACTACTATACAATCACAATCACACAAAAACAATCATACAATCACAATCACACAAAAACAATCATACAATCACAATCTTACGATGACAATCATACAATTACTACTATACAATCACAATCACATAAAAACAATCATACAATCACAATCATACAATTACAATCATACAATCACAATCATACAATCACAATCATACAATCACAATCATACAATCACAATCATACATTCACAATCATACAATCACAATCATACAATCACAATCATACAACCACAATAATACAATCACAATCATACAATCTCAATCATACAGTCACAATCATACAATCACAATCATACGATGACAATCATACAATTACTACTATACAATCACAATCATACAAAAACAACCATAAAATCACAATCATACAATCACAATCATACAATCACAATCATACAATCACAATCATACATTCACAATCATACAATCACAATCATACAATCACAATCATACAACCACAATAATACAATCACAATCATACAATCTCAATCATACAATCACAATCATACAATCGCAATCATACAATTACAATCATACAATCACAATCATACAATCACAATCATACAATCACAATCATACAATCACAATCATACAATCACAATCATACAATCACAATCATACAATCACAATCATACAATCACAATCATAATATCGCAATCGTACAATCACAATCGTACAATCACAATCATACAATCACAATCATTCAATCACAATCATGCAATCACAATCATACAATCACAATCATACAATCACAATCATACAAAAACAATCATACAATCACAATCATACAATCACAATCATACAATCATAATCATATAATCACACTCATAAAATTGCAATCATACAATCGCAATCATACAATCACAATCATACCATCACAATCATGCAGGCACAATTATAAAATCAGAATCATAGAATCACAATCATACAAAAACAATCATGCAATCACAATCATGCAATCACAATCGTACAATCGCAATCGAACAATCAGAACCATATGATCACAATCATACAATCACAATCATACGATCACAATCATACGGAGACAATCATACAATTACTACTATACAATCACAATCACACAAAAACAATCATACAATCACAATCTTACGATGACAATCATACAATTACTACTATACAATCACAATCACATAAAAACAATCATACAATCACAATCATACAATCACAATCATACAATCACAATCATACAATCACAATCATACAATCACAATCATACATTCACAATCATACAATCACAATCATACAATCACAATCATACAACCACAATAATACAATCACAATCATACAATCTCAATCATACAATCTCAATCATACAATCACAATCATACGATGACAATCATACAATTACTACTATACAATCACAATCATACAAAAACAACCATAAAATCACAATCATACAATCACAATCATACAATCACAATCATACAATCACAATCATACATTCACAATCATACAATCACAATCATACAATCACAATCATACAACCACAATAATACAATCACAATCATACAATCTCAATCATACAATCACAATCATACAATCGCAATCATACAATCACAATCATACAATCACAATCATACAATCACAATCATACAATCACAATCATACAATCACAATCATACAATCACAATCATACAATCACAATCATACAATCACAATCATACAATCACAATCATACAATCACAATCATACAATCACAATCATAATATCGCAATCATACAATCACAATCGTACAATCACAATCATACAATCACAATCATTCAATCACAATCATGCAATCACAATCATACAATCACAATCATACAATCACAATCATACAAAAACAATCATACAATCACAATCATACAATCACAATCATACAATCATAATCATATAATCACACTCATAAAATTGCAATCATACAATCGCAATCATACAATCACAATCATACCATCACAATCATGCAGGCACAATTATAAAATCAGAATCATAGAATCACAATCATACAAAAACAATCATGCAATCACAATCATGCAATCACAATCGTACAATCGCAATCGAACAATCAGAACCATATGATCACAATCATACAATCACAATCGTACAGTCTCAATCATACACGCGCCATCTTACAATCACAATCATACAATGACAATCATACGATGACAATCATACAATTACTACTATACAATCACAATCATACAAAAACAATCATACAATCACAATCATACAATCACAGTCATACAATCACAATCGTACAATCACAATCATACAATCACAATCATACAATCACAATCATACTATCGCAATCATACAATCACAATCATACAATCACAATCATACAATCACAACCATACAATCACTATCATACTATCGCAATCATACAATCACAATCATACAATCACAATCATACAATCACAATCATACAATCACAATCATGCAATTACAATCATATGATCATAATCATACAAGAACAATCATACAATCACAATAATAGAACCATAATTATACAACCACAATCAAACGATCACAATCATACAATCACAATCATACGATCACAATCGTACGATCACAATCATAGAATCACAATCATACAAAAACATTCATACAATCACAATCATACACTCACAATCATACGCTCACAATCATTCAATCACAATGATACAATCACAATCATACAATCACAATCATACGATCACAATCATACGATTACAATCATACGAAGACAATCATACAATTACTACTATACAATCACAATCATACAAAAACAATCATACAATCACAATCATACGATGACAATCATACAATTACTACTATACAATCACAATCATACAAAAACAATCATACAATCACAATCATACAATCACAATCATACATTCACAATCATACAATCACAATCATACAATCACAATCATACAATCACAATAATACAATCACAATCATACAATCTCAATCATACGATCACAATCATACGAAGACAATCATACAATTACTACTATACAATCACAATCATACAATCACAATCATACGATGACAATCATACAATTACTACTATACAATCACAATCATACAAAAACAATCATACAATCAGAATCACACAATCACTATCATACAATCACAATCATACATTCACAATCATACAATCACAATCATACAATCACAATCATACAATCACAATCATACAATCACAATAATACAATCACAATCAAAGAATCACAATAATACAATCACAATCATACAATCTCAATCATACAATCACAATTATACAATCACAATCATACAATCACAATCATACAATCACAATCATACAATCACAATCATACTATCGCAATCATACAATCACAATCATACAATCACAATCATACAATCACAATCATACTATCACAATAATACAATCACAATCATACAATCTCAATCATACAATCACAATTATACAATCACAATCATACAATCACAATCATACAAAAACAATCATACAATCACAATCATACAATCACAATCATACATTCACAATCATACAATCACAATCATATGATCACAATCATACAATCACAATGATACAATCACAATCATACAATCACAATCATACAATCACAATCATACAATCACAATCATACGATCACAATCATACGAAGACAATCATACAATTACTACTATACAATCACAATCATACAATCACAATCATACGATGACAATCATACAATTACTACTATACAATCACAATCATACAAAAACAATCATACAATCAGAATCACACAATCACTATCATACAATCACAATCATACATTCACAATCATACAATCACAATCATACTATCGCAATCATACAATCACAATCATACAATCACAATCATACAATCACAATCATACGATCACAATCATACGAAGTCAATCATACAATTACTACTATACAATCACAATCATACAATCACAATCATACAATCACAATCATACTATCGCAATCGTACAATCACAATGATAATATCGCAATCATACAATCACAATCGTACAATCACAATCATACAATCACAATCATTCAATCACAATCATGCAATCACAATCATACAATCACAATCATACAATCACAATCATACGATCACAATCATACGGAGACAATCATACAATTACTACTATACAATCACAATCACACAAAAACAATCATACAATCACAATCATACGATGACAATAATACAATTACTACTATACAATCACAATCATACAAAAACAATCATACAATCACAATCATACAATCACAATCATACAATCACAATCATACAATCACAATCATACATTCACAATCATACAATCACAATCATACAATTACAATCATACAACCACAATAATACAATCACAATCATACAATCTCAATCATACAATCACAATCATACAATCATAATCATATAATCACACTCATAAAATTGCAATCATACAATCGCAATCATACAATCACAATCATACCATCACAATCATGCAGGCACAATCATACAATCACAATCATACGATGACAATCATACAATTACTACTATACAATCACAATCATACAAAAACAACCATAAAATCACAATCATACAATCACAATCATACAATCACAATCATACAATCACAATCATACATTCACAATCATACAATCACAATCATACAATCACAATCATACAATCTCAATCATACAATCGCAATCATACAATCGCAATCATACAATCACAATCATACAATCACAATCATACAATCACAATCATACAATCACAATCATACAATCACAATCATACAGTCACAATCATACAATCACAATCATACAATCACAATCATACAATCACAATCATAATATCGCAATCATACAATCACAATCGTACAATCACAATCATACAATCACAATCATTCAATCACAGTCATGCAATCACAATCATACAATCACAATCATACAATCACAATCATACAAAAACAATCATACAATCACAATCATACAATCACAATCATACAATCATAATCATATAATCACACTCATAAAATTGCAATCATACAATCGCAATCATACAATCACAATCATACCATCACAATCATGCAGGCACAATTATAAAATCAGAATCATAGAATCACAATCATACAAAAACAATCATGCAATCACAATCATGCAATCACAATCGTACAATCGCAATCGAACAATCAGAACCATATGATCACAATCATACAATCACAATCGTACAGTCTCAATCATACACGCGCCATCTTACAATCACAATCATACAATGACAATCATACGATCACAATCATACGAAGTCAATCATACAATTACTACTATACAATCACAATCATACAATCACAATCATACGATGACAATCATACAATTACTACTATACAATCACAATCATACAAAAACAATCATACAACCACAATCATACAATCACAATCATACAATCACAATCATACATTCACAATCATACAATCACAATCATACAATCACAATCATAATATCACAATAATACAATCACAATCATACAATCTCAATCATACAATCACAATCATATAATCACAATCATACAATCACAATCATACAATCACAATCATACAATCACAATCATACAATCACAATCATACAATCACAATCATACAATCACAATAATACAATCACAATCATACAATCACAATCATACAATCACAATCATACAATCACAATCATACAATCACAATCATAAAATCGCAATCAAACAATCACAATCATACAATCACAATCATACAATCACAATCATACAATCACAATAATACAATCACAATCATACAATCACAATCATACAATCACAATCATACTATCGCAATCGTACAATCACAATCATAATATCGCAATCATACAATCACAATCGTACAATCACAATCATACAATCACAATCATTCAATCACAATCATGCAATCACAATCATACAATCACAATCATACAATCACAATCATACGATCACAATCATACGGAGACAATCATACAATTACTACTATACAATCACAATCACACAGAAACAATCATACAATCACAATCATACGATGACAATCATACAATTACTACTATACAATCACAATCACACAAAAACAATCATACAATCACAATCATACAATCACAATCATACAATCACTATCATACAATCACAATCATACAATCACAATCATACATTCACAATCATACAATCACAATCATACAATCACAATCATACAACCACAATAATACAATCACAATCATACAATCTCAATCATACAGTCACAATCATACAATCACAATCATACGAAGGCAATCATACAATTACTACTATACAATCAGAATCATACAAAAACAATCATACAATCACAATCATACGATGACAATCATACAATTACTACTATACAATCACAATCATACAAAAACAATCATACAATCACAATCATACAACCACAATCATACATTCACAATCATACAATCACAATCATACAATCACAATCATACAATCACAATAATACAATGACAATCATACAATCTCAATCATACAATCACAATCATACAATCACAATCATACAATCACAATCATACAATCACAATCATACAATCACAATCATACAATCACAATCATACAATCACAATAATACAATCACAATCATACAATCACAATCATACAATCACAATCATACAATCACAATCATACAATCACAATCATACTATCGCAATCGTACAATCACAATCATAATATCGCAATCATACAATCACAATCGTACAATCACAATCATACAATCACAATCATTCAATCACAATCATGCAACCACAATAATACAATCACAATCATACAATCTCAATCATACAATCACAATCATACAATCGCAATCATACAATCACAATCATACAATCACAATCATACAATCACAATCATACAATCACAATCATACATTCGCAATCATACAATCACAATCATACAATCACAATCATACAATCACAATCATACAATCACAATCATAATATCGCAATCATACAATCACAATCGTACAATCACAATCATACAATCACAATCATTCAATCACAATCATGCAATCACAATCATACAATCACAATCATACAATCACAATCATACAAAAACAATCATACAATCACAATCATACAATCACAATCATACAATCATAATCATATAATCACACTCATAAAATTGCAATCATACAATCGCAATCATACAATCACAATCATACCATCACAATCATGCAGGCACAATTATAAAATCAGAATCATAGAATCACAATCATACAAAAACAATCATGCAATCACAATCATGCAATCACAATCGTACAATCGCAATCGAACAATCAGAACCATATGATCACAATCATACAATCACAATCGTACAGTCTCAATCATACACGCGCCATCTTACAATCACAATCATACAATGACAATCATACGATGACAATCATACAATTACTACTATACAATCACAATCATACAAAAACAACCATACAATCACAATCATACAATCACAGTCATACAATCACAATCGTACAATCACAATCATACAATCACAATCATACAATCACAATCATACTATCGCAATCATACAATCACAATCATACAATCACAATCATACAATCACAATCATACAATCACAATCATACAATCACAATCATACTATCGCAATCATACAATCACAATCATACAATCACAATCATACAATCACAATCATACAATCACAATCATGCAATTACAATCATATGATCATAATCATACAAGAACAATCATACAATCACAATAATAGAACCATAATTATACAACCACAATCAAACGATCACAATCATACAATCACAATCATACGATCACAATCGTACGATCACAATCATAGAATCACAATCATACAAAAACAATCATATAATCACAATCATACACTCACAATCATACGCTCACAATCATTCAATCACAATGATACAATCACAATCATACAATCACAATCATACGATCACAATCATACGATTACAATCATACGAAGACAATCATACAATTACTACTATACAATCACAATCATACAAAAACAATCATACAATCACAATCATACGATGACAATCATACAATTACTACTATACAATCACAATCATACAAAAACAATCATACAATCACAATCATACAATCACAATCATACATTCACAATCATACAATCACAATCATACAATCACAATCATACAATCACAATAATACAATCACAATCATACAATCTCAATCATACGATCACAATCATACGAAGACAATCATACAATTACTACTATACAATCACAATCATACAATCACAATCATACGATGACAATCATACAATTACTACTATACAATCACAATCATACAAAAACAATCATACAATCAGAATCACACAATCACTATCATACAATCACAATCATACATTCACAATCATACAATCACAATCATACAATCACAATCATACAATCACAATAATACAATCACAATCAAAGAATCACAATAATACAATCACAATCATACAATCTCAATCATACAATCACAATTATACAATCACAATCATACAATCACAATCATACAATCACAATCATACAATCACAATCATACTATCGCAATCATACAATCACAATCATACAATCACAATCATACAATCACAATCATACTATCACAATAATACAATCACAATCATACAATCTCAATCATACAATCACAATTATACAATCACAATCATACAATCACAATCATACAAAAACAATCATACAATCACAATCATACAATCACAATCATACATTCACAATCATACAATCACAATCATATGATCACAATCATACAATCACAATGATACAATCACAATCATACAATCACAATCATACAATCACAATCATACAATCACAATCATACGATCACAATCATACGATCACAATCATACGAAGACAATCATACAATTACTACTATACAATCACAATCATACAATCACAATCATACGATCACAATCATACGGAGACAATCATACAATTACTACTATACAATCACAATCACACAAAAACAATCATACAATCACAATCATACGATGACAATCATACAATTACTACTATACAATCACAATCATACAAAAACAACCATAAAATCACAATCATACAATCACAATCATACAATCACAATCATACAATCACAATCATACATTCACAATCATACAATCACAATCATACAACCACAATCATACAACCACAATCATACAACCACGATAATACATTCACAATCATACAATCACAATCATACAATCACAATCATACAACCACAATAATACAATCACAATCATACAATCTCAATCATACAATCGCAATCATACAATCGCAATCATACAATCACAATCATACAATCACAATCATACAATCACAATCATACAATCACAATCATACAATCACAATCATACAATCACAATCATACAATCACAATCATACAATCACAATCATAATATCGCAATCATACAATCACAATCGTACAATCACAATCATACAATCACAATCATTCAATCACAATCATGCAATCACAATCATACAATCACAATCATACAATCACAATCATACAAAAGCAATCATACAATCACAATCATACAATCACAATCATACAATCATAATCATATAATCACACTCATAAAATTGCAATCATACAATCGCAATCATACAATCACAATCATACCATCACAATCATGCAGGCACAATTATAAAATCGGAATCATAGAATCACAATCATACAAAAACAATCATGCAATCACAATCATGCAATCACAATCGTACAATCGCAATCGAACAATCAGAACCATATGATCACAATCATACAATCACAATCGTACAGTCTCAATCATACACGCGCCATCTTACAATCACAATCATACAATGACAATCATACGATGACAATCATACAATTACTACTATACAATCACAATCATACAAAAACAATCATACAATCACAATCATACAATCACAGTCATACAATCACAATCGTACAATGACAATCATACAATCACAATCATACAATCACAATCATACTATCGCAATCATACAATCACAATCATACAATCACAATCATACAATCACAATCATACAATCACAATCATACTATCACAATCATACAATCACAATAATACAATCACAATCATACAATCTCAATCATACGATCACAATCATACGAAGACAATCATACAATTACTACTATACAATCACAATCACACAATCACAATCATACGATGACAATCATACAATTACTACTATACAATCACAATCATACAAAAACAATCATACAATCAGAATCACACAATCACTATCATACAATCACAATCATACATTCACAATCATACAATCACAATCATACAATCACAATCATACAATCACAATCATACAATCACAATCATACAATCACAATCATACAATCACAATCATACAATCACAATCATACAATCACAATCATACATTCACAATCATACAATCACAATCATACAACCACAATCATACAACCACAATAATACAATCACAATCATACAATCTCAATCATACAATCACAATCATACAATCGCAATCATACAATCACAATCATACAATCACAATCATACAATCACAATCATACAATCACAATCATACAATCACAATCATACAATCACAATCATACAATCACAATCATACAATCACAATCATAACATCGCAATCATACAATCGCAATCGTACAATCACAATCATACAATCACAATCATTCAATCACAATCATGCAATCACAATCATACAATCACAATCATACAATCACAATCATACAAAAACAATCATACAATCACAATCATGCAATTACAATAATATGATCATAATCATACAAGAACAATCATACAATCACAATAATAGAACCATAATTATACAACCACAATCAAACGATCACAATCATACAATCACAATCATACGATCACAATCGTACGATCACAATCATACAATCACAATCATACAAAAACAATCATACAATCACAATCATACACTCACAATCATACGCTCACAATCATTCAATCACAATGATACAATCACAAACATACAATCACAATCATACGATCACAATCATACGATCACAATCATACGAAGACAATCATACAATTACTACTATACAATCACAATCATACAAAAACAATCATACAATCACAATCATACGATGACAATCATACAATTACTACTATACAATCACAATCATACAAAAACAATCATACAATCACAATCATACAATCACAATCATACATTCACAATCATACAATCACAATCATACAATCACAATCATACAATCACAATCATACAATCTCAATCATACAATCGCAATCATACAATCACAATCATACAATCACAATCATACAATCACAATCATACAATCACAATCATACAATCACAGTCATTCAAAAACAATCATACAATCACAATCATACAATCACAATCATACAATCATAATCATATAATCACACTCATAAAATTGCAATCATACAATCGCAATCATACAATCACAATCATACCATCACAATCATACAGGCACAATCATAAAATCAGAATCATAGAATCACAATCATACAAAAACAATCATGCAATCACAATCATGCAATCACAATCGTACAATCGCAATCGAACAATCAGAACCATATGATCACAATCATACAATCACAATCGTACAATCTCAATCATACACGCGCCATCTTACAATCACAATCATACAATCACAATCATACAATCACAATCATACAATCACAATCATACAATCACAATCATACAATCACAATCATACAATCACAATCATACAATCACAATCATAAAATCGCAATCAAACAATCACAATCATACGATCGCAATCATACAATCGCAATCATACACTCACAATCATTCAATCACAATGATACAATCACAATCATACAATGACAATCATACAATTACTACTATACAATCACAATCACACAAAAACAATCATACAATCACAATCATACAATCACAATCATACAATCACAATCATACAATCACAATCATACAATCACAATCATACAATCACAATCATACAATCACAATCATACATTCACAATCATACAATCACAATCATACAATCACAATCATACAATCACAATCATACAACCACAATAATACAATCACAATCATACAATCTCAATCATACAGTCACAATCATACAATCACAATCATACGATGACAATCATACAATTACTACTATACAATCACAATCATACAAAAACAACCATAAAATCACAATCATACAATCACAATCATACAATCACAATCATACAATCACAATCATATTATCACAATCATACAATCACAATCATACAATCACAATAATACAATCACAATCATACAATCTCAATCATACAATCCCAATCATACAATCACAATCATACAATCACTATCATACAATCACAATCATACAACCACAATCATACAATCACAATCATACTATCACAATCATACAATCACAATCATACAATCACAATCATACAAAAACAATCATTCAATCACAATCATACAATCACAATCATACAATCACAATCATGCAATCACAATCATAGAATCACAATCATACAATCACAATCATACAATCACAATCATACGAAGACAATCATACAATTACTACTATATAATCACAATCATACAAAAACAATCATACAATCACAATCATACGATGACAATCACACAATTACTACTATACAATCACAATCATACAAAAACAATCATACAATCACAATCACACAATCACTATCATACAATCACAATCATACATTCACAATCATACAATCACAATCATACAATCACAATCATACAATCACAATAGTCCAATCACAATCATACAATCTCAATCATACAATCACAATAATACAATCACAATCATACAATCTCAATCATACAATCACAATCATACAATCACAATCATACAATCACAATCATACAATCACAATCATACAAAAACAATCATACAATCACAATCATGCAATTACAATAATATGATCATAATCATACAAGAACAATCATACAATCACAATAATAGAACCATAATTATACAACCACAATCAAACGATCACAATCATACAATCACAATCATACGATCACAATCGTACGATCACAATCATACAATCACAATCATACAAAAACAATCATACAATCACAATCATACACTCACAATCATACGCTCACAATCATTCAATCACAATGATACAATCACAAACATACAATCACAATCATACGATCACAATCATACGATCACAATCATACGAAGACAATCATACAATTACTACTATACAATCACAATCATACAAAAACAATCATACAATCACAATCATACGATGACAATCATACAATTACTACTATACAATCACAATCATACAAAAACAATCATACAATCACAATCATACAATCACAATCATACATTCACAATCATACAATCACAATCATACAATCACAATCATACAATCACAATCATACAATCTCAATCATACAATCGCAATCATACAATCACAATCATACAATCACAATCATACAATCACAATCATACAATCACAATCATACAATCACAGTCATTCAAAAACAATCATACAATCACAATCATACAATCACAATCATACAATCACAATCATACAATCATAATCATATAATCACACTCATAAAATTGCAATCATACAATCGCAATCATACAATCACAATCATACCATCACAATCATACAGGCACAATCATAAAATCAGAATCATAGAATCACAATCATACAAAAACAATCATGCAATCACAATCATGCAATCACAATCGTACAATCGCAATCGAACAATCAGAACCATATGATCACAATCATACAATCACAATCGTACAATCTCAATCATACACGCGCCATCTTACAATCACAATCATACAATCACAATCATACAATCACAATCATACAATCACAATCATACAATCACAATCATACAATCACAATCATACAATCACAATCATACAATCACAATCATAAAATCGCAATCAAACAATCACAATCATACGATCGCAATCATACAATCGCAATCATACACTCACAATCATTCAATCACAATGATACAATCACAATCATACAATGACAATCATACAATTACTACTATACAATCACAATCACACAAAAACAATCATACAATCACAATCATACAATCACAATCATACAATCACAATCATACAATCACAATCATACAATCACAATCATACAATCACAATCATACAATCACAATCATACATTCACAATCATACAATCACAATCATACAATCACAATCATACAATCACAATCATACAACCACAATAATACAATCACAATCATACAATCTCAATCATACAGTCACAATCATACAATCACAATCATACGATGACAATCATACAATTACTACTATACAATCACAATCATACAAAAACAACCATAAAATCACAATCATACAATCACAATCATACAATCACAATCATACAATCACAATCATATTATCACAATCATACAATCACAATCATACAATCACAATAATACAATCACAATCATACAATCTCAATCATACAATCCCAATCATACAATCACAATCATACAATCACTATCATACAATCACAATCATACAACCACAATCATACAATCACAATCATACTATCACAATCATACAATCACAATCATACAATCACAATCATACAAAAACAATCATTCAATCACAATCATACAATCACAATCATACAATCACAATCATGCAATCACAATCATAGAATCACAATCATACAATCACAATCATACAATCACAATCATACGAAGACAATCATACAATTACTACTATATAATCACAATCATACAAAAACAATCATACAATCACAATCATACGATGACAATCACACAATTACTACTATACAATCACAATCATACAAAAACAATCATACAATCACAATCACACAATCACTATCATACAATCACAATCATACATTCACAATCATACAATCACAATCATACAATCACAATCATACAATCACAATAGTCCAATCACAATCATACAATCTCAATCATACAATCACAATAATACAATCACAATCATACAATCTCAATCATACAGTCACAATCATACAATCACAATCATACAATCACAATCATACGATCACAATCATACGAAGGCAAACATACAATTACTACTATACAATCACAATCATACAAAAACAATCATACAATCACAATCATACGATGACAATCATACAATTACTACTATACAATCACAATCATACAAAAACAATCATACAATCACAATCATACAACCACAATCATACATTCACAATCATACAATCACAATCATACAATCACAATCATACAATCACAATAATACAATGACAATCATACAATCTCAATCATACAATCACAATCATACAATCACAATCATACAATCACAATCATACAATCACAATCATACAATCACAATCATACAATCACAATAATACAATCACAATCATACAATCACAATCATACAATCACAATCATATTATCGCAATCGTACAATCACAATCATAATATCGCAATCATACAATCACAATCGTACAATCACAATCATACAATCACAATCATTCAATCACAATCATGCAATCACAATCATACAATCACAATCATACAATCACAATCATACGATCACAATCATACGGAGACAATCATACAATTACTACTATACAATCACAATCACACAAAAACAATCATACAATCACAATCATACGATGACAATCATACAATTACTACTATACAATCACAATCACACAAAAACAATCATACAATCACAATCATACAATCACAATCATACAATCACAATCATACAATCACAATCATACAATCACAATCATACATTCACAATCATACAATCACAATCATACAATCACAATCATACAACCACAATAATACAATCACAATCATACAATCACTATCATACAATCACAATAATACAATCACAATCATACAATCACAATCATACAATCACAATCATACTATCGCAATCGTACAATCACAATCATAATATCGCAATCATACAATCACAATCGTACAATCACAATCATACAATCACAATCATTCAATCACAATCATGCAATCACAATCATACAATCACAATCATACAATCACAATCATACAACCACAATAATACAATCACAATCATACAATCTCAATCATACAGTCACAATCATACAATCACAATCATACGATGACAATCATACAATTACTACTATACAATCACAATCATACAAAAACAACCATAAAATCACAATCATACAATCACAATCATACAATCACAATCATACAATCACAATCATATTATCACAATCATACAATCACAATCATACAATCACAATAATACAATCACAATCATACAATCTCAATCATACAATCCCAATCATACAATCACAATCATACAATCACTATCATACAATCACAATCATACAACCACAATCATACAATCACAATCATACTATCACAATCATACAATCACAATCATACAATCACAATCATACAAAAACAATCATTCAATCACAATCATACAATCACAATCATACAATCACAATCATGCAATCACAATCATAGAATCACAATCATACAATCACAATCATACAATCACAATCATACGAAGACAATCATACAATTACTACTATATAATCACAATCATACAAAAACAATCATACAATCACAATCATACGATGACAATCACACAATTACTACTATACAATCACAATCATACAAAAACAATCATACAATCACAATCACACAATCACTATCATACAATCACAATCATACATTCACAATCATACAATCACAATCATACAATCACAATCATACAATCACAATAGTCCAATCACAATCATACAATCTCAATCATACAATCACAATAATACAATCACAATCATACAATCTCAATCATACAATCACAATCATACAATCACAATCATACAATCACAATCATACGATCACAATCATACGAAGGCAAACATACAATTACTACTATACAATCACAATCATACAAAAACAATCATACAATCACAATCATACGATGACAATCATACAATTACTACTATACAATCACAATCATACAAAAACAATCATACAATCACAATCATACAACCACAATCATACATTCACAATCATACAATCACAATCATACAATCACAATCATACAATCACAATAATACAATGACAATCATACAATCTCAATCATACAATCACAATCATACAATCACAATCATACAATCACAATCATACAATCACAATCATACAATCACAATCATACAATCACAATAATACAATCACAATCATACAATCACAATCATACAATCACAATCATATTATCGCAATCGTACAATCACAATCATAATATCGCAATCATACAATCACAATCGTACAATCACAATCATACAATCACAATCATTCAATCACAATCATGCAATCACAATCATACAATCACAATCATACAATCACAATCATACGATCACAATCATACGGAGACAATCATACAATTACTACTATACAATCACAATCACACAAAAACAATCATACAATCACAATCATACGATGACAATCATACAATTACTACTATACAATCACAATCACACAAAAACAATCATACAATCACAATCATACAATCACAATCATACAATCACAATCATACAATCACAATCATACAATCACAATCATACATTCACAATCATACAATCACAATCATACAATCACAATCATACAACCACAATAATACAATCACAATCATACAATCACTATCATACAATCACAATAATACAATCACAATCATACAATCACAATCATACAATCACAATCATACTATCGCAATCGTACAATCACAATCATAATATCGCAATCATACAATCACAATCGTACAATCACAATCATACAATCACAATCATTCAATCACAATCATGCAATCACAATCATACAATCACAATCATACAATCACAATCATACGATCACAATCATACGGAGACAATCATACAATTACTACTATACAATCACAATCACACAAAAACAATCATACAATCACAATCATACGATGACAATCATACAATTACTACTATACAATCACAATCACACAAAAACAATCATACAATCACAATCATACAATCACAATCATACAATCACAATCATACAATCACAATCATACAATCACAATCATACAATCACAATCATACAATCACAATCATACAATCACAATCATACCTTCACAATCATACAATCACAATCATACAATCACAATCATACAACCACAATAATACAATCACAATCATACAATCTCAATCATACAGTCACAATCATACAATCACAATCATACGATGTCAATCATACAATTACTACTATACAATCACAATCATACAAAAACAACCATAAAATCACAATCATACAATCACAATCATACAATCACAATCATACAATCACAATCATACATTCACAATCATACAATCACAATCATACAGTCACAATCATACAACCACAATAATACAATCACAATCATACAATCTCAATCATACAATCACAATCATACAATCGCAATCATACAATCACAATCATACAATCACAATCATACAATCACAATCATACAATCACAATCATACAATCACAATCATACAATCACAATCATACAATCACAATCATACAATCACAATCATAATATCGCAATCATACAATCACAATCGTACAATCACAATCATACAATCACAATCATTCCATCACAATCATGCAATCACAATCATACAATCACAATCATACAATCACAATCATACAAAAACAATCATACAATCACAATCATACAATCACAATCATACAATCATAATCATATAATCACACTCATAAAATTGCAATCATACAATCGCAATCATACAATCACAATCATACCATCACAATCATGCAGGCACAATTATAAAATCAGAATCATAGAATCACAATCATACAAAAACAATCATGCAATCTCAATCATGCAATCACAATCGCAAAATCGCAATCGAACAATCAGAACCATATGATCACAATCATACAATCACAATCGTACAGTCTCAATCATACACGCGCCATCTTACAATCACAATCATACAATCACAATCATACAATCACAACCATACAATCACAATCATACAATCACAATCATACAATCACAATCATACAATCACAATCATACAATCACAATCATACAATCGCAATCAAACAATCACAATCATACGATCGCTATCGTACAATCGCAATCATACACTCACAATCATTCAATCACAATGATACAATCACAATCATACAATGACAATCATACGATGACAATCATACAATTACTACTATACAATCACAATCATACAAAAACAATCATACAATCACAATCATACAATCACAGTCATACAATCACAATCGTACAATCACAATCATACAATCACAATCATACAATCACAATCATACTATCGCAATCATACAATCACAATCATACAATCACAATCATACAATCACAATCATACAATCACAATCATACTATCGCAATCATACAATCACAATCATACAATCACAATCATACAATCACAATCATACAATCACAATCATGCAATTACAATCATATGATCATAATCATACAAGAACAATCATACAATCACAATAATAGAACCATAATTATACAGCCACAATCAAACGATCACAATCATACAATCACAATCATACGATCACAATCGTACGATCACAATCATAGAATCACAATTATACAAAAACAATCATACAATCACAATCATACACTCACAATCATACGCTCACAATCATACAATCACAATCATACAATCACAATCATACAATCACAATAATACAATCACAATCATACAATCACAATCATACAATCACAATCATACAATCACAATCATACAATCACAATCATAAAATCGCAATCAAACAATCACAATCATACAATCACAATCATACAATCACAATCATACAATCACAATAATACAATCACAATCACACAAAAACAATCATACAATCACAATCATACGATGACAATCATACAATTACTACTATACAATCACAATCACACAAAAACAATCATACAATCACAATCATACAATCACAATCATACAATCACAATCATACAATCACAATCATACAATCACAATCATACATTCACAATCATACAATCACAATCATACAATCACAATCATACAATCACAATAATACAATGACAATCATACAATCTCAATCATACAATCACAATCATACAATCACAATCATACAATCACAATCATACAATCACAATAATACAATCACAATCATACAATCACAATCATACAATCACAATCATACTATCGCAATCGTACAATCACAATCATAATATCGCAATCATACAATCACAATCGTACAATCACAATCATACAATCACAATCATTCAATCACAATCATGCAATCACAATCATACAATCACAATCATACAATCACAATCATACGATCACAATCATACGGAGACAATCATACAATTACTACTATACAATCACAATCACACAAAAACAATCATACAATCACAATCATACGATGACAATCATACAATTACTACTATACAATCACAATCACACAAAAACAATCATACAATCACAATCATACAATCACAATCATACCATCACTATCATACAATCACAATCATACAATCACAATCATACATTCACAATCATACAATCACAATCATACAATCACAATCATACAACCACAATAATACAATCACAATCATACAATCTCAATCATACAGTCACAATCATACAATCACAATCATACGAAGGCAATCATACAATTACTACTATACAATCAGAATCATACAAAAACAATCATACAATCACAATCATACGATGACAATCATACAATTACTACTATACAATCACAATCATACAAAAACAATCATACAATCACAATCATACAACCACAATCATACATTCACAATCATACAATCACAATCATACAATCACAATCATACAATCACAATAATACAATGACAATCATACAATCTCAATCATACAATCACAATCATACAATCACAATCATACAATCACAATCATACAATCACAATCATACAATCACAATCATACAATCACAATAATACAATCACAATCATACAATCACAATCATACAATCACAATCATACAATCACAATCATACTATCGCAATCGTACAATCACAATCATAATATCGCAATCATACAATCACAATCGTACAATCACAATCATACAATCACAATCATTCAATCACAATCATGCAACCACAATAATACAATCACAATCATACAATCTCAATCATACAATCACAATCATACAATCGCAATCATACAATCACAATCATACAATCACAATCATACAATCACAATCATACAATCACAATCATACAATCACAATCGTACAATCACAATCATACAATCACAATCATTCAATCACAATCATGCAATCACAATCATACAATCACAATCATACAATCACAATCATACGATCACAATCATACGGAGACAATCATACAATTACTACTATACAATCACAATCACACAAAAACAATCATACAATCACAATCATACGATGACAATCATACAATTACTACTATACAATCACAATCATACAAAAACAATCATACAATCACAATCATACAATCACAATCATACAATCACAATCATACAATCACAATCATACATTCACAATCATACAATCACAATCATACAATTACAATCATACAACCACAATAATACAATCACAATCATACAATCTCAATCATACAATCACAATCATACCATCACAATCATGCAGGCACAATTATAAAATCGGAATCATAGAATCACAATCATACAAAAACAATCATGCAATCACAATCATGCAATCACAATCGTACAATCGCAATCGAACAATCAGAACCATATGATCACAATCATACAATCACAATCGTACAGTCTCAATCATACACGCGCCATCTTACAATCACAATCATACAATGACAATCATACGATGACAATCATACAATTACTACTATACAATCACAATCATACAAAAACAATCATACAATCACAATCATACAATCACAGTCATACAATCACAATCGTACAATCACAATCATACAATCACAATCATACAATCACAATCATACTATCGCAATCATACAATCACAATCATACAATCACAATCATACAATCACAATCATACAATCACAATCATACTATCACAATCATACAATCACAATAATACAATCACAATCATACAATCTCAATCATACGATCACAATCATACGAAGACAATCATACAATTACTACTATACAATCACAATCATACCATCACAATCATACGATGACAATCATACAATTACTACTATACAATCACAATCATACAAAAACAATCATACAATCAGAATCACACAATCACTATCATACAATCACAATCATACATTCACAATCATACAATCACAATCATACAATCACAATCATACAATCACAATCATACAATCACAATCATACAATCACAATCATACAATCACAATCATACAATCACAATCATACATTCACAATCATACAATCACAATCATACAACCACAATCATACAACCACAATAATACAATCACAATCATACAATCTCAATCATACAATCACAATCATACAATCGCAATCATACAATCACAATCATACAATCACAATCATACAATCACAATCATACAATCACAATCATACAATCACAATCATACAATCACAATCGTACAATCACAATCATACAATCACAATCATAACATCGCAATCATACAATCACAATCATACAATCACAATCATACAAAAACAATCATACAATCACAATCATGCAATTACAATCATATGATCATAATCATACAAGAACAATCATACAATCACAATAATAGAACCATAATTATACAACCACAATCAAACGATCACAATCATACAATCACAATCATACGATCACAATCGTACGATCACAATCATACAATCACAATCATACAAAAACAATCATACAATCACAATCATACACTCACAATCATACGCTCACAATCATTCAATCACAATGATACAATCACAAACATACAATCACAATCATACGATCACAATCATACGATCACAATCATACGAAGACAATCATACAATTACTACTATACAATCACAATCATACAAAAACAATCATACAATCACAATCATACGATGACAATCATACAATTACTACTATACAATCACAATCATACAAAAACAATCATACAATCACAATCATACAATCACAATCATACATTCACAATCATACAATCACAATCATACAATCACAATCATACAATCACAATCATACAATCTCAATCATACAATCGCAATCATACAATCACAATCATACAATCACAATCATACAATCACAATCATACAATCACAATCATACAATCACAGTCATTCAAAAACAATCATACAATCACAATCATACAATCACAATCATACAATCATAATCATATAATCACACTCATAAAATTGCAATCATACAATCGCAATCATACAATCACAATCATACCATCACAATCATACAGGCACAATCATAAAATCAGAATCATAGAATCACAATCATACAAAAACAATCATGCAATCACAATCATGCAATCACAATCGTACAATCGCAATCGAACAATCAGAACCATATGATCACAATCATACAATCACAATCGTACAATCTCAATCATACACGCGCCATCTTACAATCACAATCATACAATCACAATCATACAATCACAATCATACAATCACAATCATACAATCACAATCATACAATCACAATCATAAAATCGCAATCAAACAATCACAATCATACGATCGCAATCATACAATCGCAATCATACACTCACAATCATTCAATCACAATGATACAATCACAATCATACAATGACAATCATACAATTACTACTATACAATCACAATCACACAAAAACAATCATACAATCACAATCATACAATCACAATCATACAATCACAATCATACAATCACAATCATACAATCACAATCATACAATCACAATCATACATTCACAATCATACAATCACAATCATACAATCACAATCATACAACCACAATAATACAATCACAATCATACAATCTCAATCATACAGTCACAATCATACAATCACAATCATACGATGACAATCATACAATTACTACTATACAATCACAATCATACAAAAACAACCATAAAATCACAATCATACAATCACAATCATACAATCACAATCATACAATCACAATCATATTATCACAATCATACAATCACAATCATACAATCACAATAATACAATCACAATCATACAATCTCAATCATACAATCCCAATCATACAATCACAATCATACAATCACTATCATACAATCACAATCATACAACCACAATCATACAATCACAATCATACTATCACAATCATATAATCACAATCATACAATCACAATCATACAAAAACAATCATTCAATCACAATCATACAATCACAATCATACAATCACAATCATGCAATCACAATCATAGAATCACAATCATACAATCACAATCATACAATCACAATCATACGAAGACAATCATACAATTACTACTATACAATCACAATCATACAAAAACAATCATACAATCACAATCATACGATGACAATCACACAATTACTACTATACAATCACAATCATACAAAAACAATCATACAATCACAATCACACAATCACTATCATACAATCACAATCATACATTCACAATCATACAATCACAATCATACAATCACAATCATACAATCACAATAGTCCAATCACAATCATACAATCTCAATCATACAATCACAATAATACAATCACAATCATACAATCTCAATCATACAATCACAATCATACAATCACAATCATACAATCACAATCATACGATCACAATCATACGAAGGCAAACATACAATTACTACTATACAATCACAATCATACAAAAACAATCATACAATCACAATCATACGATGACAATCATACAATTACTACTATACAATCACAATCATACAAAAACAATCATACAATCACAATCATACAACCACAATCATACATTCACAATCATACAATCACAATCATACAATCACAATCATACAATCACAATAATACAATGACAATCATACAATCTCAATCATACAATCACAATCATACAATCACAATCATACAATCACAATCATACAATCACAATCATACAATCACAATCATACAATCACAATAATACAATCACAATCATACAATCACAATCATACAATCACAATCATATTATCGCAATCGTACAATCACAATCATAATATCGCAATCATACAATCACAATCGTACAATCACAATCATACAATCACAATCATTCAATCACAATCATGCAATCACAATCATACAATCACAATCATACAATCACAATCATACGATCACAATCATACGGAGACAATCATACAATTACTACTATACAATCACAATCACACAAAAACAATCATACAATCACAATCATACGATGACAATCATACAATTACTACTATACAATCACAATCACACAAAAACAATCATACAATCACAATCATACAATCACAATCATACAATCACAATCATACAATCACAATCATACAATCACAATCATACATTCACAATCATACAATCACAATCATACAATCACAATCATACAACCACAATAATACAATCACAATCATACAATCACTATCATACAATCACAATAATACAATCACAATCATACAATCACAATCATACAATCACAATCATACTATCGCAATCGTACAATCACAATCATAATATCGCAATCATACAATCACAATCGTACAATCACAATCATACAATCACAATCATTCAATCACAATCATGCAATCACAATCATACAATCACAATCATACAATCACAATCATACGATCACAATCATACGGAGACAATCATACAATTACTACTATACAATCACAATCACACAAAAACAATCATACAATCACAATCATACGATGACAATCATACAATTACTACTATACAATCACAATCACACAAAAACAATCATACAATCACAATCATACAATCACAATCATACAATCACAATCATACAATCACAATCATACAATCACAATCATACAATCACAATCATACAATCACAATCATACAATCACAATCATACATTCACAATCATACAATCACAATCATACAATCACAATCATACAACCACAATAATACAATCACAATCATACAATCTCAATCATACAGTCACAATCATACAATCACAATCATACGATGACAATCATACAATTACTACTATACAATCACAATCATACAAAAACAACCATAAAATCACAATCATACAATCACAATCATACAATCACAATCATACAATCACAATCATACATTCACAATCATACAATCACAATCATACAGTCACAATCATACAACCACAATAATACAATCACAATCATACAATCTCAATCATACAATCACAATCATACAATCGCAATCATACAATCACAATCATACAATCACAATCATACAATCACAATCATACAATCACAATCATACAATCACAATCATACAATCACAATCATACAATCACAATCATACAATCACAATCATAATATCGCAATCATACAATCACAATCGTACAATCACAATCATACAATCACAATCATTCCATCACAATCATGCAATCACAATCATACAATCACAATCATACAATCACAATCATACAAAAACAATCATACAATCACAATCATACAATCACAATCATACAATCATAATCATATAATCACACTCATAAAATTGCAATCATACAATCGCAATCATACAATCACAATCATACCATCACAATCATGCAGGCACAATTATAAAATCAGAATCATAGAATCACAATCATACAAAAACAATCATGCAATCTCAATCATGCAATCACAATCGCACAATCGCAATCGAACAATCAGAACCATATGATCACAATCATACAATCACAATCGTACAGTCTCAATCATACACGCGCCATCTTACAATCACAATCATACAATCACAATCATACAATCACAACCATACAATCACAATCATACAATCACAATCATACAATCACAATCATACAATCACAATCATACAATCACAATCATACAATCGCAATCAAACAATCACAATCATACGATCGCTATCGTACAATCGCAATCATACACTCACAATCATTCAATCACAATGATACAATCACAATCATACAATGACAATCATACGATGACAATCATACAATTACTACTATACAATCACAATCATACAAAAACAATCATACAATCACAATCATACAATCACAGTCATACAATCACAATCGTACAATCACAATCATACAATCACAATCATACAATCACAATCATACTATCGCAATCATACAATCACAATCATACAATCACAATCATACAATCACAATCATACAATCACAATCATACTATCGCAATCATACAATCACAATCATACAATCAGAATCATACAATCACAATCATACAATCACAATCATGCAATTACAATCATATGATCATAATCATACAAGAACAATCATACAATCACAATAATAGAACCATAATTATACAGCCACAATCAAACGATCACAATCATACAATCACAATCATACGATCACAATCGTACGATCACAATCATAGAATCACAATTATACAAAAACAATCATACAATCACAATCATACACTCACAATCATACGCTCACAATCATTCAATCACAATGATACAATCACAATCATACAATCACAATCATACGATCACAATCATACGATCACAATCATACGAAGACAATCATACAATTACTACTATACAATCACAATCATACAAAAACAATCATACAATCACAATCATACGATCACAATCATACGGAGACAATCATACAATTACTACTATACAATCACAATCATACAAAAACAATCATACAATCACAATCATACAATCACAATCATACAATCACAATCATACAATCACAATCATACAATCACAATCATACAATCACAATCATACAATCACAATCATAACATCGCAATCATACAATCACAATCGTACAATCACAATCATACAATCACAATCATACAATCACAATCATGCAATCACAATCATACAATCACAATCATACAATCACAATCATACGATCACAATCATACGGAGACAATCATACAATTACTACTATACAATCACAATCACACAAAAACAATCATACAATCACAATCATACGATCACAATCATACAATTACTACTATACAATCACAATCATACAAAAACAATCATACAATCACAATCATACAATCACAATCATACAATCACAATCATACAATCACAATCATACATTCACAATCATACAATCACAATCATACAATTACAATCATACAACCACAATAATACAATCACAATCATACAATCTCAATCATACAATCACAATCATACAATCACAATCATACGATGACAATCATACAATTACTACTATACAATCACAATCATACAAAAACAACCATAAAATCACAATCGTACAATCACAATCGTACAATCACAATCATACAATCACAATCATGCAATCACAATCATACAACCACAATCATACAATCACAATCATACGATCACAATCATACGGAGACAATCATACAATTACTACTATACAATCACAATCACACAAAAACAATCATACAATCACAATCATATGATGACAATCATACAATTACTACTATACAATCACAATCATACAAAAACAATCATACAATCACAATCATACAATCACAATCATACAATCACAATCATACAATCACAATCATACATTCACAATCATACAATCACAATCATACAATTACAATCATACAACCACAATAATACAATCACAATCATACAATCTCAATCATACAATCACAATCATACAATCACAATCATACGATGACAATCATACAATTACTACTATACAATCACAATCATACAAAAACAACCATAAAATCACAATCATACAATCACAATCATACAATCACAATCATACATTCACAATCATACAATCACAATCATACAATCACAATCATACAACCACAATAATACAATCACAATCATACAATCTCAATCATACAATCACAATCATACAATCTCAATCATACAATCACAATCATACAATCACAATCATACAATCACAATCATACAATCACAATCATACAATCACAATCATACAATCACAATAATACAATCACAATCATACAATCACAATCGTACAATCACAATCATACTATCGCAATCGTACAATCACAATCATAATATCGCAATCATACAATCACAGTCGTACAATCACAATCATACAATCACAATCATTCAATCACAATCATGCAATCACAATCATACAATCACAATCATACAATCACAATCATACGATCACAATCATACGGAGACAATCATACAATTACTACTATACAATCACAATCACACAAAAACAATCATACAATCACAATCATACGATGACAATCATACAATTACTACTATACAATCACAATCACACAAAAACAATCATACAATCACAATCATACAATCACAATCATACAATCACAATCATACAATCACAATCATACAATCACAATCATACATTCACAATCATACAATCACAATCATACAATCACAATCATACAACCACAATAATACAATCACAATCATACAATCTCAATCATACAGTCACAATCATACAATCACAATCATACGAAGGCAATCATACAATTACTACTATACAATCACAATCATACAAAAACAATCATACAATCACAATCATACGATGACAATCATACAAAAACAACCATAAAATCACAATCATACAATCACAATCATACAATCACAATCATACAATCACAATCATACATTCACAATCATACAATCACAATCATACAATCACAATCATACAACCACAATAATACAATCACAATCATACAATCTCAATCATACAATCACAATCATACAATCGCAATCATACAATCACAATCATACAATCACAATCATACAATCACAATCATACAATCACAATCATACAATCACAATCATACAATCACAATCATACAATCACAATCATACAATCACAATCATAATATCGCAATCATACAATCACAATCGTACAATCACAATCATACAATCACAATCATTCAATCACAATCATGCAATCACAATCATACAATCACAATCATACAATCACAATCATACAAAAACAATCATACAATCACAATCATACAATCACAATCATACAATCATAATCATATAATCACACTCATAAAATTGCAATCATACAATCGCAATCATACAATCACAATCATACCATCACAATCATGCAGGCACAATTATAAAATCAGAATCATAGAATCACAATCATACAAAAACAATCATGCAATCACAATCATGCAATCACAATCGCACAATCGCAATCGAACAATCAGAACCATATGATCACAATCATACAATCACAATCGTACAGTCTCAATCATACACGCGCCATCTTACAATCACAATCATACAATCACAATCATACAATCACAACCATACAATCACAATCATACAATCACAATCATACAATCACAATCATACAATCACAATCATACAATCACAATCATACAATCGCAATCAAACAATCACAATCATACGATCGCTATCGTACAATCGCAATCATACACTCACAATCATTCAATCACAATGATACAATCACAATCATACAATGACAATCATACGATGACAATCATACAATTACTACTATACAATCACAATCATACAAAAACAATCATACAATCACAATCATACAATCACAGTCATACAATCACAATCGTACAATCACAATCATACAATCATAATCATACAATCACAATCATACTATCGCAATCATACAATCACAATCATACAATCACAATCATACAATCACAATCATACGAAGACAATCATACAATTACTACTATACAATCACAATCATACAAAAACAATCATACAATCACAATCATACGATGACAATCATACAATTACTACTATACAATCACAATCATACAAAAACAATCATACAATCACAATCATACAATCACAATCATACATTCACAATCATACAATCACAATCATACAATCACAATCATACAATCACAATCATACAATCTCAATCATACAATCGCAATCATACAATCACAATCATACAATCACAATCATACAATCACAATCATACAATCACAATCATACAATCACAGTCATCCAAAAACAATCATACAATCACAATCATACAATCACAATCATACAATCATAATCATATAATCACACTCATAAAATTGCAATCATACAATCGCAATCATACAATCACAATCATACCATCACAATCATACAGGCACAATCATAAAATCAGAATCATAGAATCACAATCATACAAAAACAATCATGCAATCACAATCATGCAATCACAATCGTACAATCGCAATCGAACAATCAGAACCATATGATCACAATCATACAATCACAATCGTACAATCTCAATCATACACGCGCCATCTTACAATCACAATCATACAATCACAATCATACAATCACAATCATACAATCACAATCATACAATCACAATCATACAATCACAATCATAAAATCGCAATCAAACAATCACAATCATACGATCGCAATCATACAATCGCAATCATACACTCACAATCATTCAATCACAATGATACAATCACAATCATACAATGACAATCATACAATTACTACTATACAATCACAATCACACAAAAACAATCATACAATCACAATCATACAATCACAATCATACAATCACAATCATACAATCACAATCATACAATCACAATCATACAATCACAATCATACATTCACAATCATACAATCACAATCATACAATCACAATCATACAACCACAATAATACAATCACAATCATACAATCTCAATCATACAGTCACAATCATACAATCACAATCATACGATGACAATCATACAATTACTACTATACAATCACAATCATACAAAAACAACCATAAAATCACAATCATACAATCACAATCATACAATCACAATCATACAATCACAATCATATTATCACAATCATACAATCACAATCATACAATCACAATAATACAATCACAATCATACAATCTCAATCATACAATCCCAATCATACAATCACAATCATACAATCACTATCATACAATCACAATCATACAACCACAATCATACAATCACAATCATACTATCACAATCATACAATCACAATCATACAATCACAATCATACAAAAACAATCATTCAATCACAATCATACAATCACAATCATACAATCACAATCATGCAATCACAATCATAGAATCACAATCATACAATCACAATCATACAATCACAATCATACGAAGACAATCATACAATTACTACTATACAATCACAATCATACAAAAACAATCATACAATCACAATCATACGATGACAATCACACAATTACTACTATACAATCACAATCATACAAAAACAATCATACAATCACAATCACACAATCACTATCATACAATCACAATCATACATTCACAACCATACAATCACAATCATACAATCACAATCATACAATCACAATAGTCCAATCACAATCATACAATCTCAATCATACAATCACAATAATACAATCACAATCATACAATCTCAATCATACAATCACAATCATACAATCACAATCATACAATCACAATCATACGATCACAATCATACGAAGGCAAACATACAATTACTACCATACAATCACAATCATACAAAAACAATCATACAATCACAATCATACGATGACAATCATACAATTACTACTATACAATCACAATCATACAAAAACAATCATACAATCACAATCATACAACCACAATCATACATTCACAATCATACAATCACAATCATACAATCGCAATCATACAATCACAATAATACAATGACAATCATACAATCTCAATCATACAATCACAATCATACAATCACAATCATACAATCACAATCATACAATCACAATCATACAATCACAATCATACAATCACAATAATACAATCACAATCATACAATCACAATCATACAATCACAATCATATTATCGCAATCGTACAATCACAATCATAATATCGCAATCATACAATCACAATCGTACAATCACAATCATACAATCACAATCATTCAATCACAATCATGCAATCACAATCATACAATCACAATCATACAATCACAATCATACGATCACAATCATACGGAGACAATCATACAATTACTACTATACAATCACAATCACACAAAAACAATCATACAATCACAATCATACGATGACAATCATACAATTACTACTATACAATCACAATCACACAAAAACAATCATACAATCACAATCATACAATCACAATCATACAATCACAATCATACAATCACAATCATACAATCACAATCATACATTCACAATCATACAATCACAATCATACAATCACAATCATACAACCACAATAATACAATCACAATCATACAATCACTATCATACAATCACAATAATACAATCACAATCATACAATCACAATCATACAATCACAATCATACTATCGCAATCGTACAATCACAATCATAATATCGCAATCATACAATCACAATCGTACAATCACAATCATACAATCACAATCATTCAATCACAATCATGCAATCACAATCATACAATCACAATCATACAATCACAATCATACGATCACAATCATACGGAGACAATCATACAATTACTACTATACAATCACAATCACACAAAAACAATCATACAATCACAATCATACGATGACAATCATACAATTACTACTATACAATCACAATCACACAAAAACAATCATACAATCACAATCATACAATCACAATCATACAATCACAATCATACAATCACAATCATACAATCACAATCATACAATCACAATCATACAATCACAATCATACAATCACAATCATACATTCACAATCATACAATCACAATCATACAATCACAATCATACAACCACAATAATACAATCACAATCATACAATCTCAATCATACAGTCACAATCATACAATCACAATCATACGATGACAATCATACAATTACTACTATACAATCACAATCATACAAAAACAACCATAAAATCACAATCATACAATCACAATCATACAATCACAATCATACAATCACAATCATACATTCACAATCATTCCATCACAATCATGCAATCACAATCATACAATCACAATCATACAATCACAATCATACAAAAACAATCATACAATCACAATCATACAATCACAATCATACAATCATAATCATATAATCACACTCATAAAATTGCAATCATACAATCGCAATCATACAATCACAATCATACCATCACAATCATGCAGGCACAATTATAAAATCAGAATCATAGAATCACAATCATACAAAAACAATCATGCAATCTCAATCATGCAATCACAATCGCACAATCGCAATCGAACAATCAGAACCATATGATCACAATCATACAATCACAATCGTACAGTCTCAATCATACACGCGCCATCTTACAATCACAATCATACAATCACAATCATACAATCACAACCATACAATCACAATCATACAATCACAATCATACAATCACAATCATACAATCACAATCATACAATCACAATCATACAATCGCAATCAAACAATCACAATCATACGATCGCTATCGTACAATCGCAATCATACACTCACAATCATTCAATCACAATGATACAATCACAATCATACAATGACAATCATACGATGACAATCATACAATTACTACTATACAATCACAATCATACAAAAACAATCATACAATCACAATCATACAATCACAGTCATACAATCACAATCGTACAATCACAATCATACAATCACAATCATACAATCACAATCATACTATCGCAATCATACAATCACAATCATACAATCACAATCATACAATCACAATCATACAATCACAATCATACTATCGCAATCATACAATCACAATCATACAATCAGAATCATACAATCACAATCATACAATCACAATCATGCAATTACAATCATATGATCATAATCATACAAGAACAATCATACAATCACAATAATAGAACCATAATTATACAGCCACAATCAAACGATCACAATCATACAATCACAATCATACGATCACAATCGTACGATCACAATCATAGAATCACAATTATACAAAAACAATCATACAATCACAATCATACACTCACAATCATACGCTCACAATCATTCAATCACAATGATACAATCACAATCATACAATCACAATCATACGATCACAATCATACGATCACAATCATACGAAGACAATCATACAATTACTACTATACAATCACAATCATACAAAAACAATCATACAATCACAATCATACGATCACAATCATACGGAGACAATCATACAATTACTACTATACAATCACAATCATACAAAAACAATCATACAATCACAATCATACAATCACAATCATACAATCACAATCATACAATCACAATCATACAATCACAATCATACAATCACAATCATACAATCACAATCATAACATCGCAATCATACAATCACAATCGTACAATCACAATCATACAATCACAATCATACAATCACAATCATGCAATCACAATCATACAATCACAATCATACAATCACAATCATACGATCACAATCATACGGAGACAATCATACAATTACTACTATACAATCACAATCACACAAAAACAATCATACAATCACAATCATACGATCACAATCATACAATTACTACTATACAATCACAATCATACAAAAACAATCATACAATCACAATCATACAATCACAATCATACAATCACAATCATACAATCACAATCATACATTCACAATCATACAATCACAATCATACAATTACAATCATACAACCACAATAATACAATCACAATCATACAATCTCAATCATACAATCACAATCATACAATCACAATCATACGATGACAATCATACAATTACTACTATACAATCACAATCATACAAAAACAACCATAAAATCACAATCGTACAATCACAATCGTACAATCACAATCATACAATCACAATCATGCAATCACAATCATACAACCACAATCATACAATCACAATCATACGATCACAATCATACGGAGACAATCATACAATTACTACTATACAATCACAATCACACAAAAACAATCATACAATCACAATCATATGATGACAATCATACAATTACTACTATACAATCACAATCATACAAAAACAATCATACAATCACAATCATACAATCACAATCATACAATCACAATCATACAATCACAATCATACATTCACAATCATACAATCACAATCATACAATTACAATCATACAACCACAATAATACAATCACAATCATACAATCTCAATCATACAATCACAATCATACAATCACAATCATACGATGACAATCATACAATTACTACTATACAATCACAATCATACAAAAACAACCATAAAATCACAATCATACAATCACAATCATACAATCACAATCATACATTCACAATCATACAATCACAATCATACAATCACAATCATACAACCACAATAATACAATCACAATCATACAATCTCAATCATACAATCACAATCATACAATCTCAATCATACAATCACAATCATACAATCACAATCATACAATCACAATCATACAATCACAATCATACAATCACAATCATACAATCACAATAATACAATCACAATCATACAATCACAATCGTACAATCACAATCATACTATCGCAATCGTACAATCACAATCATAATATCGCAATCATACAATCACAGTCGTACAATCACAATCATACAATCACAATCATTCAATCACAATCATGCAATCACAATCATACAATCACAATCATACAATCACAATCATACGATCACAATCATACGGAGACAATCATACAATTACTACTATACAATCACAATCACACAAAAACAATCATACAATCACAATCATACGATGACAATCATACAATTACTACTATACAATCACAATCACACAAAAACAATCATACAATCACAATCATACAATCACAATCATACAATCACAATCATACAATCACAATCATACAATCACAATCATACATTCACAATCATACAATCACAATCATACAATCACAATCATACAACCACAATAATACAATCACAATCATACAATCTCAATCATACAGTCACAATCATACAATCACAATCATACGAAGGCAATCATACAATTACTACTATACAATCACAATCATACAAAAACAATCATACAATCACAATCATACGATGACAATCATACAAAAACAACCATAAAATCACAATCATACAATCACAATCATACAATCACAATCATACAATCACAATCATACATTCACAATCATACAATCACAATCATACAATCACAATCATACAACCACAATAATACAATCACAATCATACAATCTCAATCATACAATCACAATCATACAATCGCAATCATACAATCACAATCATACAATCACAATCATACAATCACAATCATACAATCACAATCATACAATCACAATCATACAATCACAATCATACAATCACAATCATAATATCGCAATCATACAATCACAATCGTACAATCACAATCATACAATCACAATCATTCAATCACAATCATGCAATCACAATCATACAATCACAATCATACAATCACAATCATACAAAAACAATCATACAATCACAATCATACAATCACAATCATACAATCATAATCATATAATCACACTCATAAAATTGCAATCATACAATCGCAATCATACAATCACAATCATACCATCACAATCATGCAGGCACAATTATAAAATCAGAATCATAGAATCACAATCATACAAAAACAATCATGCAATCACAATCATGCAATCACAATCGCACAATCGCAATCGAACAATCAGAACCATATGATCACAATCATACAATCACAATCGTACAGTCTCAATCATACACGCGCCATCTTACAATCACAATCATACAATCACAATCATACAATCACAACCATACAATCACAATCATACAATCACAATCATACAATCACAATCATACAATCACAATCATACAATCACAATCATACAATCGCAATCAAACAATCACAATCATACGATCGCTATCGTACAATCGCAATCATACACTCACAATCATTCAATCACAATGATACAATCACAATCATACAATGACAATCATACGATGACAATCATACAATTACTACTATACAATCACAATCATACAAAAACAATCATACAATCACAATCATACAATCACAGTCATACAATCACAATCGTACAATCACAATCATACAATCATAATCATACAATCACAATCATACTATCGCAATCATACAATCACAATCATACAATCACAATCATACAATCACAATCATACGAAGACAATCATACAATTACTACTATACAATCACAATCATACAAAAACAATCATACAATCACAATCATACGATGACAATCATACAATTACTACTATACAATCACAATCATACAAAAACAATCATACAATCACAATCATACAATCACAATCATACATTCACAATCATACAATCACAATCATACAATCACAATCATACAATCACAATCATACAATCTCAATCATACAATCGCAATCATACAATCACAATCATACAATCACAATCATACAATCACAATCATACAATCACAATCATACAATCACAGTCATCCAAAAACAATCATACAATCACAATCATACAATCACAATCATACAATCATAATCATATAATCACACTCATAAAATTGCAATCATACAATCGCAATCATACAATCACAATCATACCATCACAATCATACAGGCACAATCATAAAATCAGAATCATAGAATCACAATCATACAAAAACAATCATGCAATCACAATCATGCAATCACAATCGTACAATCGCAATCGAACAATCAGAACCATATGATCACAATCATACAATCACAATCGTACAATCTCAATCATACACGCGCCATCTTACAATCACAATCATACAATCACAATCATACAATCACAATCATACAATCACAATCATACAATCACAATCATACAATCACAATCATAAAATCGCAATCAAACAATCACAATCATACGATCGCAATCATACAATCGCAATCATACACTCACAATCATTCAATCACAATGATACAATCACAATCATACAATGACAATCATACAATTACTACTATACAATCACAATCACACAAAAACAATCATACAATCACAATCATACAATCACAATCATACAATCACAATCATACAATCACAATCATACAATCACAATCATACAATCACAATCATACATTCACAATCATACAATCACAATCATACAATCACAATCATACAACCACAATAATACAATCACAATCATACAATCTCAATCATACAGTCACAATCATACAATCACAATCATACGATGACAATCATACAATTACTACTATACAATCACAATCATACAAAAACAACCATAAAATCACAATCATACAATCACAATCATACAATCACAATCATACAATCACAATCATATTATCACAATCATACAATCACAATCATACAATCACAATAATACAATCACAATCATACAATCTCAATCATACAATCCCAATCATACAATCACAATCATACAATCACTATCATACAATCACAATCATACAACCACAATCATACAATCACAATCATACTATCACAATCATACAATCACAATCATACAATCACAATCATACAAAAACAATCATTCAATCACAATCATACAATCACAATCATACAATCACAATCATGCAATCACAATCATAGAATCACAATCATACAATCACAATCATACAATCACAATCATACGAAGACAATCATACAATTACTACTATACAATCACAATCATACAAAAACAATCATACAATCACAATCATACGATGACAATCACACAATTACTACTATACAATCACAATCATACAAAAACAATCATACAATCACAATCACACAATCACTATCATACAATCACAATCATACATTCACAACCATACAATCACAATCATACAATCACAATCATACAATCACAATAGTCCAATCACAATCATACAATCTCAATCATACAATCACAATAATACAATCACAATCATACAATCTCAATCATACAATCACAATCATACAATCACAATCATACAATCACAATCATACGATCACAATCATACGAAGGCAAACATACAATTACTACCATACAATCACAATCATACAAAAACAATCATACAATCACAATCATACGATGACAATCATACAATTACTACTATACAATCACAATCATACAAAAACAATCATACAATCACAATCATACAACCACAATCATACATTCACAATCATACAATCACAATCATACAATCGCAATCATACAATCACAATAATACAATGACAATCATACAATCTCAATCATACAATCACAATCATACAATCACAATCATACAATCACAATCATACAATCACAATCATACAATCACAATCATACAATCACAATAATACAATCACAATCATACAATCACAATCATACAATCACAATCATATTATCGCAATCGTACAATCACAATCATAATATCGCAATCATACAATCACAATCGTACAATCACAATCATACAATCACAATCATTCAATCACAATCATGCAATCACAATCATACAATCACAATCATACAATCACAATCATACGATCACAATCATACGGAGACAATCATACAATTACTACTATACAATCACAATCACACAAAAACAATCATACAATCACAATCATACGATGACAATCATACAATTACTACTATACAATCACAATCACACAAAAACAATCATACAATCACAATCATACAATCACAATCATACAATCACAATCATACAATCACAATCATACAATCACAATCATACATTCACAATCATACAATCACAATCATACAATCACAATCATACAACCACAATAATACAATCACAATCATACAATCACTATCATACAATCACAATAATACAATCACAATCATACAATCACAATCATACAATCACAATCATACTATCGCAATCGTACAATCACAATCATAATATCGCAATCATACAATCACAATCGTACAATCACAATCATACAATCACAATCATTCAATCACAATCATGCAATCACAATCATACAATCACAATCATACAATCACAATCATACGATCACAATCATACGGAGACAATCATACAATTACTACTATACAATCACAATCACACAAAAACAATCATACAATCACAATCATACGATGACAATCATACAATTACTACTATACAATCACAATCACACAAAAACAATCATACAATCACAATCATACAATCACAATCATACAATCACAATCATACAATCACAATCATACAATCACAATCATACAATCACAATCATACAATCACAATCATACAATCACAATCATACATTCACAATCATACAATCACAATCATACAATCACAATCATACAACCACAATAATACAATCACAATCATACAATCTCAATCATACAGTCACAATCATACAATCACAATCATACGATGACAATCATACAATTACTACTATACAATCACAATCATACAAAAACAACCATAAAATCACAATCATACAATCACAATCATACAATCACAATCATACAATCACAATCATACATTCACAATCATACAATCACAATCATACAGTCACAATCATACAACCACAATAATACAATCACAATCATACAATCTCAATCATACAATCACAATCATACAATCGCAATCATACAATCACAATCATACAATCACAATCATACAATCACAATCATACAATCACAATCATACAATCACAATCATACAATCACAATCATACAATCACAATCATACAATCACAATCATAATATCGCAATCATACAATCACAATCGTACAATCACAATCATACAATCACAATCATTCCATCACAATCATGCAATCACAATCATACAATCACAATCATACAATCACAATCATACAAAAACAATCATACAATCACAATCATACAATCACAATCATACAATCATAATCATATAATCACACTCATAAAATTGCAATCATACAATCGCAATCATACAATCACAATCATACCATCACAATCATGCAGGCACAATTATAAAATCAGAATCATAGAATCACAATCATACAAAAACAATCATGCAATCTCAATCATGCAATCACAATCGCACAATCGCAATCGAACAATCAGAACCATATGATCACAATCATACAATCACAATCGTACAGTCTCAATCATACACGCGCCATCTTACAATCACAATCATACAATCACAATCATACAATCACAACCATACAATCACAATCATACAATCACAATCATACAATCACAATCATACAATCACAATCATACAATCACAATCATACAATCGCAATCAAACAATCACAATCATACGATCGCTATCGTACAATCGCAATCATACACTCACAATCATTCAATCACAATGATACAATCACAATCATACAATGACAATCATACGATGACAATCATACAATTACTACTATACAATCACAATCATACAAAAACAATCATACAATCACAATCATACAATCACAGTCATACAATCACAATCGTACAATCACAATCATACAATCACAATCATACAATCACAATCATACTATCGCAATCATACAATCACAATCATACAATCACAATCATACAATCACAATCATACAATCACAATCATACAATCACAATCATACTATCGCAATCATACAATCACAATCATACAATCACAATCATACAATCACAATCATACAATCACAATCATGCAATTACAATCATATGATCATAATCATACAAGAACAATCATACAATCACAATAATAGAACCATAATTATACAGCCACAATCAAACGATCACAATCATACAATCACAATCATACGATCACAATCGTACGATCACAATCATAGAATCACAATTATACAAAAACAATCATACAATCACAATCATACACTCACAATCATACGCTCACAATCATTCAATCACAATGATACAATCACAATCATACAATCACAATCATACGATCACAATCATACGATCACAATCATACGAAGACAATCATACAATTACTACTATACAATCACAATCATACAAAAACAATCATACAATCACAATCATACGATGACAATCATACAATTACTACTATACAATCACAATCATACAAAAACAATCATACAATCACAATCATACAATCACAATCATACATTCACAATCATACAATCACAATCATACAATCACAATCATACAATCACAATAATACAATCACAATCATACAATCTCAATCATACGATCACAATCATACGAAGACAATCATACAATTACTACTATACAATCACAATCATACAATCACAATCATACGATGACAATCATACAATTACTACTATACAATCACAATCATACAAAAACAATCATACAATCAGAATCACACAATCACTATCATACAATCACAATCATACATTCACAATCATACAATCACAATCATACAATCACAATCATACAATCACAATAATACAATCACAATCATACAATCACAATAATACAATCACAATCATACAATCTCAATCATACAATCACAATTATACAATCACAATCATACAATCACAATCATACAATCACAATCATACTATCGCAATCATACAATCACAATCATACAATCACAATCATACAATCACAATCATACTATCACAATAATACAATCACAATCATACAATCTCAATCATACAATCACAATCATAACATCGCAATCATACAATCACAATCGTACAATCACAATCATACAATCACAATCATACAATCACAATCATGCAATCACAATCATACAATCACAATCATACAATCACAATCATACGATCACAATCATACGGAGACAATCATACAATTACTACTGTACAATCACAATCACACAAAAACAATCATACAATCACAATCATACGATCACAATCATACAATTACTACTATACAATCACAATCATACAAAAACAATCATACAATCACAATCATACAATCACAATCATACAATCACAATCGTACAATCACAATCATACAATCACAATCATTCAATCACAATCATGCAATCACAATCATACAATCACAATCATACAATCACAATCATACGATCACAATCATACGGAGACAATCATACAATTACTACTATACAATCACAATCATACAAAAACAATCATACAATCACAATCATACAATCACAATCATACAATCACAATCATACAATCACAATCATACAATCACAATCATACAATCACAATCATACAATCACAATCATAACATCGCAATCATACAATCACAATCGTACAATCACAATCATACAATCACAATCATACAATCACAATCATGCAATCACAATCATACAATCACAATCATACAATCACAATCATACGATCACAATCATACGGAGACAATCATACAATTACTACTATACAATCACAATCACACAAAAACAATCATACAATCACAATCATACGATCACAATCATACAATTACTACTATACAATCACAATCATACAAAAACAATCATACAATCACAATCATACAATCACAATCATACAATCACAATCATACAATCACAATCATACATTCACAATCATACAATCACAATCATACAATTACAATCATACAACCACAATAATACAATCACAATCATACAATCTCAATCATACAATCACAATCATACAATCACAATCATACGATGACAATCATACAATTACTACTATACAATCACAATCATACAAAAACAACCATAAAATCACAATCGTACAATCACAATCGTACAATCACAATCATACAATCACAATCATGCAATCACAATCATACAACCACAATCATACAATCACAATCATACGATCACAATCATACGGAGACAATCATACAATTACTACTATACAATCACAATCACACAAAAACAATCATACAATCACAATCATATGATGACAATCATACAATTACTACTATACAATCACAATCATACAAAAACAATCATACAATCACAATCATACAATCACAATCATACAATCACAATCATACAATCACAATCATACATTCACAATCATACAATCACAATCATACAATTACAATCATACAACCACAATAATACAATCACAATCATACAATCTCAATCATACAATCACAATCATACAATCACAATCATACGATGACAATCATACAATTACTACTATACAATCACAATCATACAAAAACAACCATAAAATCACAATCATACAATCACAATCATACAATCACAATCATACATTCACAATCATACAATCACAATCATACAATCACAATCATACAACCACAATAATACAATCACAATCATACAATCTCAATCATACAATCACAATCATACAATCTCAATCATACAATCACAATCATACAATCACAATCATACAATCACAATCATACAATCACAATCATACAATCACAATCATACAATCACAATAATACAATCACAATCATACAATCACAATCGTACAATCACAATCATACTATCGCAATCGTACAATCACAATCATAATATCGCAATCATACAATCACAGTCGTACAATCACAATCATACAATCACAATCATTCAATCACAATCATGCAATCACAATAATACAATCACAATCATACAATCTCAATCATACAATCACAATCATAACATCGCAATCATACAATCACAATCGTACAATCACAATCATACAATCACAATCATACAATCACAATCATGCAATCACAATCATACAATCACAATCATACAATCACAATCATACGATCACAATCATACGGAGACAATCATACAATTACTACTGTACAATCACAATCACACAAAAACAATCATACAATCACAATCATACGATCACAATCATACAATTACTACTATACAATCACAATCATACAAAAACAATCATACAATCACAATCATACAATCACAATCATACAATCACAATCGTACAATCACAATCATACAATCACAATCATTCAATCACAATCATGCAATCACAATCATACAATCACAATCATACAATCACAATCATACGATCACAATCATACGGAGACAATCATACAATTACTACTATACAATCACAATCATACAAAAACAATCATACAATCACAATCATACAATCACAATCATACAATCACAATCATACAATCACAATCATACAATCACAATCATACAATCACAATCATACAATCACAATCATAACATCGCAATCATACAATCACAATCGTACAATCACAATCATACAATCACAATCATACAATCACAATCATGCAATCACAATCATACAATCACAATCATACAATCACAATCATACGATCACAATCATACGGAGACAATCATACAATTACTACTATACAATCACAATCACACAAAAACAATCATACAATCACAATCATACGATCACAATCATACAATTACTACTATACAATCACAATCATACAAAAACAATCATACAATCACAATCATACAATCACAATCATACAATCACAATCATACAATCACAATCATACATTCACAATCATACAATCACAATCATACAATTACAATCATACAACCACAATAATACAATCACAATCATACAATCTCAATCATACAATCACAATCATACAATCACAATCATACGATGACAATCATACAATTACTACTATACAATCACAATCATACAAAAACAACCATAAAATCACAATCGTACAATCACAATCGTACAATCACAATCATACAATCACAATCATGCAATCACAATCATACAACCACAATCATACAATCACAATCATACGATCACAATCATACGGAGACAATCATACAATTACTACTATACAATCACAATCACACAAAAACAATCATACAATCACAATCATATGATGACAATCATACAATTACTACTATACAATCACAATCATACAAAAACAATCATACAATCACAATCATACAATCACAATCATACAATCACAATCATACAATCACAATCATACATTCACAATCATACAATCACAATCATACAATTACAATCATACAACCACAATAATACAATCACAATCATACAATCTCAATCATACAATCACAATCATACAATCACAATCATACGATGACAATCATACAATTACTACTATACAATCACAATCATACAAAAACAACCATAAAATCACAATCATACAATCACAATCATACAATCACAATCATACATTCACAATCATACAATCACAATCATACAATCACAATCATACAACCACAATAATACAATCACAATCATACAATCTCAATCATACAATCACAATCATACAATCTCAATCATACAATCACAATCATACAATCACAATCATACAATCACAATCATACAATCACAATCATACAATCACAATCATACAATCACAATAATACAATCACAATCATACAATCACAATCGTACAATCACAATCATACTATCGCAATCGTACAATCACAATCATAATATCGCAATCATACAATCACAGTCGTACAATCACAATCATACAATCACAATCATTCAATCACAATCATGCAATCACAATCATACAATCACAATCATACAATCACAATCATACGATCACAATCATACGGAGACAATCATACAATTACTACTATACAATCACAATCACACAAAAACAATCATACAATCACAATCATACGATGACAATCATACAATTACTACTATACAATCACAATCACACAAAAACAATCATACAATCACAATCATACAATCACAATCATACAATCACAATCATACAATCACAATCATACAATCACAATCATACATTCACAATCATACAATCACAATCATACAATCACAATCATACAACCACAATAATACAATCACAATCATACAATCTCAATCATACAGTCACAATCATACAATCACAATCATACGAAGGCAATCATACAATTACTACTATACAATCACAATCATACAAAAACAATCATACAATCACAATCATACGATGACAATCATACAATTACTACTATACAATCACAATCATACAAAAACAATCATACAATCACAATCATACAACCACAATCATACATTCACAATCATACAATCACAATCATACAATCACAATCATACAATCACAATCATACAATCACAATCATACAATCACAATAATACAATGACAATCATACAATCTCAATCATACAATCACAATCATACAATCACAATCATACAATCACAATCATACAATCACAATCATACAATCACAATCATACAATCACAATAATACAATCACAATCATACAATCACAATCATACAATCACAATCATACAATCACAATCATACAATCACAATCATACTATCGCAATCGTACAATCACAATCATAATATCGCAATCATACAATCACAATCGTACAATCACAATCATACAATCACAATCATTCAATCACAATCATGCAATCACAATCATACAATCACAATCATACAATCACAATCATACGATCACAATCATACGGAGACAATCATACAATTACTACTATACAATCACAATCACACAAAAACAATCATACAATCACAATCATACGATGACAATCATACAATTACTACTATACAATCACAATCACACAAAAACAATCATAAAATCACAATCATACAATCACAATCATACAATCACAATCATACAATCACAATCATACAATCACAATCATACATTCACAATCATACAATCACAATCATACAATCACAATCATACAACCACAATAATACAATCACAATCATACAATCTCAATCATACAGTCACAATCATACAATCACAATCATACGATGACAATCATACAATTACTACTATACAATCACAATCATACAAAAACAACCATAAAATCACAATCATACAATCACAATCATACAATCACAATCATACAATCACAATCATACATTCACAATCATACAATCACAATCATACAATCACAATCATACAACCACAATAATACAATCACAATCATACAATCTCAATCATACAATCACAATCATACAATCGCAATCATACAATCACAATCATACAATCACAATCATACAATCACAATCATACAATCACAATCATACAATCACAATCATACAATCACAATCATACAATCACAATCATACAATCACAATCATACAATCACAATCATAATATCGCAATCATACAATCACAATCGTACAATCACAATCATACAATCACAATCATTCAATCACAATCATGCAATCACAATCATACAATCACAATCATACAATCACAATCATACAAAAACAATCATACAATCACAATCATACAATCACAATCATACAATCATAATCATATAATCACACTCATAAAATTGCAATCATACAATCGCAATCATACAATCACAATCATACCATCACAATCATGCAGGCACAATTATAAAATCAGAATCATAGAATCACAATCATACAAAAACAATCATGCAATCACAATCATGCAATCACAATCGCACAATCGCAATCGAACAATCAGAACCATATGATCACAATCATACAATCACAATCGTACAGTCTCAATCATTCACGCGCCATCTTACAATCACAATCATACAATCACAATCATACAATCACAACCATACAATCACAATCATACAATCACAATCATACAATCACAATCATACAATCACAATCATACAATCACAATCATACAATCGCAATCAAACAATCACAATCATACGATCGCTATCGTACAATCGCAATCATACACTCACAATCATTCAATCACAATGATACAATCACAATCATACAATGACAATCATACGATGACAATCATACAATTACTACTATACAATCACAATCATACAAAAACAATCATACAATCACAATCATACAATCACAGTCATACAATCACAATCGTACAATCACAATCATACAATCATAATCATACAATCACAATCATACTATCGCAATCATACAATCACAATCATACAATCACAATCATACAATCACAATCATACAATCACAATCATACAATCACAATCATACTATCGCAATCATACAATCACAATCATACAATCACAATCATACAATCACAATCATACAATCACAATCATGCAATTACAATCATATGATCATAATCATACAAGAACAATCATACAATCACAATAATAGAACCATAATTATACAGCCACAATCAAACGATCACAATCATACAATCACAATCATACGATCACAATCGTACGATCACAATCATAGAATCACAATTATACAAAAACAATCATACAATCACAATCATACACTCACAATCATACGCTCACAATCATTCAATCACAATGATACAATCACAATCATACAATCACAATCATACGATCACAATCATACGATCACAATCATACGAAGACAATCATACAATTACTACTATACAATCACAATCATACAAAAACAATCATACAATCACAATCATACGATGACAATCATACAATTACTACTATACAATCACAATCATACAAAAACAATCATACAATCACAATCATACAATCACAATCATACATTCACAATCATACAATCACAATCATACAATCACAATCATACAATCACAATAATACAATCACAATCATACAATCTCAATCATACGATCACAATCATACGAAGACAATCATACAATTACTACTATACAATCACAATCATACAATCACAATCATACGATGACAATCATACAATTACTACCATACAATCACAATCATACAAAAACAATCATACAATCAGAATCACACAATCACTATCATACAATCACAATCATACATTCACAATCATACAATCACAATCATACAATCACAATCATACAATCACAATAATACAATCACAATCATACAATCACAATAATACAATCACAATCATACAATCTCAATCATACAATCACAATTATACAATCACAATCATACAATCACAATCATACAATCACAATCATACTATCGCAATCATACAATCACAATCATACAATCACAATCATACAATCACAATCATACTATCACAATAATACAATCACAATCATACAATCTCAATCATACAATCACAATTATACAATCACAATCATACAATCACAATCATACAAAAACAATCATACAATCACAATCATACAATCACAATCATACATTCACAATCATACAATCACAATCATATGATCACAATCATACAATCACAATGATACAATCACAATCATACAATCACAATCATACAATCACAATCATACAATCACAATCATACAATCACAATCATACGATCACAATCATACGAAGACAATCATACAATTACTACTATACAATCACAATCATACAATCACAATCATACGATGACAATCATACAATTACTACTATACAATCACAATCATACAAAAACAATCATACAATCAGAATCACACAATCACTATCATACAATCACAATCATACATTCACAATCATACAATCACAATCATACAATCACAATCATACAATCACAATAATACAATCACAGTCATACAATCTCAATCATACAATCACAATTATACAATCACAATCATACAATCACAATCATACAATCACAATCATACTATCGCAATCATACAATCACAATCATACAATCACAATCATACGATCACAATCATACGATCACAATCATACGAAGTCAATCATACAATTACTACTATACAATCACAATCATACAATCACAATCATACAATCACAATCATACTATCGCAATCGTACAATCACAATCATAATATCGCAATCATACAATCACAATCGTACAATCACAATCATACAATCACAATCATTCAATCACAATCATGCAATCACAATCATACAATCACAATCATACAATCACAATCATACGATCGCAATCATACGGAGACAATCATACAATTACTACTATACAATCACAATCACACAAAAACAATCATACAATCACAATCATACGATGACAATCATACAATTACTACTATACAATCACAATCATACAAAAACAATCATACAGTCACAATCATACAATCACAATCATACAATCACAATCATACAATCACAATCATACATTCACAATCATACAATCACAATCATACAATTACAATCATACAACCACAATAATACAATCACAATCATACAATCTCAATCATACAATCACAATCATACAATCACAATCATACGATGACAATCATACAATTACTACTATACAATCACAATCATACAAAAACAACCATAAAATCACAATCATACAATCACAATCATACAATCACAATCATACAATCACAATCATACAATCACAATCATACAATCACAATCATACAATCACAATAGTCCAATCACAATCATACAATCTCAATCAAACAATCACAATAATACAATCACAATCATACAATCTCAATCATACAATCACAATCATACAATCACAATCATACAATCACAATCATACGATCACAATCATACGAAGGCAAACATACAATTACTACTATACAATCACAATCATACAAAAACAATCATACAATCACAATCATACGATGACAATCATACAATTACTACTATACAATCACAATCATACAAAAACAATCATACAATCACAATCATACAACCACAATCATACATTCACAATCATACAATCACAATCATACAATCACAATCATACAATCACAATAATACAATGACAATCATACAATCTCAATCATACAATCACAATCATACAATCACAATCATACAATCACAATCATACAATCACAATCATACAATCACAATCATACAATCACAATAATACAATCACAATCATACAATCACAATCATACAATCACAATCATATTATCGCAATCGTACAATCACAATCATAATATCGCAATCATACAATCACAATCGTACAATCACAATCATACAATCACAATCATTCAATCACAATCATGCAATCACAATCATACAATCACAATCATACAATCACAATCATACGATCACAATCATACGGAGACAATCATACAATTACTACTATACAATCACAATCACACAAAAACAATCATACAATCACAATCATACGATGACAATCATACAATTACTACTATACAATCACAATCACACAAAAACAATCATACAATCACAATCATACAATCACAATCATACAATCACAATCATACAATCACAATCATACAATCACAATCATACATTCACAATCATACAATCACAATCATACAATCACAATCATACAACCACAATAATACAATCACAATCATACAATCACTATCATACAATCACAATAATACAATCACAATCATACAATCACAATCATACATTCACAATCATACAATCACAATCATACAGTCACAATCATACAACCACAATAATACAATCACAATCATACAATCTCAATCATACAATCACAATCATACAATCGCAATCATACAATCACAATCATACAATCACAATCATACAATCACAATCATACAATCACAATCATACAATCACAATCATACAATCACAATCATACAATCACAATCATACAATCACAATCATAATATCGCAATCGTACAATCACAATCGTACAATCACAATCATACAATCACAATCATTCCATCACAATCATGCAATCACAATCATACAATCACAATCATACAATCACAATCATACAAAAACAATCATACAATCACAATCATACAATCACAATCATACAATCATAATCATATAATCACACTCATAAAATTGCAATCATACAATCGCAATCATACAATCACAATCATACCATCACAATCATGCAGGCACAATTATAAAATCAGAATCATAGAATCACAATCATACAAAAACAATCATGCAATCACAATCATGCAATCACAATCGCACAATCGCAATCGAACAATCAGAACCATATGATCACAATCATACAATCACAATCGTACAGTCTCAATCATACACGCGCCATCTTACAATCACAATCATACAATCACAATCATACAATCACAACCATACAATCACAATCATACAATCACAATCATACAATCACAATCATACAATCACAATCATACAATCACAATCATACAATCGCAATCAAACAATCACAATCATACGATCGCTATCGTACAATCGCAATCATACACTCACAATCATTCAATCACAATGATACAATCACAATCATACAATGACAATCATACGATGACAATCATACAATTACTACTATCCAATCACAATCATACAAAAACAATCATACAATCACAATCATACAATCACAGTCATACAATCACAATCGTACAATCACAATCATACAATCACAATCATACAATCACAATCATACTATCGCAATCATACAATCACAATCATACAATCACAATCATACAATCACAATCATACAATCACAATCATACTATCGCAATCATACAATCACAATCATACAATCACAATCATACAATCACAATCATACAATCACAATCATGCAATTACAATCATATGATCATAATCATACAAGAACAATCATACAATCACAATAATAGAACCATAATTATACAGCCACAATCAAACGATCACAATCATACAATCACAATCATACGATCACAATCGTACGATCACAATCATAGAATCACAATTATACAAAAACAATCATACAATCACAATCATACACTCACAATCATACGCTCACAATCATTCAATCACAATGATACAATCACAATCATACAATCACAATCATACGATCACAATCATACGATCACAATCATACGAAGACAATCATACAATTACTACTATACAATCACAATCATACAAAAACAATCATACAATCACAATCATACGATGACAATCATACAATTACTACTATACAATCACAATCATACAAAAACAATCATACAATCACAATCATACAATCACAATCATACATTCACAATCATACAATCACAATCATACAATCACAATCATACAATCACAATAATACAATCACAATCATACAATCTCAATCATACGATCACAATCATACGAAGACAATCATACAATTACTACTATACAATCACAATCATACAATCACAATCATACGATGACAATCATACAATTACTACTATACAATCACAATCATACAAAAACAATCATACAATCGGAATTACACAATCACTATCATACAATCACAATCATACATTCACAATCATACAATCACAATCATACAATCACAATCATACAATCACAATAATACAATCACAATCATACAATCACAATAATACAATCACAATCATACAATCTCAATCATACAATCACAATTATACAATCACAATCATACAATCACAATCATACAATCACAATCATACTATCGCAATCATACAATCACAATCATACAATCACAATCATACAATCACAATCATACTATCACAATAATACAATCACAATCATACAATCTCAATCATACAATCACAATTATACAATCACAATCATACAATCACAATCATACAAAAACAATCATACAATCACAATCATACAATCACAATCATACATTCACAATCATACAATCACAATCATATGATCACAATCATACAATCACAATGATACAATCACAATCATACAATCACAATCATACAATCACAATCATACAATCACAATCATACGATCACAATCATACGAAGACAATCATACAATTACTACTATACAATCACAATCATACAATCACAATCATACGATGACAATCATACAATTACTACTATACAATCACAATCATACAAAAACAATCATACAATCAGAATCACACAATCACTATCATACAATCACAATCATACATTCACAATCATACAATCACAATCACACAATCACAATCATACAATCACAATAATACAATCACAGTCATACAATCTCAATCATACAATCACAATTATACAATCACAATCATACAATCACAATCATACAATCACAATCATACTATCGCAATCATACAATCACAATCATACAATCACAATCATACGATCACAATCATACGATCACAATCATACGAAGTCAATCATACAATTACTACTATACAATCACAATCATACAATCACAATCATACAATCACAATCATACTATCGCAATCGTACAATCACAATCATAATATCGCAATCATACAATCACAATCGTACAATCACAATCATACAATCACAATCATTCAATCACAATCATGCAATCACAATCATACAATCACAATCATACAATCACAATCATACGATCACAATCATACGGAGACAATCATACAATTACTACTATACAATCACAATCACACAAAAACAATCATACAATCACAATCATACGATGACAATCATACAATTACTACTAGAAAATCACAATCATACAAAAACAATCATACAGTCACAATCATACAATCACAATCATACAATCACAATCATACAATCACAATCATACATTCACAATCATACAATCACAATCATACAATTACAATCATACAACCACAATAATACAATCACAATCATACAATCTCAATCATACAATCACAATCATACAATCACAATCATACGATGACAATCATACAATTACTACTATACAATCACAATCATACAAAAACAACCATAAAATCACAATCATACAATCACAATCATACAATCACAATCATACAATCACAATCATACATTCACAATCATACAATCACAATCATACAATCACAATCATACAACCACAATAATACAATCACAATCATACAATCTCAATCATACAATCACAATCATACAATCGCAATCATACAATCACAATCATACAATCACAATCATACAATCACAATCATACAATCACAATCATACAATCACAATCATACAATCACAATCATACAATCACAATCATACAATCACAATCATAACATCGCAATCATACAATCACAATCGTACAATCACAATCATACAATCACAATCATACAATCACAATCATGCAATCACAATCATACAATCACAATCATACAATCACAATCATACGATCACAATCATACGGAGACAATCATACAATTACTACTATACAATCACAATCACACAAAAACAATCATACAATCACAATCATACGATGACAATCATACAATTACTACTATACAATCACAATCATACAAAAACAATCATACAATCACAATCATACAATCACAATCATACAATCACAATCATACAATCACAATCATACATTCACAATCATACAATCACAATCATACAATTACAATCATACAACCACAATAATACAATCACAATCATACAATCTCAATCATACAATCACAATCATACAATCACAATCATACGATGACAATCATACAATTACTACTATACAATCACAATCATACAAAAACAACCATAAAATCACAATCGTACAATCACAATCGTACAATCACAATCATACAATCACAATCATGCAATCACAATCATACAATCACAATCATACAATCACAATCATACGATCACAATCATACGGAGACAATCATACAATTACTACTATACAATCACAATCACACAAAAACAATCATACAATCACAATCATACGATGACAATCATACAATTACTACTATACAATCACAATCATACAAAAACAATCATACAATCACAATCATACAATCACAATCATACAATCACAATCATACAATCACAATCATACAATCACAATCATACATTCACAATCATACAATCACAATCATACAATTACAATCATACAACCACAATAATACAATCACAATCATACAATCTCAATCATACAATCACAATCATACAATCACAATCATACGATGACAATCATACAATTACTACTATACAATCACAATCATACAAAAACAACCATAAAATCACAATCATACAATCACAATCATACAATCACAATCATACAATCACAATCATACATTCACAATCATACAATCACAATCATACAATCACAATCATACAACCACAATAATACAATCACAATCATACAATCTCAATCATACAATCACAATCATACAATCTCAATCATACAATCACAATCATACAATCACAATCATACAATCACAATCATACAATCACAATCATACAATCACAATCATACAATCACAATAATACAATCACAATCATACAATCACAATCGTACAATCACAATCATACTATCGCAATCGTACAATCACAATCATAATATCGCAATCATACAATCACAGTCGTACAATCACAATCATACAATCACAATCATTCAATCACAATCATGCAATCACAATCATACAATCACAATCATGCGATCACAATCATACGGAGACAATCATACAATTACTACTATACAATCACAATCACACAAAAACAATCATACAATCACAATCATACGATGACAATCATACAATTACTACTATACAATCACAATCACACAAAAACAATCATACAAACACAATCATACAATCACAATCATACAATCACAATCATACAATCACAATCATACAATCACAATCATACATTCACAATCATACAATCACAATCATACAATCACAATCATACAACCACAATAATACAATCACAATCATACAATCTCAATCATACAGTCACAATCATACAATCACAATCATACGAAGGCAATCATACAATTACTACTATACAATCACAATCATACAAAAACAATCATACAATCACAATCATACGATGACAATCATACAATTACTACTATACAATCACAATCATACAAAAACAATCATACAATCACAATCATACAACCACAATCATACATTCACAATCATACAATCACAATCATACAATCACAATCATACAATCACAATAATACAATGACAATCATACAATCTCAATCATACAATCACAATCATACAATCACAATCATACAATCACAATCATACAATCACAATCATACAATCACAATCATACAATCACAATAATACAATCACAATCATACAATCACAATCATACAATCACAATCATACAATCACAATCATACAATCACAATCATACTATCGCAATCGTACAATCACAATCATAATATCGCAATCATACAATCACAATCGCACAATCACAATCATACAATCACAATCATTCAATCACAATCATGCAATCACAATCATACAATCACAATCATACAATCACAATCATACGATCACAATCATACGGAGACAATCATACAATTACTACTATACAATCACAATCACACAAAAACAATCATACAATCACAATCATACGATGACAATCATACAATTACTACTATACAATCACAATCACACAAAAACAATCATACAATCACAATCATACAATCACAATCATACAATCACAATCATACAATCACAATCATACAATCACAATCATACATTCACAATCATACAATCACAATCATACAATCACAATCATACAACCACAATAATACAATCACAATCATACAATCTCAATCATACAGTCACAATCATACAATCACAATCATACGATGACAATCATACAATTACTACTATACAATCACAATCATACAAAAACAACCATAAAATCACAATCATACAATCACAATCATACAATCACAATCATACAATCACAATCATACATTCACAATCATACAATCACAATCATACAATCACAATCATACAACCACAATAATACAATCACAATCATACAATCTCAATCATACAATCACAATCATACAATCGCAATCATACAATCACAATCATACAATCACAATCATACAATCACAATCATACAATCACAATCATACAATCACAATCATACAATCACAATCATACAATCACAATCATACAATCACAATCATAATATCGCAATCATACAATCACAATCGTACAATCACAATCATACAATCACAATCATTCAATCACAATCATGCAATCACAATCATACAATCACAATCATACAATCACAATCATACAAAAACAATCATACAATCACAATCATACAATCACAATCATACAATCATAATCATATAATCACACTCATAAAATTGCAATCATACAATCGCAATCATACAATCACAATCATACCATCACAATCATGCAGGCACAATTATAAAATCAGAATCATAGAATCACAATCATACAAAAACAATCATGCAATCACAATCATGCAATCACAATCGTACAATCGCAATCGAACAATCAGAACCATATGATCACAATCATACAATCACAATCGTACAGTCTCAATCATACACGCGCCATCTTACAATCACAATCATACAATCACAATCATACAATCACAATCATACAATCGCAATCAAACAATCACAATCATACGATCGCTATCGTACAATCGCAATCATACACTCACAATCATTCAATCACAATGATACAATCACAATCATACAATGACAATCATACGATGACAATCATACAATTACTACTATACAATCACAATCATACAAAAACAATCATACAATCACAATCATACAATCACAGTCATACAATCACAATCGTACCATCACAATCATACAATCACAATCATACAATCACAATCATACTATCGCAATCATACAATCACAATCATACAATCACAATCATACAATCACAATCATACAATCACAATAATACAATCACAATCATACAATCACAATCATACAATCACAATCATACAATCACAATCATACAATCACAATCATACTATCGCAATCGTACAATCACAATCATAATATCGCAATCATACAATCACAATCGTACAATCACAATCATACAATCACAATCATTCAATCACAATCATGCAACCACAATAATACAATCACAATCATACAATCTCAATCATACAATCACAATCATACAATCGCAATCATACAATCACAATCATACAATCACAATCATACAATCACAATCATACAATCACAATCATACAATCACAATCATACAATCACAATCATACAATCACAATCATACAATCACAATCATACAATCACAATCATAATATCGCAATCATACAATCACAATCGTACAATCACAATCATACAATCACAATCATTCAATCACAATCATGCAATCACAATCATACAATCACAATCATACAATCACAATCATACAAAAACAATCATACAATCACAATCATACAATCACAATCATACAATCATAATCATATAATCACACTCATAAAATTGCAATCATACAATCGCAATCATACAATCACAATCATACCATCACAATCATGCAGGCACAATTATAAAATCAGAATCATAGAATCACAATCATACAAAAACAATCATGCAATCACAATCATGCAATCACAATCGTACAATCGCAATCGAACAATCAGAACCATATGATCACAATCATACAATCACAATCGTACAGTCTCAATCATACACGCGCCATCTTACAATCACAATCATACAATGACAATCATACGATGACAATCATACAATTACTACTATACAATCACAATCATACAAAAACAATCATACAATCACAATCATACAATCACAGTCATACAATCACAATCGTACAATCACAATCATACAATCACAATCATACAATCACAATCATACTATCGCAATCATACAATCACAATCATACAATCACAATCATACAATCACAATCATACAATCACAATCATACAATCACAATCATACTATCGCAATCATACAATCACAATCATACAATCACAATCATACAATCACAATCATGCAATTACAATCATATGATCATAATCATACAAGAACAATCATACAATCACAATAATAGAACCATAATTATACAACCACAATCAAACGATCACAATCATACAATCACAATCATACGATCACAATCGTACGATCACAATCATAGAATCACAATCATACAAAAACAATCATATAATCACAATCATACACTCACAATCATACGCTCACAATCATTCAATCACAATGATACAATCACAATCATACAATCACAATCATACGATCACAATCATACGATTACAATCATACGAAGACAATCATACAATTACTACTATACAATCACAATCATACAAAAACAATCATACAATCACAATCATACGATGACAATCATACAATTACTACTATACAATCACAATCATACAAAAACAATCATACAATCACAATCATACAATCACAATCATACATTCACAATCATACAATCACAATCATACAATCACAATCATACAATCACAATAATACAATCACAATCATACAATCTCAATCATACGATCACAATCATACGAAGACAATCATACAATTACTTCTATACAATCACAATCATACAATCACAATCATACGATGACAATCATACAATTACTACTATACAATCACAATCATACAAAAACAATCATACAATCAGAATCACACAATCACTATCATACAATCACAATCATACATTCACAATCATACAATCACAATCATACCATCACAATCATACAATCACAATAATACAATCACAATCAAAGAATCACAATAATACAATCACAATCATACAATCTCAATCATACAATCACAATCATACAATCGCAATCATACAATCACAATCATACAATCACAATCATACAATCACAATCATACAATCACAATCATACAATCACAATCATACAATCACAATCATACAATCACAATCATACAATCACAATCATACAATCACAATCATACAATCACAATCATACAATCACAATCATAATATCGCAATCATACAATCACAATCGTACAATCACAATCATACAATCACAATCATTCAATCACAATCATGCAATCACAATCATACAATCACAATCATACAATCACAATCATACAAAAACAATCATACAATCACAATCATACAATCACAATCATACAATCATAATCATATAATCACACTCATAAAATTGCAATCATACAATCGCAATCATACAATCACAATCATACCATCACAATCATGCAGGCACAATTATAAAATCAGAATCATAGAATCACAATCATACAAAAACAATCATGCAATCACAATCATGCAATCACAATCGTACAATCGCAATCGAACAATCAGAACCATATGATCACAATCATACAATCACAATCGTACAGTCTCAATCATACACGCGCCATCTTACAATCACAATCATACAATGACAATCATACGATGACAATCATACAATTACTACTATACAATCACAATCATACAAAAACAATCATACAATCACAATCATACAATCACAGTCATACAATCACAATCGTACAATCACAATCATACAATCACAATCATACAATCACAATCATACTATCGCAATCATACAATCACAATCATACAATCACAATCATACAATCACAATCATACAATCACAATCATACAATCACAATCATACTATCGCAATCATACAATCACAATCATACCATCACAATCATACAATCACAATCATACAATCACAATCATGCAATTACAATCATATGATCATAATCATACAAGAACAATCATACAATCACAATAATAGAACCATAATTATACAACCACAATCAAACGATCACAATCATACAATCACAATCATACGATCACAATCGTACGATCACAATCATAGAATCACAATCATACAAAAACAATCATATAATCACAATCATACACTCACAATCATACGCTCACAATCATTCAATCACAATGATACAATCACAATCATACAATCACAATCATACGATCACAATCATACGATTACAATCATACGAAGACAATCATACAATTACTACTATACAATCACAATCATACAAAAACAATCATACAATCACAATCATACGATGACAATCATACAATTACTACTATACAATCACAATCATACAAAAACAATCATACAATCACAATCATACAATCACAATCATACATTCACAATCATACAATCACAATCATACAATCACAATCATACAATCACAATAATACAATCACAATCATACAATCTCAATCATACGATCACAATCATACGAAGACAATCATACAATTACTACTATACAATCACAATCATACAATCACAATCATACGATGACAATCATACAATTACTACTATACAATCACAATCATACAAAAACAATCATACAATCAGAATCACACAATCACTATCATACAATCACAATCATACATTCACAATCATACAATCACAATCATACAATCACAATCATACAATCACAATAATACAATCACAATCAAAGAATCACAATAATACAATCACAATCATACAATCTCAATCATACAATCACAATTATACAATCACAATCATACAATCACAATCATACAATCACAATCATACAATCACAATCATACTATCGCAATCATACAATCACAATCATACAATCACAATCATACAATCACAATCATACTATCACAATAATACAATCACAATCATACAATCTCAATCATACAATCACAATTATACAATCACAATCATACAATCACAATCATACAAAAACAATCATACAATCACAATCATACAATCACAATCATACAATCACAATCATACATTCACAATCATACAATCACAATCATATGATCACAATCATACAATCACAATGATACAATCACAATCATACAATCACAATCATACAATCACAATCATACAATCACAATCATACGATCACAATCATACGATCACAATCATACGAAGACAATCATACAATTACTACTATACAATCACAATCATACAATCACAATCATACGATGACAATCATACAATTACTACTATACAATCACAATCATACAAAAACAATCATACAATCAGAATCACACAATCACTATCATACAATCACAATCATACATTCACAATCATACAATCACAATCATACAATCACAATCATACAATCACAATAATACAATCACAGTCATACAATCTCAATCATACAATCACAATTATACAATCACAATCATACAATCACAATCATACAATCACAATCATACTATCGCAATCATACAATCACAATCATACAATCACAATCATACAATCACAATCATACGATCACAATCATACGAAGTCAATCATACAATTACTACTATACAATCACAATCATACAATCACAATCACACAATCACAATCATACTATCGCAATCGTACAATCACAATCATAATATCGCAATCATACAATCACAATCGTACAATCACAATCATACAATCACAATCATTCAATCACAATCATGCAATCACAATCATACAATCACAATCATACAATCACAATCATACGATCACAATCATACGGAGACAATCATACAATTACTACTATACAATCACAATCACACAAAAACAATCATACAATCACAATCATACGATGACAATCATACAATTACTACTATACAATCACAATCATACAAAAACAATCATACAATCACAATCATACAATCACAATCATACAATCACAATCATACAATCACAATCATACATTCACAATCATACAATCACAATCATACAATTACAATCATACAACCACAATAATACAATCACAATCATACAATCTCAATCATACAATCACAATCATACAATCACAATCATACGATGACAATCATACAATTACTACTATACAATCACAATCATACAAAAACAACCATAAAATCACAATCATACAATCACAATCATACAATCACAATCATACAATCACAATCATACATTCACAATCATACAACCACAATCATACAACCACAATCATACAACCACAATCATACAACCACAATAATACATTCACAATCATACAATCACAATCATACAATCACAATCATACAATCTCAATCATACGATCACAATCATACGAAGACAATCATACAATTACTACTATACAATCACAATCATACAATCACAGTCATACGATGACAATCATACAATTACTACTATACAATCACAATCATACAAAAACAATCATACAATCAGAATCACACAATCACTATCATACAATCACAATCATACATTCACAATCATACAATCACAATCATACAATCACAATCATACAATCACAATAATACAATCACAATCATACAATCACAATAATACAATCACAATCATACAATCTCAATCATACAATCACAATTATACAATCACAATCATACAATCACAATCATACAATCACAATCATACTATCGCAATCATACAATCACAATCATACAATCACAATCATACAATCACAATCATACTATCACAATAATACAATCACAATCATACAATCTCAATCATACAATCACAATTATACAATCACAATCATACAATCACAATCATACAAAAACAATCATACAATCACAATCATACAATCACAATCATACATTCACAATCATACAATCACAATCATATGATCACAATCATACAATCACAATGATACAATCACAATCATACAATCACAATCATACAATCACAATCATACAATCACAATCATACGATCACAATCATACGAAGACAATCATACAATTACTACTATACAATCACAATCATACAATCACAATCATACGATGACAATCATACAATTACTACTATACAATCACAATCATACAAAAACAATCATACAATCAGAATCACACAATCACTATCATACAATCACAATCATACATTCACAATCATACAATCACAATCATACAATCACAATCATACAATCACAATAATACAATCACAGTCATACAATCTCAATCATACAATCACAATTATACAATCACAATCATACAATCACAATCATACAATCACAATCATACTATCGCAATCATACAATCACAATCATACAATCACAATCATACGATCACAATCATACGATCACAATCATACGAAGTCAATCATACAATTACTACTATACAATCACAATCATACAATCACAATCATACTATCGCAATCGTACAATCACAATCATAATATCGCAATCATACAATCACAATCGTACAATCACAATCATACAATCACAATCATTCAATCACAATCATGCAATCACAATCATACAATCACAATCATACAATCACAATCATACGATCACAATCATACGGAGACAATCATACAATTACTACTATACAATCACAATCACACAAAAACAATCATACAATCACAATCATACGATGACAATCATACAATTACTACTATACAATCACAATCATACAAAAACAATCATACAGTCACAATCATACAATCACAATCATACAATCACAATCATACAATCACAATCATACATTCACAATCATACAATCACAATCATACAATTACAATCATACAACCACAATAATACAATCACAATCATACAATCTCAATCATACAATCACAATCATACAATCACAATCATACAATCACAATCATACAATCACAATCATACAATCACAATCATACAATCACAATCATACAATCACAATCATACAATCACAATCATACAATCACAATCATACAATCACAATCATAACATCGCAATCATACAATCACAATCGTACAATCACAATCATACAATCACAATCATACAATCACAATCATGCAATCACAATCATACAATCACAATCATACAATCACAATCATACGATCACAATCATACGGAGACAATCATACAATTACTACTATACAATCACAATCACACAAAAACAATCATACAATCACAATCATACGATGACAATCATACAATTACTACTATACAATCACAATCATACAAAAACAATCATACAATCACAATCATACAATCACAATCATACAATCACAATCATACAATCACAATCATACATTCACAATCATACAATCACAATCATACAATTACAATCATACAACCACAATAATACAATCACAATCATACAATCTCAATCATACAATCACAATCATACAATCACAATCATACGATGACAATCATACAATTACTACTATACAATCACAATCATACAAAAACAACCATAAAATCACAATCATACAATCACAATCATACAATCACAATCATACAATCACAATCATACATTCACAATCATACAATCACAATCATACAATCACAATCATACAACCACAATAATACAATCACAATCATACAATCTCAATCATACAATCACAATCATACAATCTCAATCATACCATCACAATCATACAACCACAATCATACAATCACAATCATACAATCACAATCATACAATCACAATCATACAATCACAATAATACAATCACAATCATACAATCACAATCGTACAATCACAATCATACTATCGCAATCGTACAATCACAATCATAATATCGCAATCATACAATCACAGTCGTACAATCACAATCATACAATCACAATCATTTAATCACAATCATGCAATCACAATCATACAATCACAATCATACAATCACAATCATACGATCACAATCATACGGAGACAATCATACAATTACTACTATACAATCACAATCACACAAAAACAATCATACAATCACAATCATACGATGACAATCATACAATTACTACTATACAATCACAATCACACAAAAACAATCATACAATCACAATCATACAATCACAATCATACAATCACAATCATACAATCACAATCATACAATCACAATCATACATTCACAATCATACAATCACAATCATACAATCACAATCATACAACCACAATAATACAATCACAATCATACAATCTCAATCATACAGTCACAATCATACAATCACAATCATACGAAGGCAATCATACAATTACTACTATACAATCACAATCATACAAAAACAATCATACAATCACAATCATACGATGACAATCATACAATTACTACTATACAATCACAATCGTACAAAAACAATCATACAATCACAATCATACAACCACAATCATACATTCACAATCATACAATCACAATCATACAATCACAATCATACAATCACAATAATACAATGACAATCATACAATCTCAATCATACAATCACAATCATACAATCACAATCATACAATCACAATCATACAATCACAATCATACAATCACAATCATACAATCACAATAATACAATCACAATCATACAATCACAATCATACAATCACAATCATACAATCACAATCATACAATCACAATCATACTATCGCAATCGTACAATCACAATCATAATATCGCAATCATACAATCACAATCGTACAATCACAATCATACAATCACAATCATTCAATCACAATCATGCAATCACAATCATACAATCACAATCATACAATCACAATCATACGATCACAATCATACGGAGACAATCATACAATTACTACTATACAATCACAATCACACAAAAACAATCATACAATCACAATCATACGATGACAATCATACAATTACTACTATACAATCACAATCACACAAAAACAATCATACAATCACAATCATACAATCACAATCATACAATCACAATCATACAATCACAATCATACAATCACAATCATACATTCACAATCATACAATCACAATCATACAATCACAATCATACAACCACAATAATACAATCACAATCATACAATCTCAATCATACAGTCACAATCATACAATCACAATCATACGATGACAATCATACAATTACTACTATACAATCACAATCATACAAAAACAACCATAAAATCACAATCATACAATCACAATCATACAATCACAATCATACAATCACAATCATACAATCACAATCATACATTCACAAACATACAATCACAATCATACAATCACAATCATACAACCACAATAATACAATCACAATCATACAATCTCAATCATACAATCACAATCATACAATCGCAATCATACAATCACAATCATACAATCACAATCATACAATCACAATCATACAATCACAATCATACAATCACAATCATACAATCACAATCATACAATCACAATCATACAATCACAATCATAATATCGCAATCATACAATCACAATCGTACAATCACAATCATACAATCACAATCATTCAATCACAATCATGCAATCACAATCATACAATCACAATCATACAATCACAATCATACAAAAACAATCATACAATCACAATCATACAATCACAATCATACAATCATAATCATATAATCACACTCATAAAATTGCAATCATACAATCGCAATCATACAATCACAATCATACCATCACAATCATGCAGGCACAATTATAAAATCAGAATCATAGAATCACAATCATACAAAAACAATCATGCAATCACAATCATGCAATCACAATCGCACAATCGCAATCGAACAATCAGAACCATATGATCACAATCATACAATCACAATCGTACAGTCTCAATCATACACGCGCCATCTTACAATCACAATCATACAATCACAATCATACAATCACAACCATACAATCACAATCATACAATCACAATCATACAATCACAATCATACAATCACAATCATAATATCGCAATCATACAATCACAATCGTACAATCTCAATCATACAATCACAATTATACAATCACAATCATACAATCACAATCATACAAAAACAATCATACAATCACAATCATACAATCACAATCATACATTCACAATCATACAATCACAATCATACAATCACAATCATACAATCACAATAATACAATCACAGTCATACAATCTCAATCATACAATCACAATTATACAATCACAATCATACAATCACAATCATACAATCACAATCATACTATCGCAATCATACAATCACAATCATACAATCACAATCATACGATCACAATCATACGATCACAATCATACGAAGACAATCATACAATTACTACTATACAATCACAATCATACGATCACAATCATACGATGACAATCATACAATTACTACTATACAATCACAATCATACAAAAACAATCATGCAATCAGAATCACACAATCACTATCATACAATCACAATCATACATTCACAATCATACAATCACAATCATACAATCACAATCATACAATCACAATAATACAATCACAGTCATACAATCTCAATCATACAATCACAATTATACAATCACAATCATACAATCACAATCATACAATCACAATCATACTATCGCAATCATACAATCACAATCATACAATCACAATCATACGATCACAATCATACGAAGTCAATCATACAATTACTACTATACAATCACAATCATACAATCACAATCATACAATCACAATCATACTATCGCAATCGTACAATCACAATAATACAATCACAATCATACAATCACAATCATACAATCACAATCATACAATCACAATCATACAATCACAATCATACTATCGCAATCGTACAATCACAATCATAATATCGCAATCATACAATCACAATCGTACAATCACAATCATACAATCACAATCATTCAATCACAATCATGCAATCACAATCATACAATCACAATCATACAATCACAATCATACGATCACAATCATACGGAGACAATCATACAATTGCTACTATACAATCACAATCACACAAAAACAATCATACAATCACAATCATACGATGACAATCATACAATTACTACTATACAATCACAATCACACAAAAACAATCATACAATCACAATCGTACAATCACAATCATACAATCACAATCATACAATCACAATCATACAATCACAATCATACATTCACAATCATACAATCACAATCATACAATCACAATCATACAACCACAATAATACAATCACAATCATACAATCTCAATCATACAGTCACAATCATACAATCACAATCATACGATGACAATCATACAATTACTACTATACAATCACAATCATACAAAAACAACCATAAAATCACAATCATACAATCACAATCATACAATCACAATCATACAATCACAATCATACAATCACAATCATACATTCACAAACATACAATCACAATCATACAATCACAATCATACAACCACAATAATACAATCACAATCATACAATCTCAATCAGACAATCACAATCATACAATCGCAATCATACAATCACAATCATACAATCACAATCATACAATCACAATCATACAATCACAATCATACAATCACAATCATACAATCACAATCATACAATCACAATCATACAATCACAATCATAATATCGCAATCATACAATCACAATCGTACAATCACAATCATACAATCACAATCATTCAATCACAATCATGCAATCACAATCATACAATCACAATCATACAATCACAATCATACAAAAATAATCATACAATCACAATCATACAATCACAATCATACAATCATAATCATATAATCACACTCATAAAATTGCAATCATACAATCGCAATCATACAATCACAATCATACCATCACAATCATGCAGGCACAATTATAAAATCAGAATCATAGAATCACAATCATACAAAAACAATCATGCAATCACAATCATGCAATCACAATCGCACAATCGCAATCGAACAATCAGAACCATATGATCACAATCATACAATCACAATCGTACAGTCTCAATCATACACGCGCCATCTTACAATCACAATCATACAATCACAATCATACAATCACAACCATACAATCACAATCATACAATCACAATCATACAATCACAATCATACAATCACAATCATAATATCGCAATCATACAATCACAATCGTACAATCTCAATCATACAATCACAATTATACAATCACAATCATACAATCACAATCATACAAAAACAATCATACAATCACAATCATACAATCACAATCATACATTCACAATCATACAATCACAATCATATGATCACAATCATACAATCACAATGATACAATCACAATCATACAATCACAATCATACAATCACAATCATACAATCACAATCATACAATCACAATCATACGATCACAATCATACGAAGACAATCATACAATTACTACTATACAATCACAATCATACAATCACAATCATACGATGACAATCATACAATTACTACTATACAATCACAATCATACAAAAACAATCATACAATCAGAATCACACAATCACTATCATACAATCACAATCATACATTCACAATCATACAATCACAATCATACAATCACAATCATACAATCACAATAATACAATCACAGTCATACAATCTCAATCATACAATCACAATTATACAATCACAATCATACAATCACAATCATACAATCACAATCATACTATCGCAATCATACAATCACAATCATACAATCACAATCATACGATCACAATCATACGAAGTCAATCATACAATTACTACTATACAATCACAATCATACAATCACAATCATACAATCACAATCATACTATCGCAATCGTACAATCACAATAATACAATCACAATCATACAATCACAATCATACAATCACAATCATACAATCACAATCATACAATCACAATCATACTATCGCAATCGTACAATCACAATCATAATATCGCAATCATACAATCACAATCGTACAATCACAATCATACAATCACAATCATTCAATCACAATCATGCAATCACAATCATACAATCACAATCATACAATCACAATCATACGATCACAATCATACGGAGACAATCATACAATTACTACTATACAATCACAATCACACAAAAACAATCATACAATCACAATCATACGATGACAATCATACAATTACTACTATACAATCACAATCACACAAAAACAATCATACAATCACAATCATACAATCACAATCATACAATCACAATCACACAATCACAATCATACAATCACAATCATACATTCACAATCATACAATCACAATCATACAATCACAATCATACAACCACAATAATACAATCACAATCATACAATCTCAATCATACAGTCACAATCATACAATCACAATCATACGAAGGCAATCATACAATTACTACTATACAATCACAATCATACAAAAACAATCATACAATCACAATCATACGATGACAATCATACAATTACTACTATACAATCACAATCATACAAAAACAATCATACAATCACAATCATACAACCACAATCATACATTCACAATCATACAATCACAATCATACAATCACAATCATACAATCACAATAATACAATGACAATCATACAATCTCAATCATACAATCACAATCATACAATCACAATCATACAATCACAATCATACAATCACAATCATACAATCACAATCATACAATCACAATAATACAATCACAATCATACAATCACAATCATACAATCACAATCATACAATCACAATCATACAATCACAATCATACTATCGCAATCGTACAATCACAATCATAATATCGCAATCATACAATCACAATCGTACAATCACAATCATACAATCACAATCATTCAATCACAATCATGCAATCACAATCATACAATCACAATCATACAATCACAATCATACGATCACAATCATACGGAGACAATCATACAATTACTACTATACAATCACAATCACACAAAAACAATCATACAATCACAATCATACGATGACAATCATACAATTACTACTATACAATCACAATCACACAAAAACAATCATACAATCACAATCATACAATCACAATCATACAATCACAATCATACAATCACAATCATACATTCACAATCATACAATCACAATCATACAATCACAATCATACAACCACAATAATACAATCACCATCATACAATCTCAATCATACAGTCACAATCATACAATCACAATCATACGATGACAATCATACAATTACTACTATACAATCACAATCATACAAAAACAACCATAAAATCACAATCATACAATCACAATCATACAATCACAATCATACAATCACAATCATACAATCACAATCATACATTCACAAACATACAATCACAATCATACAATCACAATCATACAACCACAATAATACAATCACAATCATACAATCTCAATCATACAATCACAATCATACAATCGCAATCATACAATCACAATCATACAATCACAATCATACAATCACAATCATACAATCACAATCATACAATCACAATCATACAATCACAATCATACAATCACAATCATACAATCACAATCATAATATCGCAATCATACAATCACAATCGTACAATCACAATCATACAATCACAATCATTCAATCACAATCATGCAATCACAATCATACAATCACAATCATACAATCACAATCATACAAAAACAATCATACAATCACAATCATACAATCACAATCATACAATCATAATCATATAATCACACTCATAAAATTGCAATCATACAATCGCAATCATACAATCACAATCATACCATCACAATCATGCAGGCACAATTATAAAATCAGAATCATAGAATCACAATCATACAAAAACAATCATGCAATCACAATCATGCAATCACAATCGCACAATCGCAATCGAACAATCAGAACCATATGATCACAATCATACAATCACAATCGTACAGTCTCAATCATACACGCGCCATCTTACAATCACAATCATACAATCACAATCATACAATCACAACCATACAATCACAATCATACAATCACAATCATACAATCACAATCATACAATCACAATCATAATATCGCAATCATACAATCACAATCGTACAATCTCAATCATACAATCACAATTATACAATCACAATCATACAATCACAATCATACAAAAACAATCATACAATCACAATCATACAATCACAATCATACATTCACAATCATACAATCACAATCATATGATCACAATCATACAATCACAATGATACAATCACAATCATACAATCACAATCATACAATCACAATCATACAATCACAATCATACAATCACAATCATACGATCACAATCATACGAAGACAATCATACAATTACTACTATACAATCACAATCATACAATCACAATCATACGATGACAATCATACAATTACTACTATACAATCACAATCATACAAAAACAATCATACAATCAGAATCACACAATCACTATCATACAATCACAATCATACATTCACAATCATACAATCACAATCATACAATCACAATCATACAATCACAATAATACAATCACAGTCATACAATCTCAATCATACAATCACAATTATACAATCACAATCATACAATCACAATCATACAATCACAATCATACTATCGCAATCATACAATCACAATCATACAATCACAATCATACGATCACAATCATACGAAGTCAATCATACAATTACTACTATACAATCACAATCATACAATCACAATCATACAATCACAATCATACTATCGCAATCGTACAATCACAATCATAATATCGCAATCATACAATCACAATCGTACAATCACAATCATACAATCACAATCATTCAATCACAATCATGCAATCACAATCATACAATCACAATCATACAATCACAATCATACGATCACAATCATACGGAGACAATCATACAATTACTACTATACAATCACAATCACACAAAAACAATCATACAATCACAATCATACGATGACAATCATACAATTACTACTATACAATCACAATCATACAAAAACAATCATACAGTCACAATCATACAATCACAATCATACAATCACAATCATACAATCACAATCATACATTCACAATCATACAATCACAATCATACAATTACAATCATACAACCACAATAATACAATCACAATCATACAATCTCAATCATACAATCACAATCATACAATCACAATCATACGATGACAATCATACAATTACTACTATACAATCACAATCATACAAAAACAACCATAAAATCACAATCATACAATCACAATCATACAATCACAATCATACAATCACAATCATACAATCACAATCATACAATCACAATCATACAATCACAATAGTCCAATCACAATCATACAATCTCAATCATACAATCACAATAATACAATCACAATCATACAATCTCAATCATACAATCACAATCATACAATCACAATCATACAATCACAATCATACGATCACAATCATACGAAGGCAAACATACAATTACTACTATACAATCACAATCATACAAAAACAATCATACAATCACAATCATACGATGACAATCATACAATTACTACTATACAATCACAATCATACAAAAACAATCATACAATCACAATCATACAACCACAATCATACATTCACAATCATACAATCACAATCATACAATCACAATCATACAATCACAATAATACAATGACAATCATACAATCTCAATCATACAATCACAATCATACAATCACAATCATACAATCACAATCATACAATCACAATCATACAATCACAATCATACAATCACAATAATACAATCACAATCATACAATCACAATCATACAATCACAATCATATTATCGCAATCGTACAATCACAATCATAATATCGCAATCATACAATCACAATCGTACAATCACAATCATACAATCACAATCATTCAATCACAATCATGCAATCACAATCATACAATCACAATCATACAATCACAATCATACGATCACAATCATACGGAGACAATCATACAATTACTACTATACAATCACAATCACACAAAAACAATCATACAATCACAATCATACGATGACAATCATACAATTACTACTATACAATCACAATCACACAAAAACAATCATACAATCACAATCATACAATCACAATCATACAATCACAATCATACAATCACAATCATACAATCACAATCATACATTCACAATCATACAATCACAATCATACAATCACAATCATACAACCACAATAATACAATCACAATCATACAATCACTATCATACAATCACAATAATACAATCACAATCATACAATCACAATCATACATTCACAATCATACAATCACAATCATACAGTCACAATCATACAACCACAATAATACAATCACAATCATACAATCTCAATCATACAATCACAATCATACAATCGCAATCATACAATCACAATCATACAATCACAATCATACAATCACAATCATACAATCACAATCATACAATCACAATCATACAATCACAATCATACAATCACAATCATACAATCACAATCATAATATCGCAATCGTACAATCACAATCGTACAATCACAATCATACAATCACAATCATTCCATCACAATCATGCAATCACAATCATACAATCACAATCATACAATCACAATCATACAAAAACAATCATACAATCACAATCATACAATCACAATCATACAATCATAATCATATAATCACACTCATAAAATTGCAATCATACAATCGCAATCATACAATCACAATCATACCATCACAATCATGCAGGCACAATTATAAAATCAGAATCATAGAATCACAATCATACAAAAACAATCATGCAATCACAATCATGCAATCACAATCGCACAATCGCAATCGAACAATCAGAACCATATGATCACAATCATACAATCACAATCGTACAGTCTCAATCATACACGCGCCATCTTACAATCACAATCATACAATCACAATCATACAATCACAACCATACAATCACAATCATACAATCACAATCATACAATCACAATCATACAATCACAATCATACAATCACAATCATACAATCGCAATCAAACAATCACAATCATACGATCGCTATCGTACAATCGCAATCATACAATCACAATCATACAACCACAATAATACAATCACAATCATACAATCTCAATCATACAGTCACAATCATACAATCACAATCATACGAAGGCAATCATACAATTACTACTATACAATCACAATCATACAAAAACAATCATACAATCACAATCATACGATGACAATCATACAATTACTACTATACAATCACAATCGTACAAAAACAATCATACAATCACAATCATACAACCACAATCATACATTCACAATCATACAATCACAATCATACAATCACAATCATACAATCACAATAATACAATGACAATCATACAATCTCAATCATACAATCACAATCATACAATCACAATCATACAATCACAATCATACAATCACAATCATACAATCACAATCATACAATCACAATAATACAATCACAATCATACAATCACAATCATACAATCACAATCATACAATCACAATCATACAATCACAATCATACTATCGCAATCGTACAATCACAATCATAATATCGCAATCATACAATCACAATCGTACAATCACAATCATACAATCACAATCATTCAATCACAATCATGCAATCACAATCATACAATCACAATCATACAATCACAATCATACGATCACAATCATACGGAGACAATCATACAATTACTACTATACAATCACAATCACACAAAAACAATCATACAATCACAATCATACGATGACAATCATACAATTACTACTATACAATCACAATCACACAAAAACAATCATACAATCACAATCATACAATCACAATCATACAATCACAATCATACAATCACAATCATACAATCACAATCATACATTCACAATCATACAATCACAATCATACAATCACAATCATACAACCACAATAATACAATCACAATCATACAATCTCAATCATACAGTCACAATCATACAATCACAATCATACGATGACAATCATACAATTACTACTATACAATCACAATCATACAAAAACAACCATAAAATCACAATCATACAATCACAATCATACAATCACAATCATACAATCACAATCATACAATCACAATCATACATTCACAAACATACAATCACAATCATACAATCACAATCATACAACCACAATAATACAATCACAATCATACAATCTCAATCATACAATCACAATCATACAATCGCAATCATACAATCACAATCATACAATCACAATCATACAATCACAATCATACAATCACAATCATACAATCACAATCATACAATCACAATCATACAATCACAATCATACAATCACAATCATAATATCGCAATCATACAATCACAATCGTACAATCACAATCATACAATCACAATCATTCAATCACAATCATGCAATCACAATCATACAATCACAATCATACAATCACAATCATACAAAAACAATCATACAATCACAATCATACAATCACAATCATACAATCATAATCATATAATCACACTCATAAAATTGCAATCATACAATCGCAATCATACAATCACAATCATACCATCACAATCATGCAGGCACAATTATAAAATCAGAATCATAGAATCACAATCATACAAAAACAATCATGCAATCACAATCATGCAATCACAATCGCACAATCGCAATCGAACAATCAGAACCATATGATCACAATCATACAATCACAATCGTACAGTCTCAATCATACACGCGCCATCTTACAATCACAATCATACAATCACAATCATACAATCACAACCATACAATCACAATCATACAATCACAATCATACAATCACAATCATACAATCACAATCATAATATCGCAATCATACAATCACAATCGTACAATCTCAATCATACAATCACAATTATACAATCACAATCATACAATCACAATCATACAAAAACAATCATACAATCACAATCATACAATCACAATCATACATTCACAATCATACAATCACAATCATACAATCACAATCATACAATCACAATAATACAATCACAGTCATACAATCTCAATCATACAATCACAATTATACAATCACAATCATACAATCACAATCATACAATCACAATCATACTATCGCAATCATACAATCACAATCATACAATCACAATCATACGATCACAATCATACGATCACAATCATACGAAGACAATCATACAATTACTACTATACAATCACAATCATACGATCACAATCATACGATGACAATCATACAATTACTACTATACAATCACAATCATACAAAAACAATCATGCAATCAGAATCACATAATCACTATCATACAATCACAATCATACATTCACAATCATACAATCACAATCATACAATCACAATCATACAATCACAATAATACAATCACAGTCATACAATCTCAATCATACAATCACAATTATACAATCACAATCATACAATCACAATCATACAATCACAATCATACTATCGCAATCATACAATCACAATCATACAATCACAATCATACGATCACAATCATACGAAGTCAATCATACAATTACTACTATACAATCACAATCATACAATCACAATCATACAATCACAATCATACTATCGCAATCGTACAATCACAATAATACAATCACAATCATACAATCACAATCATACAATCACAATCATACAATCACAATCATACAATCACAATCATACTATCGCAATCGTACAATCACAATCATAATATCGCAATCATACAATCACAATCGTACAATCACAATCATACAATCACAATCATTCAATCACAATCATGCAATCACAATCATACAATCACAATCATACAATCACAATCATACGATCACAATCATACGGAGACAATCATACAATTACTACTATACAATCACAATCACACAAAAACAATCATACAATCACAATCATACGATGACAATCATACAATTACTACTATACAATCACAATCACACAAAAACAATCATACAATCACAATCGTACAATCACAATCATACAATCACAATCATACAATCACAATCATACAATCACAATCATACATTCACAATCATACAATCACAATCATACAATCACAATCATACAACCACAATAATACAATCACAATCATACAATCTCAATCATACAGTCACAATCATACAATCACAATCATACGATGACAATCATACAATTACTACTATACAATCACAATCATACAAAAACAACCATAAAATCACAATCATACAATCACAATCATACAATCACAATCATACAATCACAATCATACAATCACAATCATACATTCACAAACATACAATCACAATCATACAATCACAATCATACAACCACAATAATACAATCACAATCATACAATCTCAATCATACAATCACAATCATACAATCGCAATCATACAATCACAATCATACAATCACAATCATACAATCACAATCATACAATCACAATCATACAATCACAATCATACAATCACAATCATACAATCACAATCATACAATCACAATCATACAATCACAATCATAATATCGCAATCATACAATCACAATCGTACAATCACAATCATACAATCACAATCATTCAATCACAATCATGCAATCACAATCATACAATCACAATCATACAATCACAATCATACAAAAACAATCATACAATCACAATCATACAATCACAATCATACAATCATAATCATATAATCACACTCATAAAATTGCAATCATACAATCGCAATCATACAATCACAATCATACCATCACAATCATGCAGGCACAATTATAAAATCAGAATCATAGAATCACAATCATACAAAAACAATCATGCAATCACAATCATGCAATCACAATCGCACAATCGCAATCGAACAATCAGAACCATATGATCACAATCATACAATCACAATCGTACAGTCTCAATCATACACGCGCCATCTTACAATCACAATCATACAATCACAATCATACAATCACAACCATACAATCACAATCATACAATCACAATCATACAATCACAATCATACAATCACAATCATAATATCGCAATCATACAATCACAATCGTACAATCTCAATCATACAATCACAATTATACAATCACAATCATACAATCACAATCATACAAAAACAATCATACAATCACAATCATACAATCACAATCATACATTCACAATCATACAATCACAATCATATGATCACAATCATACAATCACAATGATACAATCACAATCATACAATCACAATCATACAATCACAATCATACAATCACAATCATACAATCACAATCATACGATCACAATCATACGAAGACAATCATACAATTACTACTATACAATCACAATCATACAATCACAATCATACGATGACAATCATACAATTACTACTATACAATCACAATCATACAAAAACAATCATACAATCAGAATCACACAATCACTATCATACAATCACAATCATACATTCACAATCATACAATCACAATCATACAATCACAATCATACAATCACAATAATACAATCACAGTCATACAATCTCAATCATACAATCACAATTATACAATCACAATCATACAATCACAATCATACAATCACAATCATACTATCGCAATCATACAATCACAATCATACAATCACAATCATACGATCACAATCATACGAAGTCAATCATACAATTACTACTATACAATCACAATCATACAATCACAATCATACAATCACAATCATACTATCGCAATCGTACAATCACAATAATACAATCACAATCATACAATCACAATCATACAATCACAATCATACAATCACAATCATACAATCACAATCATACTATCGCAATCGTACAATCACAATCATAATATCGCAATCATACAATCACAATCGTACAATCACAATCATACAATCACAATCATTCAATCACAATCATGCAATCACAATCATACAATCACAATCATACAATCACAATCATACGATCACAATCATACGGAGACAATCATACAATTACTACTATACAATCACAATCACACAAAAACAATCATACAATCACAATCATACGATGACAATCATACAATTACTACTATACAATCACAATCACACAAAAACAATCATACAATCACAATCATACAATCACAATCATACAATCACAATCATACAATCACAATCATACAATCACAATCATACATTCACAATCATACAATCACAATCATACAATCACAATCATACAACCACAATAATACAATCACAATCATACAATCTCAATCATACAGTCACAATCATACAATCACAATCATACGAAGGCAATCATACAATTACTACTATACAATCACAATCATACAAAAACAATCATACAATCACAATCATACGATGACAATCATACAATTACTACTATACAATCACAATCATACAAAAACAATCATACAATCACAATCATACAACCACAATCATACATTCACAATCATACAATCACAATCATACAATCACAATCATACAATCACAATAATACAATGACAATCATACAATCTCAATCATACAATCACAATCATACAATCACAATCATACAATCACAATCATACAATCACAATCATACAATCACAATCATACAATCACAATAATACAATCACAATCATACAATCACAATCATACAATCACAATCATACAATCACAATCATACAATCACAATCATACTATCGCAATCGTACAATCACAATCATAATATCGCAATCATACAATCACAATCGTACAATCACAATCATACAATCACAATCATTCAATCACAATCATGCAATCACAATCATACAATCACAATCATACAATCACAATCATACGATCACAATCATACGGAGACAATCATACAATTACTACTATACAATCACAATCACACAAAAACAATCATACAATCACAATCATACGATGACAATCATACAATTACTACTATACAATCACAATCACACAAAAACAATCATACAATCACAATCATACAATCACAATCATACAATCACAATCATACAATCACAATCATACAATCACAATCATACATTCACAATCATACAATCACAATCATACAATCACAATCATACAACCACAATAATACAATCACCATCATACAATCTCAATCATACAGTCACAATCATACAATCACAATCATACGATGACAATCATACAATTACTACTATACAATCACAATCATACAAAAACAACCATAAAATCACAATCATACAATCACAATCATACAATCACAATCATACAATCACAATCATACAATCACAATCATACATTCACAAACATACAATCACAATCATACAATCACAATCATACAACCACAATAATACAATCACAATCATACAATCTCAATCATACAATCACAATCATACAATCGCAATCATACAATCACAATCATACAATCACAATCATACAATCACAATCATACAATCACAATCATACAATCACAATCATACAATCACAATCATACAATCACAATCATACAATCACAATCATAATATCGCAATCATACAATCACAATCGTACAATCACAATCATACAATCACAATCATTCAATCACAATCATGCAATCACAATCATACAATCACAATCATACAATCACAATCATACAAAAACAATCATACAATCACAATCATACAATCACAATCATACAATCATAATCATATAATCACACTCATAAAATTGCAATCATACAATCGCAATCATACAATCACAATCATACCATCACAATCATACAATCACAATCATACAATCACAATCATACGATCACAATCATACGAAGACAATCATACAATTACTACTATACAATCACAATCATACAATCACAATCATACGATGACAATCATACAATTACTACTATACAATCACAATCATACAAAAACAATCATACAATCAGAATCACACAATCACTATCATACCATCACAATCATACATTCACAATCATACAATCACAATCATACAATCACAATCATACAATCACAATAATACAATCACAGTCATAAAATCTCAATCATACAATCACAATTATACAATCACAATCATACAATCACAATCATACAATCACAATCATACTATCGCAATCATACAATCACAATCATACAATCACAATCATACGATCACAATCATACGAAGTCAATCATACAATTACTACTATACAATCACAATCATACAATCACAATCATACAATCACAATCATACTATCGCAATCGTACAATCACAATCATAATATCGCAATCATACAATCACAATCGTACAATCACAATCATACAATCACAATCATTCAATCACAATCATGCAATCACAATCATACAATCACAATCATACAATCACAATCATACGATCACAATCATACGGAGACAATCATACAATTACTACTATACAATCACAATCACACAAAAACAATCATACAATCACAATCATACGATGACAATCATACAATTACTACTATACAATCACAATCATACAAAAACAATCATACAGTCACAATCATACAATCACAATCATACAATCACAATCATACAATCACAATCATACATTCACAATCATACAATCACAATCATACAATTACAATCATACAACCACAATAATACAATCACAATCATACAATCTCAATCATACAATCACAATCATACAATCACAATCATACGATGACAATCATACAATTACTACTATACAATCACAATCATACAAAAACAACCATAAAATCACAATCATACAATCACAATCATACAATCACAATCATACAATCACAATCATACAATCACAATCATACAATCACAATAGTCCAATCACAATCATACAATCTCAATCATACAATCACAATAATACAATCACAATCATACAATCTCAATCATACAATCACAATCATACAATCACAATCATACAATCACAATCATACGATCACAATCATACGAAGGCAAACATACAATTACTACTATACAATCACAATCATACAAAAACAATCATACAATCACAATCATACGATGACAATCATACAATTACTACTATACAATCACAATCATACAAAAACAATCATACAATCACAATCATACAACCACAATCATACATTCACAATCATACAATCACAATCATACAATCACAATCATACAATCACAATAATACAATGACAATCATACAATCTCAATCATACAATCACAATCATACAATCACAATCATACAATCACAATCATACAATCACAATCATACAATCACAATCATACAATCACAATAATACAATCACAATCATACAATCACAATCATACAATCACAATCATATTATCGCAATCGTACAATCACAATCATAATATCGCAATCATACAATCACAATCGTACAATCACAATCATACAATCACAATCATTCAATCACAATCATGCAATCACAATCATACAATCACAATCATACAATCACAATCATACGATCACAATCATACGGAGACAATCATACAATTACTACTATACAATCACAATCACACAAAAACAATCATACAATCACAATCATACGATGACAATCATACAATTACTACTATACAATCACAATCACACAAAAACAATCATACAATCACAATCATACAATCACAATCATACAATCACAATCATACAATCACAATCATACAATCACAATCATACATTCACAATCATACAATCACAATCATACAATCACAATCATACAACCACAATAATACAATCACAATCATACAATCACTATCATACAATCACAATAATACAATCACAATCATACAATCACAATCATACATTCACAATCATACAATCACAATCATACAGTCACAATCATACAACCACAATAATACAATCACAATCATACAATCTCAATCATACAATCACAATCATACAATCGCAATCATACAATCACAATCATACAATCACAATCATACAATCACAATCATACAATCACAATCATACAATCACAATCATACAATCACAATCATACAATCACAATCATACAATCACAATCATACAATCACAATCATAATATCGCAATCGTACAATCACAATCGTACAATCACAATCATACAATCACAATCATTCCATCACAATCATGCAATCACAATCATACAATCACAATCATACAATCACAATCATACAAAAACAATCATACAATCACAATCATACAATCACAATCATACAATCATAATCATATAATCACACTCATAAAATTGCAATCATACAATCGCAATCATACAATCACAATCATACCATCACAATCATGCAGGCACAATTATAAAATCAGAATCATAGAATCACAATCATACAAAAACAATCATGCAATCACAATCATGCAATCACAATCGCACAATCGCAATCGAACAATCAGAACCATATGATCACAATCATACAATCACAATCGTACAGTCTCAATCATACACGCGCCATCTTACAATCACAATCATACAATCACAATCATACAATCACAACCATACAATCACAATCATACAATCACAATCATACAATCACAATCATACAATCACAATCATACAATCACAATCATACAATCGCAATCAAACAATCACAATCATACGATCGCTATCGTACAATCGCAATCATACACTCACAATCATTCAATCACAATGATACAATCACAATCATACAATGACAATCATACGATGACAATCATACAATTACTACTATCCAATCACAATCATACAAAAACAATCATACAATCACAATCATACAATCACAGTCATACAATCACAATCGTACAATCACAATCATACAATCACAATCATACAATCACAATCATACTATCGCAATCATACAATCACAATCATACAATCACAATCATACAATCACAATCATACAATCACAATCATACAATCACAATCATACTATCGCAATCATACAATCACAATCATACAATCACAATCATACAATCACAATCATACAATCACAATCATGCAATTACAATCATATGATCATAATCATACAAGAACAATCATACAATCACAATAATAGAACCATAATTATACAGCCACAATCAAACGATCACAATCATACAATCACAATCATACGATCACAATCGTACGATCACAATCATAGAATCACAATTATACAAAAACAATCATACAATCACAATCATACACTCACAATCATACGCTCACAATCATTCAATCACAATGATACAATCACAATCATACAATCACAATCATACGATCACAATCATACGATCACAATGATACGAAGACAATCATACAATTACTACTATACAATCACAATCATACAAAAACAATCATACAATCACAATCATACGATGACAATCATACAATTACTACTATACAATCACAATCATACAAAAACAATCATACAATCACAATCATACAATCACAATCATACATTCACAATCATACAATCACAATCATACAATCACAATCATACAATCACAATAATACAATCACAATCATACAATCTCAATCATACGATCACAATTATACGAAGACAATCATACAATTACTACTATACAATCACAATCATACAATCACAATCATACTATCGCAATCATACAATCACAATCATACAATCACAATCATACAATCACAATCATACAATCACAATCATACAATCACAATCATACTATCGCAATCATACAATCACAATCATACAATCACAATCATACAATCACAATCATACAATCACAATCATGCAATTACAATCATATGATCATAATCATACAAGAACAATCATACAATCACAATAATAGAACCATAATTATACAGCCACAATCAAACGATCACAATCATACAATCACAATCATACGATCACAATCGTACGATCACAATCATAGAATCACAATTATACAAAAACAATCATACAATCACAATCATACACTCACAATCATACGCTCACAATCATTCAATCACAATGATACAATCACAATCATACAATCACAATCATACGATCACAATCATACGATCACAATCATACGAAGACAATCATACAATTACTACTATACAATCACAATCATACAAAAACAATCATACAATCACAATCATACGATGACAATCATACAATTACTACTATACAATCACAATCATACAAAAACAATCATACAATCACAATCATACAATCACAATCATACATTCACAATCATACAAAAACAATCATACAATCACAATCATACGATGACAATCATACAATTACTACTATACAATCACAATCATACAAAAACAATCATACAATCACAATCATACAATCACAATCATACAATCACAATCATACAATCACAATCATACTATCGCAATCATACAATCACAATCATACAATCACAATCATACAATCACAATCATACAATCACAATCATACAATCACAATCATGCAATTACAATCATATGATCATAATCATACAAGAACAATCATACAATCACAATAATAGAACCATAATTATACAGCCACAATCAAACGATCACAATCATACAATCACAATCATACGATCACAATCGTACGATCACAATCATAGAATCACAATTATACAAAAACAATCATACAATCACAATCATACAATCACAGTCATACAATCACAATCGTACAATCTCAATCATACAATCACAATCATACAATCGCAATCATACAATCACAATCATACAATCACAATCATACAATCACAATCATACAATCACAATCATACAATCACAATCATACATTCACAATCATACAATCACAATCATACAATCACAATCATACAATCACAATAATACAATCACAATCATACAATCACAATAATACAATCACAATCATACAATCTCAATCATACAATCACAATTATACAATCACAATCATACAATCACAATCATACAATCACAATCATACTATCGCAATCATACAATCACAATCATACAATCACAATCATACAATCACAATCATACTATCACAATAATACAATCACAATCATACAATCTCAATCATACAATCACAATTATACAATCACAATCATACAATCACAATCATACAAAAACAATCATACAATCACAATCATACAATCACAATCATACATTCACAATCATACAATCACAATCATATGATCACAATCATACAATCACAATCATACATTCACAATCATACAATCACAATCACACAATCACAATCATAATCATACAAAAACAATCATACAGTCACAATCATACAATCACAATCATACAATCACAATCATACAATCACAATCATACATTCACAATCATACAATCACAATCATACAATTACAATCATACAACCACAATAATACAATCACAATCATACAATCTCAATCATACAATCACAATCATACAATCACAATCATACGATGACAATCATACAATTACTACTATACAATCACAATCATACAAAAGCAACCATAAAATCACAATCATACAATCACAATCATACAATCACAATCATACAATCACAATCATACATTCACAATCATACAATCACAATCATACAATCACAATCATACAACCACAATAATACAATCACAATCATACAATCTCAATCATACAATCACAATCATACAATCGCAATCATACAATCACAATCATACAATCACAATCATACAATCACAATCATACAATCACAATCATACAATCACAATCATACAATCACAATCATACAATCACAATCATACAATCACAATCATACAATCACAATCATACAATCACAATCATAACATCGCAATCATACAATCACAATCGTACAATCACAATCATACAATCACAATCATACAATCACAATCATGCAATCACAATCATACAATCACAATCATACAATCACAATCATACGATCACAATCATACGGAGACAATCATACAATTACTACTATACAATCACAATCACACAAAAACAATCATACAATCACAATCATACGATGACAATCATACAATTACTACTATACAATCACAATCATACAAAAACAATCATACAATCACAATCATACAATCACAATCATACAATCACAATCATACAATCACAATCATACATTCACAATCATACAATCACAATCATACAATTACAATCATACAACCACAATAATACAATCACAATCATACAATCTCAATCATACAATCACAATCATACAATCACAATCATACGATGACAATCATACAATTACTACTATACAATCACAATCATACAAAAACAACCATAAAATCACAATCGTACAATTACAATCGTACAATCACAATCATACAATCACAATCATGCAATCACAATCATACAATCACAATCATACAATCACAATCATACGATCACAATCATACGGAGACAATCATACAATTACTACTATACAATCACAATCACACAAAAACAATCATACAATCACAATCATACGATGACAATCATACAATTACTACTATACAATCACAATCATACAAAAACAATCATACAATCACAATCATACAATCACAATCATACAATCACAATCATACAATCACAATCATACATTCACAATCATACAATCACAATCATACAATTACAATCATACAACCACAATAATACAATCACAATCATACAATCTCAATCATACAATTACTACTATACAATCACAATCATACAAAAACAACCATAAAATCACAATCATACAATCACAATCATACAATCACAATCATACAATCACAATCATACATTCACAATCATACAATCACAATCATACAATCACAATCATACAACCACAATAATACAATCACAATCATACAATCTCAATCATACAATCACAATCATACAATCTCAATCATACAATCACAATCATACAATCACAATCATACAATCACAATCATACAATCACAATCATACAATCACAATCATACAATCACAATAATACAATCACAATCATACAATCACAATCGTACAATCACAATCATACTATCGCAATCGTACAATCACAATCATAATATCGCAATCATACAATCACAGTCGTACAATCACAATCATACAATCACAATCATTCAATCACAATCATGCAATCACAATCATACAATCACAATCATACGATCACAATCATACGGAGACAATCATACAATTACTACTATACAATCACAATCACACAAAAACAATCATACAATCACAATCATACGATGACAATCATACAATTACTACTATACAATCACAATCACACAAAAACAATCATACAATCACAATCATACAATCACAATCATACAATCACAATCATACAATCACAATCATACATTCACAATCATACAATCACAATCATACAAACACAATCATACAACCACAATAATACAATCACAATCATACAATCTCAATCATACAGTCACAATCATACAATCACAATCATACGAAGGCAATCATACAATTACTACTATACAATCACAATCATACAAAAACAATCATACAATCACAATCATACGATGACAATCATACAATTACTACTATACAATCACAATCATACAAAAACAATCATACAATCACAATCATACAACCACAATCATACATTCACAATCATACAATCACAATCATACAATCACAATCATACAATCACAATAATACAATGACAATCATACAATCTCAATCATACAATCACAATCATACAATCACAATCATACAATCACAATCATACAATCACAATCATACAATCACAATCATACAATCACAATAATACAATCACAATCATACAATCACAATCATACAATCACAATCATACAATCACAATCATACAATCACAATCATACTATCGCAATCGTACAATCACAATCATAATATCGCAATCATACAATCACAATCGTACAATCACAATCATACAATCACAATCATTCAATCACAATCATGCAATCACAATCATACAATCACAATCATACAATCACAATCATACGATCACAATCATACGGAGACAATCATACAATTACTACTATACAATCACAATCACACAAAAACAATCATACAATCACAATCATACGATGACAATCATACAATTACTACTATACAATCACAATCACACAAAAACAATCATACAATCACAATCATACAATCACAATCATACAATCACAATCATACAATCACAATCATACAATCACAATCATACATTCACAATCATACAATCACAATCATACAATCACAATCATACAACCACAATAATACAATCACAATCATACAATCTCAATCATACAGTCACAATCATACTATCACAATCATACGATGACAATCATACAATTACTACTATACAATCACAATCATACAAAAACAACCATAAAATCACAATCATACAATCACAATCATACAATCACAATCATACAATCACAATCATACATTCACAATCATACAATCACAATCATACAATCACAATCATACAACCACAATAATACAAACACAATCATACAATCTCAATCATACAATCACAATCATACAATCGCAATCATACAATCACAATCATACAATCACAATCATACAATCACAATCATACAATCACAATCATACAATCACAATCATACAATCACAATCATACAATCACAATCATACAATCACAATCATAATATCGCAATCATACAATCACAATCGTACAATCACAATCATACAATCACAATCATTCAATCACAATCATGCAATCACAATCATACAATCACAATCATACAATCACAATCATACAAAAACAATCATACAATCACAATCATACAATCACAATCATACAATCATAATCATACAATCACACTCATAAAATTGCAATCATACAATCGCAATCATACAATCACAATCATACCATCACAATCATGCAGGCACAATTATAAAATCAGAATCATAGAATCACAATCATACAAAAACAATCATGCAATCACAATCATGCAATCACAATCGTACAATCGCAATCGAACAATCAGAACCATATGATCACAATCATACAATCACAATCGTACAGTCTCAATCATACACGCGCCATCTTACAATCACAATCATACAATCACAATCATACAATCACAACCATACAATCACAATCATACAATCACAATCATACAATCACAATCATACAATCACAATCATACAATCACAATCATACAATCGCAATCAAACAATCACAATCATACGATCACTATCGTACAATCGCAATCATACACTCACAATCATTCAATCACAATGATACAATCACAATCATACAATGACAATCATACGATGACAATCATACAATTACTACTATACAATCACAATCATACAAAAACAATCATACAATCACAATCATACAATCACAGTCATACAATCACAATCGTACAATCACAATCATACAATCACAATCATACAATCACAATCATACTATCGCAATCATACAATCACAATCATACAATCACAATCATACAATCACAATCATACAATCACAATCATACAATCACAATCATACAATCACAATCATAGAATCACAATCATAATATCGCAATCATACAATCACAATCGTACAATCACAATCATACAATCACAATCATTCAATCACAATCATGCAATCACAATCATACAATCACAATCATACAATCACAATCATACAAAAACAATCATACAATCACAATCATACAATCACAATCATACAATCATAATCATATAATCACACTCATAAAATTGCAATCATACAATCGCAATCATACAATCACAATCATACCATCACAATCATGCAGGCACAATTATAAAATCAGAATCATAGAATCACAATCATACAAAAACAATCATGCAATCACAATCATGCAATCACAATCGTACAATCGCAATCGAACAATCAGAACCATATGATCACAATCATACAATCACAATCGTACAGTCTCAATCATACACGCGCCATCTTACAATCACAATCATACAATCACAATCATACAATCACAACCATACAATCACAATCATACAATCACAATCATACAATCACAATCATACAATCACAATCATACAATCACAATCATACAATCGCAATCAAACAATCACAATCATACGATCGCTATCGTACAATCGCAATCATACACTCACAATCATTCAATCACAATGATACAATCACAATCATACAATGACAATCATACGATGACAATCATACAATTACTACTATACAATCACAATCATACAAAAACAATCATACAATCACAATCATACAATCACAGTCATACAATCACAATCGTACAATCACAATCATACAATCACAATCATACAATCACAATCATACTATCGCAATCATACAATCACAATCATACAATCACAATCATACAATCACAATCATACAATCACAATCATACTATCGCAATCATACAATCACAATCATACAATCACAATCATACAATCACAATCATACAATCACAATCATGCAATTACAATCATATGATCATAATCATACAAGAACAATCATACAATCACAATAATAGAACCATAATTATACAACCACAATCAAACGATCACAATCATACAATCACAATCATACGATCACAATCGTACGATCACAATCATAGAATCACAATTATACAAAAACAATCATACAATCACAATCATACACTCACAATCATACGCTCACAATCATTCAATCACAATGATACAATCACAATCATACAATCACAATCATACGATCACAATCATACGATCACAATCATACGAAGACAATCATACAATTACTACTATACAATCACAATCATACAAAAACAATCATACAATCACAATCATACGATGACAATCATACAATTACTACTATACAATCACAATCATACAAAAACAATCATACAATCACAATCATACAATCACAATCATACATTCACAATCATACAATCACAATCATACAATCACAATCATACAATCACAATCATACAATCACAATAATACAATCACAATCATACAATCTCAATCATACAATCACAATTATACAATCACAATCATACAATCACAATCATACAAAAACAATCATACAATCACAATCATACAATCACAATCATACATTCACAATCATACGATCACAATCATATGATCACAATCATACAATCACAATGATACAATCACAATCATACAATCACAATCATACAATCACAATCATACAATCACAAGCATACGATCACAATCATACGAAGACAATCATACAATCACAATCATACGATGACAATCATACAATTACTACTATACAATCACAATCATACAAAAGCAATCATACAATCAGAATCACACAATCACTATCATACAATCACAATCATACATTCACAATCATACAATCACAATCATACAATCACAATCATACAATCACAATAATACAATCACAGTCATACAATCTCAATCATACAATCACAATTATACAATCACAATCATACAATCACAATCATACAATCACAATCATACTATCGCAATCATACAATCACAATCATACAATCACAATCATACAATCACAATCATACGATCACAATCATACGAAGTCAATCATACAATTACTACTATACAATCACAATCATACAATCACAATCATACAATCACAATCATACTATCGCAATCGTACAATCACAATCATAATATCGCAATCATACAATCACAATCGTACAATCACAATCATACAATCACAATCATTCAATCACAATCATGCAATCACAATCATACAATCACAATCATACAATCACAATCATACGATCACAATCATACGGAGACAATCATACAATTACTACTATACAATCACAATCACACAAAAACAATCATACAATCACAATCATACGATGACAATCATACAATTACTACTATACAATCACAATCATACAAAAACAATCATACAATCACAATCATACAATCACAATCATACAATCACAATCATACAATCACAATCATACATTCACAATCATACAATCACAATCATACAAAAACAACCATAAAATCACAATCATACAATCACAATCATACAATCACAATCATACAATCACAATCATACATTCACAATCATACAATCACAATAATACAATCACAATCATACAACCACAATAATACAATCACAATCATACAATCTCAATCATACAATCACAATCATACAATCGCAATCATACAATCACAATCATACAATCACAATCATACAATCACAATCATACAATCACAATCATACAATCACAATCATACAATCACAATCATACAATCACAATCATACAATCACAATCATAACATCGCAATCATACAATCACAATCGTACAATCACAATCATACAATCACAATCATACAATCACAATCATGCAATCACAATCATGCAATCACAATCGTACAATCGCAATCGAACAATCAGAACCATATGATCACAATCATACAATCACAATCGTACAATCTCAATCATACACGCGCCATCTTACAATCACAATCATACAATCACAATCATACAATCACAATCATACAATCACAATCATACAATCACAATCATACAATCACAATCATACAATCACAATCATACAATCGCAATCGAACAATCACAATCATACGATCGCAATCATACAATCGCAATCATACACTCACAATCATTCAATCACAATGATACAATCACAATCATACAATGACAATCATACAATTACTACTATACAATCACAATCATACAAAAACAATCATACAATCACAATCATACAATCACAATCATACAATCACAATCGTACAATCACAATCATACAATCACAATCATACAATCACAATCATACTATCGCAATCATACAATCACAATCATACAATCACAATCATACAATCACAATCATACAATCACAATCATACAATCGCAATCAAACAATCACAATCACACGATCGCAATCATACAATCGCAATCATACACTCACAATCATTCAATCACAATGATACAATCACAATCATACAATGACAATCATACAATTACTACTATACAATCACAATCATACAAAAACAATCATACAATCACAATCATACAATCACAATCATACAATCACAATCGTACAATCACAATCATACAATCACAATCATACAATCACAATCACACTATCGCAATCATACAATCACAATCATACAATCACAATCATACAATCACAATCATACAATCACAATCATACTATCGCAATCATACAATCACAATCATACAATCACAATCATACAATCACAATCATACAATCACAATCATGCAATTACAATCATATGATCATAATCATACAAGAACAATCATACAATCACAATAATAGAACCATAATTATACAACCACAATCAAACGATCACAATCATACAATCACAATCATACGATCACAATCGTACGATCACAATCATACAATCACAATCATACAAAAACAATCATACAATCACAATCATACACTCACAATCATACGCTCACAATCATTCAATCACAATGATACAATCACAAACATACAATCACAATCATACGATCACAATCATACGATCACAATCATACGATGACAATCACACAATTACTACTATACAATCACAATCATACAAAAACAATCATACAATCAGAATCACACAATCACTATCATACAATCACAATCATACATTCACAATCATACAATCACAATCATACAATCACAATCATACAATCACAATAATACAATCACAATCATACAATCACAATAATACAATCACAATCATACAATCTCAATCATACAATCACAATTATACAATCACAATCATACAATCACAATCATACAATCGCAATCATACTATCGCAATCATACAATCACAATCATACAATCACAATCATACAATCACAATCATACTATCACAATAATACAATCACAATCATACAATCTCAATCATACAATCACAATTATACAATCACAATCATACAATCACAATCATACAAAAACAATCATACAATCACAATCATACAATCACAATCATACATTCACAATCATACGATCACAATCATATGATCACAATCATACAATCACAATGATACAATCACAATCATACAATCACAATCATACAATCACAATCATACAATCACAAGCATACGATCACAATCATACGAAGACAATCATACAATTACTACTATACAATCACAATCATACAATCACAATCATACGATGACAATCATACAATTACTACTATACAATCACAATCATACAAAAGCAATCATACAATCAGAATCACACAATCACTATCATACAATCACAATCATACATTCACAATCATACAATCACAATCATACAATCACAATCATACAATCACAATAATACAATCACAGTCATACAATCTCAATCATACAATCACAATTATACAATCACAATCATACAATCACAATCATACAATCACAATCATACTATCGCAATCATACAATCACAATCATACAATCACAATCATACAATCACAATCATACGATCACAATCATACGAAGTCAATCATACAATTACTACTATACAATCACAATCATACAATCACAATCATACAATCACAATCATACTATCGCAATCGTACAATCACAATCATAATATCGCAATCATACAATCACAATCGTACAATCACAATCATACAATCACAATCATTCAATCACAATCATGCAATCACAATCATACAATCACAATCATACAATCACAATCATACGATCACAATCATACGGAGACAATCATACAATTACTACTATACAATCACAATCACACAAAAACAATCATACAATCACAATCATACGATGACAATCATACAATTACTACTATACAATCACAATCATACAAAAACAATCATACAATCACAATCATACAATCACAATCATACAATCACAATCATACAATCACAATCATACATTCACAATCATACAATCACAATCATACAATTACAATCATACAACCACAATAATACAATCACAATCATACAATCTCAATCATACAATCACAATCATACAATCACAACCATACGATGACAATCATACAATTACTACTATACAATCACAATCATACAAAAACAACCATAAAATCACAATCATACAATCACAATCATACAATCACAATCATACAATCACAATCATACATTCACAATCATACAATCACAATAATACAATCACAATCATACAACCACAATAATACAATCACAATCATACAATCTCAATCATACAATCACAATCATACAATCGCAATCATACAATCACAATCATACAATCACAATCATACAATCACAATCATACAATCACAATCATACAATCACAATCATACAATCACAATCATACAATCACAATCATACAATCACAATCATAACATCGCAATCATACAATCACAATCGTACAATCACAATCATACAATCACAATCATACAATCACAATCATGCAATCACAATCATACAATCACAATCATACAATCACAATCATACAAAAACAATCATACAATAACAATCATACAATCACAATCATACAATCATAATCATATAATCACACTCATAAAATTGCAATCATACAATCGCAATCATACAATCACAATCATACCATCACAATCATGCAGGCACAATCATAAAATCAGAATCATAGAATCACAATCATACAAAAACAATCATGCAATCACAATCATGCAATCACAATCGTACAATCGCAATCGAACAATCAGAACCATATGATCACAATCATACAATCACAATCGTACAATCTCAATCATACACGCGCCATCTTACAATCACAATCATACAATCACAATCATACAATCACAATCATACAATCACAATCATACAATCACAATCATACAATCACAATCATACAATCACAATCATACAATCGCAATCAAACAATCACAATCATACGATCGCAATCATACAATCGCAATCATACACTCACAATCATTCAATCACAATGATACAATCACAATCATACAATGACAATCATACAATTACTACTATACAATCACAATCATACAAAAACAATCATACAATCACAATCATACAATCACAATCATACAATCACAATCGTACAATCGCAATCATACAATCACAATCATACAATCACAATCATACTATCGCAATCATACAATCACAATCATACAATCACAATCATACAATCACAATCATACAATCACAATCATACAATCACAATCATACAATCGCAATCAAACAATCACAATCACACGATCGCAATCATACAATCGCAATCATACACTCACAATCATTCAATCACAATGATACAATCACAATCATACAATGACAATCATACAATTACTACTATACAATCACAATCATACAAAAACAATCATACAATCACAATCATACAATCACAATCATACAATCACAATCGTACAATCACAATCATACAATCACAATCATACAATCACAATCATACTATCGCAATCATACAATCACAATCATACAATCACAATCATACAATCACAATCATACAATCACAATCATACTATCGCAATCATACAATCACAATCATACAATCACAATCATACAATCACAATCATACAATCACAATCATGCAATTACAATCATATGATCATAATCATACAAGAACAATCATACAATCACAATAATAGAACCATAATTATACAACCACAATCAAACGATCACAATCATACAATCACAATCGTACGATCACAATCGTACGATCACAATCATACAATCACAATCATACAAAAACAATCATACAATCACAATCATACACTCACAATCATACGCTCACAATCATTCAATCACAATGATACAATCACAAACATACAATCACAATCATACGATCACAATCATACGATCACAATCATACGAAGACAATCATACAATTACTACTATACAATCACAACCATACAAAAACAATCATACAATCACAATCATACGATGACAATCATACAATTACTACTATACAATCACAATCATACAAAAACAATCATACAATCACAATCATACAATCACAATCACACATTCACAATCATACAATCACAATCATACAATCACAATCATACAATCACAATCATACAATCTCAATCATACAATCACAATCATACAATCACAATCATACAATCACAATCATACAATCACAATCATACAATCACAATCATACAATCACAATCATACAATCACAATCATACAATCACAATCATACAATCACAATCATACAATCACAATCATACTATCGCAATCATACAATCACAATCATACAATCACAATAATACAATCACAATCATACATTCACAATCATACAATCACAATCATACAATCACAATCATAATATCACAATAATACAATCACAATCATACAATCTCAATCATACAATCACAATCATACAATCACAATCATACAATCACAATCATACAATCACAACAATACAATCACAATCATACAATCACAATCATACAATCACAATCATACAATCACAATCATAAAATCGCAATCAAACAATCACAATCATACGATCGCAATCATACAATCGCAATCATACACTCACAATCATTCAATCACAATGATACAATCACAATCATACAATGACAATCATACAATTACTACTATACAATCACAATCATACAAAAACAATCATACAATCACAATCATACAATCACAATCATACAATCACAATCGTACAATCACAATCATACAATCACAATCATACTATCGCAATCATACAATCACAATCATACAATCACAATCGTACAATCACAATTATACAATCACAATCATTCAATCACAATCATTCAATCACAATCATACAATCACAATCATACAATCACAATCATTCAAAAACAATCATACAATCACAATCATACAATCACAATCATACAATCATAATCATATAATCACACTCATAAAATTGCAATCATACAATCGCAATCATACAATCACAATCATACCATCACAATCATACAGGCACAATCATACAATCACAATCATACAATCACAATCATACAATCACAATCATACAATCACAATAATACAATCACAATCATACAATCTCAATCATACAATCCCAATCATACAATCCCAATCACACAATCACAATCATACAATCACAATCATATGATCACAATCATACAATCACGATGATACAATCACAATCATACAATCACAATCATACAATCACAATCATACAACCACAATCATACAATCACAATCATACATTCACAATCATACAATCACAATCATACAATCACAATAATCCAATCACAATCGTACAATCTCAATCATACAATCGCAATCATATAATCACAATCATACAATCCCAATCATACTATCGCAATCATACAATCACAATCATACAATCACAATCGTACAATCACAATTATACAATCACAATCATTCAATCGCAATCATACAATCCCAATCATACAATCCCAATCATACAATCACAATCATACAATCACAATCATATGATCACAATCATACAATCACAATCATACAATCACAATCATACAACCACAATCATACAATCCCAATCATATTATCACAATCATACAATCACAATCATACAATCACAATAATACAATCACAATCATACAATCTCAATCATACAATCCCAATCATACAATCCCAATCATACAATCACTATCATACAATCACAATCATACAACCACAATCATACAATCACAATCATACTATCACAATCATACAATCACAATCATACAATCACAATCATACAAAAACAATCATTCAATCACAATCATACAATCACAATCATACAATCACAATCATGCAATCACAATCATACAATCACAATCATACAATCACAATCATACAATCACAATCATACAATCACAATCATACGAAGACAATCATACAATTACTACTATACAATCACAATCATACAAAAACAATCATACAATCACAATCATACGATGACAATCATACAATTACTACTATACAATCACAATCATTCAAAAACAATCATACAATCACAATCACACAATCACTATCATACAATCACAATCATACATTCACAATCATACAATCACAATCATACAATCACAATCATACAATCACAATCATACAATCACAATAGTCCAATCACAATCATACAATCTCAATCATACAATCACAATAATACAATCACAATCATACAATCTCAATCATACAATCACAATCATACAATCACAATCATACAATCACAATCATACGATCACAATCATACGAAGGCAATCATACAATTACTACTATACAATCACAATCATACAAAAACAATCATACAATCACAATCATACGATGACAATCATACAATTACTACTATACAATCACAATCATACAAAAACAATCATACAATCACAATCATACAACCACAATCATACATTCACAATCATACAATCACAATCATACAATCACAATCATACAATCACAATAATACAATCACAATCATACAATCTCAATCATACAATCACAATCATACAATCACAATCATTCAATCACAATCATGCAATCACAATCATACAATCACAATCATACAATCACAATCATACGATCACAATCATACGGAGACAATCATACAATTACTACTATACAATCACAATCACACAAAAACAATCATACAATCACAATCATACGATGACAATCATACAATTACTACTATACAATCACAATCATACAAAAACAATCATACAATCACAATCATACAATCACAATCATACAATCACAATCATACAATCACAATCATACAATCACAATCATACATTCACAATCATACAATCACAATCATACAATCACAATCATACAACCACAATAATACAATCACAATCATACAATCTCAATCATACAGTCACAATCATACAATCACAATCATACGATGACAATCATACAATTACTACTATACAATCACAATCATACAAAAACAACCATAAAATCACAATCATACAATCACAATCATACAATCACAATCATACAATCACAATCATACATTCACAATCATACAATCACAATCATACAATCACAATCATACAACCACAATAATACAATCACAATCATACAATCTCAATCATACAATCACAATCATACAATCGCAATCATACAATCACAATCATACAATCACAATCATACAATCACAATCATACAATCACAATCATACAATCACAATCATACAATCACAATCATAATATCGCAATCATACAATCACAATCGTACAATCACAATCATACAATCACAATCATTCAATCCCAATCATGCAATCACAATCATACAATCACAATCATACAATCACAATCATACAAAAACAATCATACAATCACAATCATACAATCACAATCATACAATCATAATCATATAATCACACTCATAAAATTGCAATCATACAATCGCAATCATACAATCACAATCATACCATCACAATCATGCAGGCACAATCATAAAATCAGAATCATAGAATCACAATCATACAAAAACAATCATGCAATCACAATCATGCAATCACAATCGTACAATCGCAATCGAACAATCAGAACCATATGATCACAATCATACAATCACAATCGTACAATCTCAATCATACACGCGCCATCTCACAATCACAATCATACAATCACAATCATACAATCACAATCATACAATCACAATCATACAATCACAATCATACAATCACAATCATACAATCACAATCATACAATCACATTCATACAATCACAATCATACAATCACAATCATACAATCACAATCATACAATCACAATCATACAATCACAATCATACAATCGCAATCAAACAATCACAATCATACGATCGCAATCGTACAATCGCAATCATACACTCACAATCATTCAATCACAATGATACAATCACAATCATACAATGACAATCATACGATGACAATCATACAATTACTACTATACAATCACAATCATACAAAAACAATCATACAATCACAATCATACAATCACAATCATACAATCACAATCGTACAATCACAATCATACAATCACAATCATACAATCACAATCATACTATCGCAATCATACAATCACAATCATACAATCACAATCATACAATCACAATCATACAATCACAATCATACTATCGCAATCATACAATCACAATCATACAATCACAATCATACAATCACAATCATACAATCACAATCATACAATCACAATCATACAATCACAATCATGCAATTACAATCATATGATCATAATCAAACCAGAACAATCATACAATCACAATAATAGAACCATAATTATACAACCACAATCAAACGATCACAATCATACAATCACAATCATACGATCACAATCATACAATCACAATCATACAATCACAATCATGCAATTACAATCATATGATCATAATCAAACCAGAACAATCATACAATCACAATAATAGAACCATAATTATACAACCACAATCAAACGATCACAATCATACAATCACAATCATACGATCACAATCATACAATCACAATCATACAATCACAATCATACAATCACAATAATACAATCACAATCATACAATCACAATCATACAATCACAATCATACTATCGCAATCGTACAATCACAATCATAATATCGCAATCATACAATCACAATCATTCAATCACAATCATGCAATCACAATCATACAATCACAATCATACAATCACAATCATACGATCACAATCATACGGAGACAATCATACAATTACTACTATACAATCACAATCACACAAAAACAATCATACAATCACAATCATACGATGACAATCATACAATTACTACTATACAATCACAATCACACAAAAACAATCATACAATCACAATCATACAATCACAATCATACAATCACAATCATACAATCACAATCATACAATCACAATCATACATTCACAATCATACAATCACAATCATACAATCACAATCATACAACCACAATAATACAATCACAATCATACAATCTCAATCATACAGTCACAATCATACAATCACAATCATACGATGACAATCATACAATTACTACTATACAATCACAATCATACAAAAACAACCATAAAATCACAATCATACAATCACAATCATACAATCACAATCATACAATCACAATCATACATTCACAATCATACAATCACAATCATACAATCACAATCATACAACCACAATAATACAATCACAATCATACAATCTCAATCATACAATCACAATCATACAATCGCAATCATACAATCACAATCATACAATCACAATCATACAATCACAATCATACAATCACAATCATACAATCACAATCATACAATCACAATCATACAATCACAATCATACAATCACAATCATAATATCGCAATCATACAATCACAATCGTACAATCACAATCATACAATCACAATCATTCAATCACAATAATGCAATCACAATCATACAATCACAATCATACAATCACAATCATACAAAAACAATCATACAATCACAATCATACAATCACAATCATACAATCATAATCATATAATCACACTCATAAAATTGCAATCATACAATCGCAATCATACAATCACAATCATACCATCACAATCATGCAGGCACAATTATAAAATCAGAATCATAGAATCACAATCATACAAAAACAATCATGCAATCACAATCATGCAATCACAATCGTACAATCGCAATCGAACAATCAGAACCATATGATCACAACCATACAATCACAATCGTACAGTCTCAATCATACACGCGCCATCTTACAATCACAATCATACAATCACAATCATACAATCACAACCATACAATCACAATCATACAATCACAATCATACAATCACAATCATACAATCACAATCATACAATCACAATCATACAATCGCAATCAAACAATCACAATCATACGATCGCTATCGTACAATCGCAATCATACACTCACAATCATTCAATCACAATGATACAATCACAATCATACAATGACAATCATACGATGACAATCATACAATTACTACTATACAATCACAATCATACAAAAACAATCATACAATCACAATCATACAATCACAGTCATACAATCACAATCGTACAATCACAATCATACAATCACAATCATACAATCACAATCATACTATCGCAATCATACAATCACAATCATACAATCACAATCATACAATCACAATCATACAATCACAATCATACTATCGCAATCATACAATCACAATCATACAATCACAATCATACAATCACAATCATGCAATTACAATCATATGATCATAATCATACAAGAACAATCATACAATCACAATAATAGAACCATAATTATACAACCACAATCAAACGATCACAATCATACAATCACAATCATACGATCACAATCGTACGATCACAATCATAGAATCACAATTATACAAAAACAATCATACAATCACAATCATACACTCACAATCATACGCTCACAATCATTCAATCACAATGATACAATCACAATCATACAATCACAATCATACGATCACAATCATACGATCACAATCATACGAAGACAATCATACAATTACTACTATACAATCACAATCATACAAAAACAATCATACAATCACAATCATACGATGACAATCATACAATTACTACTATACAATCACAATCATACAAAAACAATCATACAATCACAATCATACAATCACAATCATACATTCACAATCATACAATCACAATCATACAATCACAATCATACAATCACAATCATACAATCACAATAATACAATCACAATCATACAATCTCAATCATACGATCACAATCATACGAAGACAATCATACAATTACTACTATACAATCACAATCATACAATCACAATCATACGATGACAATCATACAATTACTACTATACAATCACAATCATACAAAAACAATCATACAATCAGAATCACACAATCACTATCATACAATCACAATCATACATTCACAATCATACAATCACAATCATACAATCACAATCATACAATCACAATAATACAATCACAATCATACAATCACAATAATACAATCACAATCATACAATCTCAATCATACAATCACAATTATACAATCACAATCATACAATCACAATCATACAATCACAATCATACTATCGCAATCATACAATCACAATCATACAATCACAATCATACAATCACAATCATACTATCACAATAATACAATCACAATCATACAATCTCAATCATACAATCACAATTATACAATCACAATCATACAATCACAATCATACAAAAACAATCATACAATCACAATCATACAATCACAATCATACATTCACAATCATACGATCACAATCATATGATCACAATCATACAATCACAATGATACAATCACAATCATACAATCACAATCATACAATCACAATCATACAATCACAAGCATACGATCACAATCATACGAAGACAATCATACAATTACTACTATACAATCACAATCATACAATCACAATCATACGATGACAATCATACAATTACTACTATACAATCACAATCATACAAAAACAATCATACAATCACAATCATACAATCACAATCATACAATCACAATCGTACAATCACAATCATACAATCACAATCATACAATCACAATCATACTATCGCAATCATACAATCACAATCATACAATCACAATCATACAATCCCAATCATACAATCCCAATCATACAACCACTATCATACAATCACAATCATACAACCACAATCATACAATCACAATCATACTATCACAATCATACAATCACAATCATACAATCACAATCATACAAAACCAATCATTCAATCACAATCATACAATCACAATCATACAATCACAATCATGCAATCACAATCATACAATCACAATCATACAATCACAATCATACAATCACAATCATACGAAGACAATCATACAATTACTACTATACAATCACAATCATACAAAAACAATCATACAATCACAATCATACGATGACAATCATACAATTACTACTATACAATCACAATCATTCAAAAACAATCATACAATCACAATCACACAATCACTATCATACAATCACAATCATACATTCACAATCATACAATCACAATCATACAATCACAATCATACAATCACAATCATACAATCACAATAGTCCAATCACAATCATACAATCTCAATCATACAATCACAATAATACAATCACAATCATACAATCACAATCATACGATCACAATCATACGGAGACAATCATACAATTACTACTATACAATCACAATCACTCAAAAACAATCATACAATCACAATCATACGATGACAATCATACAATTACTACTATACAATCACAATCATACAAAAACAATCATACAATCACAATCATACAATCACAATCATACAATCACAATCATACAATCACAATCATACAATCACAATCATACATTCACAATCATACAATCACAATCATACAATCACAATCATACAACCACAATAATACAATCACAATCATACAATCTCAATCATACAGTCACAATCATACAATCACAATCATACGATGACAATCATACAATTACTACTATACAATCACAATCATACAAAAACAACCATAAAATCACAATCATACAATCACAATCATACAATCACAATCATACAATCACAATCATACATTCACAATCATACAATCACAATCATACAATCACAATCATACAATCACAATCATACAATCACAATCATACAATCACAATCATACAATCACAATCATACAATCACAATCATACAATCACAATCATACAATCACAATCATACAATCACAATCATACAATCACAATCATACAATCACAATCATACAATCACAATCATACAATCGCAATCAAACAATCACAATCATACGATCGCAATCGTACAATCGCAATCATACACTCACAATCATTCAATCACAATGATACAATCACAATCATACAATGACAATCATACGATGACAATCATACAATTACTACTATACAATCACAATCATACAAAAACAATCATACAATCACAATCATACAATCACAGTCATACAATCACAATCGTACAATCACAATCATACAATCACAATCATACAATCACAATCATACTATCGCAATCATACAATCACAATCATACAATCACAATCATACAATCACAATCATACAATCACAATCATACTATCGCAATCATACAATCACAATCATACAATCACAATCATACAATCACAATCATGCAATTACAATCATATGATCATAATCATACAAGAACAATCATACAATCACAATAATAGAACCATAATTATACAACCACAATCAAACGATCACAATCATACAATCACAATCATACGATCACAATCGTACGATCACAATCATAGAATCACAATTATACAAAAACAATCATACAATCACAATCATACACTCACAATCATACGCTCACAATCATTCAATCACAATGATACAATCACAATCATACAATCACAATCATACGATCACAATCATACGATCACAATCATACGAAGACAATCATACAATTACTACTATACAATCACAATCATACAAAAACAATCATACAATCACAATCATACGATGACAATCATACAATTACTACTATACAATCACAATCATACAAAAACAATCATACAATCACAATCATACAATCACAATCATACATTCACAATCATACAATCACAATCATACAATCACAATCATACAATCACAATCATACAATCACAATCATACAATCACAATAATACAATCACAATCATACAATCTCAATCATACGATCACAATCATACGAAGACAATCATACAATTACTACTATACAATCACAATCATACAATCACAATCATACGATGACAATCATACAATTACTACTATACAATCACAATCATACAAAAACAATCATACAATCAGAATCACACAATCACTATCATACAATCACAATCATACATTCACAATCATACAAAAACAATCATACAATCACAATCATACAATCACAGTCATACAATCACAATCGTACAATCACAATCATACAATCACAATCATACAATCACAATCATACTATCGCAATCATACAATCACAATCATACAATCACAATCATACAATCACAATCATACAATCACAATCATACTATCGCAATCATACAATCACAATCATACAATCACAATCATACAATCACAATCATGCAATTACAATCATATGATCATAATCATACAAGAACAATCATACAATCACAATAATAGAACCATAATTATACAACCACAATCAAACGATCACAATCATACAATCACAATCATACGATCACAATCGTACGATCACAATCATAGAATCACAATTATACAAAAACAATCATACAATCACAATCATACACTCACAATCATACGCTCACAATCGTTCAATCACAATGATACAATCACAATCATACAATCACAATCATACGATCACAATCATACGATCACAATCATACGAAGACAATCATACAATTACTACTATACAATCACAATCATACAAAAACAATCATACAATCACAATCATACGATGACAATCATACAATTACTACTATACAATCACAATCATACAAAAACAATCATACAATCACAATCATACAATCACAATCATACATTCACAATCATACAATCACAATCATACAATCACAATCATACAATCACAATCATACAATCACAATAATACAATCACAATCATACAATCTCAATCATACGATCACAATCATACGAAGACAATCATACAATTACTACTATACAATCACAATCATACAATCACAATCATACGATGACAATCATACAATTACTACTATACAATCACAATCATACAAAAACAATCATACAATCAGAATCACACAATCACTATCATACAATCACAATCATACATTCACAATCATACAATCACAATCATACAATCACAATCATACAATCACAATAATACAATCACAATCATACAATCACAATAATACAATCACAATCATACAATCTCAATCATACAATCACAATTATACAATCACAATCATACAATCACAATCATACAATCACAATCATACTATCGCAATCATACAATCACAATCATACAATCACAATCATACAATCACAATCATACTATCACAATAATACAATCACAATCATACAATCTCAATCATACAATCACAATTATACAATCACAATCATACAATCACAATCATACAAAAACAATCATACAATCACAATCATACAATCACAATCATACATTCACAATCATACGATCACAATCATATGATCACAATCATACAATCACAATGATACAATCACAATCATACAATCACAATCATACAATCACAATCATACAATCACAAGCATACGATCACAATCATACGAAGACAATCATACAATTACTACTATACAATCACAATCATACAATCACAATCATACGATGACAATCATACAATTACTACTATACAATCACAATCATAGAAAAACAATCATACAATCAGAATCACACAATCACTATCATACAATCACAATCATACATTCACAATCATACAATCACAATCATACAATCACAATCATACAATCACAATAATACAATCACAGTCATACAATCTCAATCATACAATCACAATTATACAATCACAATCATACAATCACAATCATACAATCACAATCATACTATCGCAATCATACAATCACAATCATACAATCACAATCATACAATCACAATCATACGATCACAATCATACGAAGTCAATCATACAATTACTACTATACAATCACAATCATACAATCTCAATCATACAATCACAATCATAATATCGCAATCGTACAATCACAATCATAATATCGCAATCATACAATCACAATCGTACAATCACAATCATACAATCACAATCATTCAATCACAATCATGCAATCACAATCATACAATCACAATCATACAATCACAATCATACGATCACAATCATACGGAGACAATCATACAATTACTACTATACAATCACAATCACACAAAAACAATCATACAATCACAATCATACGATGACAATCATACAATTACTACTATACAATCACAATCATACAAAAACAATCATACAATCACAATCATACAATCACAATCATACAATCACAATCATACAATCACAATCATACATTCACAATCATACAATCACAATCATACAATTACAATCATACAACCACAATAATACAATCACAATCATACAATCTCAATCATACAATCACAATCATACAATCACAATCATACGATGACAATCATACAATTACTACTATACAATCACAATCATACAAAAACAACCATAAAATCACAATCATACAATCACAATCATACAATCACAATCATACAATCACAATCATACAATCACAATCATACATTCACAATCATATAATCACAATAATACAATCACAATCATACAACCACAATAATACAATCACAATCATACAATCTCAATCATACAATCTCAATCATACAATCACAATCATACAATCGCAATCATACAATCACAATCATACAATCACAATCATACAATCACAATCATACAATCACAATCATACAATCACAATCATACAATCACAATCATACAATCACAATCATACAATCACAATCATACAATCACAATCATACAATCACAATCATACAATCACAATCATAACATCGCAATCATACAATCACAATCGTACAATCACAATCATACAATCACAATCATACAATCACAATCATGCAATCACAATCATACAATCACAATCATACAATCACAATCATACAAAAACAATCATACAATAACAATCATACAATCACAATCATACAATCATAATCATATAATCACACTCATAAAATTGCAATCATACAATCGCAATCATACAATCACAATCATACCATCACAATCATGCAGGCACAATCATAAAATCAGAATCATAGAATCACAATCATACAAAAACAATCATGCAATCACAATCATGCAATCACAATCGTACAATCGCAATCGAACAATCAGAACCATATGATCACAATCATACAATCACAATCGTACAATCTCAATCATACACGCGCCATCTTACAATCACAATCATACAATCACAATCATACAATCACAATCATACAATCACAATCATACAATCACAATCATACAATCACAATCATACAATCACAATCATACAATCGCAATCAAACAATCGCAATCATACGATCGCAATCATACAATCGCAATCATACACTCACAATCATTCAATCACAATGATACAATCACAATCATACAATGACAATCATACAATTACTACTATACAATCACAATCATACAAAAACAATCATACAATCACAATCATACAATCACAATCATACAATCACAATCGTACAATCACAATCATACAATCACAATCATACAATCACAATCATACTATCGCAATCATACAATCACAATCATACAATCACAATCATACAATCACAATCATACAATCACAATCATACAATCACAATCATACAATCGCAATCAAACAATCACAATCACACGATCGCAATCATACAATCGCAATCATACACTCACAATCATTCAATCACAATGATACAATCACAATCATACAATTACTACTATACAATCACAATCATACAAAAACAATCATACAATCACAATCATACAATCACAATCATACAATCACAATCGTACAATCACAATCATACAATCACAATCATACAATCGCAATCATACTATCGCAATCATACAATCACAATCCTACAATCACAATCATACAATCACAATCATACAATCACAATCATACTATCGCAATCATACAATCACAATCATACAATCACAATCATACAATCACAATCATGCAATTACAATCATATGATCATAATCATACAAGAACAATCATACAATCACAATAATAGAACCATAATTATACAACCACAATCAAACGATCACAATCATACAATCACAATCATACGATCACAATCGTACGATCACAATCATACAATCACAATCATACAAAAACAATCATACAATCACAATCATACACTCACAATCATACGCTCACAATCATTCAATCACAATGATACAATCACAAACATACAATCACAATCATACGATCACAATCATACGATCACAATCATACGAAGACAATCATACAATTACTACTATACAATCACAATCATACAAAAACAATCATACAATCACAATCATACGATGACAATCATACAATTACTACTATACAATCACAATCATACAAAAACAATCATACAATCACAATCATACAATCACAATCATACATTCACAATCATACAATCACAATCATACAATCACAATCATACAATCACAATCATACAATCTCAATCATACAATCACAATCATACAATCACAATCATACAATCACAATCATACAATCACAATCATACTATCACAATCATACAATCACAATCATACAATCACAATCATAAAATCACAATCATACAATCACAATCATACAATCACAATCATACTATCGCAATCATACAATCACAATCATACAATCACAATAATACAATCACAATCATACATTCACAATCATACAATCACAATCATACAATCACAATCATAATATCACAATAATACAATCACAATCATACAATCTCAATCATACAATCACAATCATATAATCACAATCATACAATCACAATCATACAATCACAATCATACAATCACAATCATACAATCACAATCATACAATCACAATCATACAATCACAATCATACAATCACAATAATACAATCACAATCATACAATCACAATCATACAATCACAATCATACAATCACAATCATACAATCACAATCATAAAATCGCAATCAAACAATCACAATCATACGATCGCAATCATACAATCGCAATCATACACTCACAATCATTCAATCACAATGATACAATCACAATCATACAATGACAATCATACAATTACTACTATACAATCACAATCATACAAAAACAATCATACAATCACAATCATACAATCACAATCATACAATCACAATCGTACAATCACAATCATACAATCACAATCATACTATCGCAATCATACAATCACAATCATACAATCACAATCGTACAATCACAATTATACAATCACAATCATTCAATCACAATCATTCAATCACAATCATACAATCACAATCATACAATCACAATCATTCAAAAACAATCATACAATCACAATCATACAATCACAATCATACAATCATAATCATATAATCACACTCATAAAATTGCAATCATACAATCGCAATCATACAATCACAATCATAGCATCACAATCATACAGGCACAATCATACAATCACAATCATACAATCACAATCATACAATCACAATCATACAATCACAATAATACAATCACAATCATACAATCTCAATCATACAATCCCAATCATACAATCCCAATCATACAATCACAATCATACAATCACAATCATATGATCACAATCATACAATCACAATGATACAATCACAATCATACAATCACAATCATACAATCACAATCATACAATCACAATCATACAATCACAATCATACATTCACAATCATACAATCACAATCATACAATCACAATAATCCAATCACAATCGTACAATCTCAATCATACAATCGCAATCATATAATCACAATCATACAATCCCAATCATACTATCGCAATCATACAATCACAATCATACAATCACAATCGTACAATCACAATTATACAATCACAATCATTCAATCGCAATCATGCAATCACAATCATACAATCACAATCATACTATCACAATCATTCAAAAACAATCATACAATCACAATCATACAATCACAATCATACAATCATAATCATATAATCACACTCATAAAATTGCAATCATACAATCGCAATCATACAATCACAATCATACCATCACAATCATACCGACACAATCATACAATCACAATCATACAATCACAATCATACAATCACAATCATACAATCACAATAATACAATCACAATCATACAATCTCAATCATACAATCCCAATCATACAATCCCAATCATACAATCACAATCATACAATCACAATCATACAATCACAATCATACAATCACAATCATACAATCACAATCATACAACCACAATCATACAATCCCAATCATATTATCACAATCATACAATCACAATCATACAATCACAATAATACAATCACAATCATACAATCTCAATCATACAATCCCAATCATACAATCCCAATCATACAATCACTATCATACAATCACAATCATACAACCACAATCATACAATCACAATCATACTATCACAATCATACAATCACAATCATACAATCACAATCATACAATCACAATCATACGAAGACAATCATACAATTACTACTATACAATCACAATCATACAAAAACAATCATACAATCACAATCATACGATGACAATCATACAATTACTACTATACAATCACAGTCATTCAAAAACAATCATACAATCACAATCACACAATCACTATCATACAATCACAATCATACATTCACAATCATACAATCACAATCATACAATCACAATCATACAATCACAATCATACAATCACAATCATACAATCACAATAGTCCAATCACAATCATACAATCTCAATCATACAATCACAATAATACAATCACAATCATACAATCTCAATCATACAGTCACAATCATACAATCACAATCATACAATCACAATCATACGATCACAATCATACGAAGGCAATCATACAATTACTACTATACAATCACAATCATACAAAAACAATCATACAATCACAATCATACGATGACAATCATACAATTACTACTATACAATCACAATCATACAAAAACAATCATACAATCACAATCATACAACCACAATCATACATTCACAATCATACAATCACAATCATACAATCACAATCATACAATCACAATAATACAATCACAATCATACAATCTCAATCATACAATCACAATCATACAATCACAATCATTCAATCACAATCATGCAATCACAATCATACAATCACAATCATACAATCACAATCATACGATCACAATCATACGGAGACAATCATACAATTACTACTATACAATCACAATCACACAAAAACAATCATACAATCACAATCATACGATGACAATCATACAATTACTACTATACAATCACAATCATACAAAAACAATCATACAATCACAATCATACAATCACAATCATACAATCACAATCATACAATCACAATCATACAATCACAATCATACATTCACAATCATACAATCACAATCATACAATCACAATCATACAACCACAATAATAGAATCACAATCATACAATCTCAATCATACAGTCACAATCATACAATCACAATCATACGATGACAATCATACAATTACTACTATACAATCACAATCATACAAAAACAACCATAAAATCACAATCATACAATCACAATCATACAATCACAATCATACAATCACAATCATACAATCACAATCATACATTCACAATCATACAATCACAATCATACAATCACAATCATACAACCACAATAATACAATCACAATCATACAATCTCAATCATACAATCACAATCATACAATCGCAATCATACAATCACAATCATACAATCACAATCATACAATCACAATCATACAATCACAATCATACAATCACAATCATACAATCACAATCATACAATCACAATCATACAATCACAATCATACAATCACAATCATAATATCGCAATCATACAATCACAATCGTACAATCACAATCATACAATCACAATCATTCAATCACAATCATGCAATCACAATCATACAATCACAATCATACAATCACAATCATACAAAAACAATCATACAATCACAATCATACAATCACAATCATACAATCATAATCATATAATCACACTCATAAAATTGCAATCATACAATCGCAATCATACAATCACAATCATACCATCACAATCATGCAGGCACAATCATAAAATCAGAATCATAGAATCACAATCATACAAAAACAATCATGCAATCACAATCATGCAATCACAATCGTACAATCGCAATCGAACAATCAGAACCATATGATCACAATCATACAATCACAATCGTACAATCTCAATCATACACGCGCCATCTCACAATCACAATCATACAATCACAATCATACAATCACAATCATACAATCACAATCATACAATCACAATCATACAATCACAATCATACAATCACAATCATACAATCACAATCATACAATCACAATCATACAATCACAATCATACAATCACAGTCATACAATCACAATCATACAATCACAATCATACAATCGCAATCAAACAATCACAATCATACGATCGCAATCGTACAATCGCAATCATACACTCACAATCATTCAATCACAATGATACAATCACAATCATACAATGACAATCATACGATGACAATCATACAATTACTACTATACAATCACAATCATACAAAAACAATCATACAATCACAATCATACAATCACAATCGTACAATCACAATCGTACAATCACAATCATACAATCACAATCGTACTATCGCAATCATACAATCACAATAATACAATCACAATCATACAATCATAATCATACAATCACAATCATGCAATCACAATCATACAATCACAATCGTACTATCGCAATAATATAATCACAATCATACAATCACAATCATACAATCACAATCATACAATCACAATCATACAATCACGATCATGCAATTACAATCATACGATCATAATCATACAAGAACAATCATACAATCACAATAATAGAACCATAATCATACAACCACAACCATGCAATCACAATCATACAATCACAATCATACAATCACAATCATACAAAAACAATCATACAATCACAATCATACAATCATAATCATATAATCACACTCATAAAATTGCAATCATACAATCGCAATCATACAATCACAATCATACCATCACAATCATACAGGCACAATCATACAATCACAATCATACAATCACAATCATACAAAAACAATCATGCGATGACAATCATATAATCACAATCATACAATCACAATGATACAATCACAATCATACAATCACAATCATACAATCACAATCATACAATCACAATCATACAATCACAATCATACAATCACAATCATACAATCACTATCATACGATCACAATCATACGAAGACAATCATACAATTTCTACTATACAATCACAATCACACAAAAACAATCATACAATCACAATCATACGATGACAATCATACAATTACTACTGTACAATCACAATCATACGATGACAATCATACAATTACTACTATACAATCACAATCATACAAAAACAATCATACAATCACAATCATACAATCACAATCATACAATCACAATCATACAATCACAATCATACATTCACAATCATACAATCACAATCATACAATTACAATCATACAACCACAATAATACAATCACAATCATACAATCTCAATCATACAATCACAATCATACAATCACAATCATACGATGACAATCATACAATTACTACTATACAATCACAATCATACAAAAACAACCATAAAATCACAATCATACAATCACAATCATACAATCACAATCATACAATCACAATCATACAATCACAATCATACATTCACAATCATACAATCACAATAATACAATCACAATCATACAACCACAATAATACAATCACAATCATACAATCTCAATCATACAATCTCAATCATACAATCACAATCATACAATCGCAATCATACAATCACAATCATACAATCACAATCATACAATCACAATCATACAATCACAATCATACAATCACAATCATACAATCACAATCATACAATCACAATCATACAATCACAATCATACAATCACAATCATACAATCACAATCATACAATCACAATCATAACATCGCAATCATACAATCACAATCGTACAATCACAATCATACAATCACAATCATACAATCACAATCATGCAATCACAATCATACAATCACAATCATACAATCACAATCATACAAAAACAATCATACAATAACAATCATACAATCACAATCATACAATCATAATCATATAATCACACTCATAAAATTGCAATCATACAATCGCAATCATACAATCACAATCATACCATCACAATCATGCAGGCACAATCATAAAATCAGAATCATAGAATCACAATCATACAAAAACAATCATGCAATCACAATCATGCAATCACAATCGTACAATCGCAATCGAACAATCAGAACCATATGATCACAATCATACAATCACAATCGTACAATCTCAATCATACACGCGCCATCTTACAATCACAATCATACAATCACAATCATACAATCACAATCATACAATCACAATCATACAATCACAATCATACAATCACAATCATACAATCACAATCATACAATCGCAATCAAACAATCGCAATCATACGATCGCAATCATACAATCGCAATCATACACTCACAATCATTCAATCACAATGATACAATCACAATCATACAATGACAATCATACAATTACTACTATACAATCACAATCATACAAAAACAATCATACAATCACAATCATACAATCACAATCATACAATCACAATCGTACAATCACAATCATACAATCACAATCATACAATCACAATCATACTATCGCAATCATACAATCACAATCATACAATCACAATCATACAATCACAATCATACAATCACAATCATACAATCACAATCATACAATCACAATCATACAATCGCAATCAAACAATCACAATCACACGATCGCAATCATACAATCGCAATCATACACTCACAATCATTCAATCACAATGATACAATCACAATCATACAATGACAATCATACAATTACTACTATACAATCACAATCATACAAAAACAATCATACAATCACAATCATACAATCACAATCATACAATCACAATCGTACAATCACAATCATACAATCACAATCATACAATCGCAATCATACTATCGCAATCATACAATCACAATCCTACAATCACAATCATACAATCACAATCATACAATCACAATCATACTATCGCAATCATACAATCACAATCATACAATCACAATCATACAATCACAATCATGCAATTACAATCATATGATCATAATCATACAAGAACAATCATACAATCACAATAATAGAACCATAATTATACAACCACAATCAAACGATCACAATCATACAATCACAATCATACGATCACAATCGTACGATCACAATCATACAATCACAATCATACAAAAACAATCATACAATCACAATCATACACTCACAATCATACGCTCACAATCATTCAATCACAATGATACAATCACAAACATACAATCACAATCATACGATCACAATCATACGATCACAATCATACGAAGACAATCATACAATTACTACTATACAATCACAATCATACAAAAACAATCATACAATCACAATCATACGATGACAATCATACAATTACTACTATACAATCACAATCATACAAAAACAATCATACAATCACAATCATACAATCACAATCATACATTCACAATCATACAATCACAATCATACAATCACAATCATACAATCACAATCATACAATCTCAATCATACAATCACAATCATACAATCACAATCATACAATCACAATCATACAATCACAATCATACTATCACAATCATACAATCACAATCATACAATCACAATCATAAAATCACAATCATACAATCACAATCATACAATCACAATCATACTATCGCAATCATACAATCACAATCATACAATCACAATAATACAATCACAATCATACATTCACAATCATACAATCACAATCATACAATCACAATCATAATATCACAATAATACAATCACAATCATACAATCTCAATCATACAATCACAATCATATAATCACAATCATACAATCACAATCATACAATCACAATCATACAATCACAATCATACAATCACAATCATACAATCACAATCATACAATCACAATCATACAATCACAATAATACAATCACAATCATACAATCACAATCATACAATCACAATCATACAATCACAATCATACAATCACAATCATAAAATCGCAATCAAACAATCACAATCATACGATCGCAATCATACAATCGCAATCATACACTCACAATCATTCAATCACAATGATACAATCACAATCATACAATGACAATCATACAATTACTACTATACAATCACAATCATACAAAAACAATCATACAATCACAATCATACAATCACAATCATACAATCACAATCGTACAATCACAATCATACAATCACAATCATACTATCGCAATCATACAATCACAATCATACAATCACAATCGTACAATCACAATTATACAATCACAATCATTCAATCACAATCATTCAATCACAATCATACAATCACAATCATACAATCACAATCATTCAAAAACAATCATACAATCACAATCATACAATCACAATCATACAATCATAATCATATAATCACACTCATAAAATTGCAATCATACAATCGCAATCATACAATCACAATCATAGCATCACAATCATACAGGCACAATCATACAATCACAATCATACAATCACAATCATACAATCACAATCATACAATCACAATCATACAATCACAATAATACAATCACAATCATACAATCTCAATCATACAATCCCAATCATACAATCCCAATCATACAATCACAATCATACAATCACAATCATATGATCACAATCATACAATCACAATGATACAATCACAATCATACAATCACAATCATACAATCACAATCATACAATCACAATCATACAATCACAATCATACATTCACAATCATACAATCACAATCATACAATCACAATAATCCAATCACAATCGTACAATCTCAATCATACAATCGCAATCATATAATCACAATCATACAATCCCAATCATACTATCGCAATCATACAATCACAATCATACAATCACAATCGTACAATCACAATTATACAATCACAATCATTCAATCGCAATCATGCAATCACAATCATACAATCACAATCATACTATCACAATCATTCAAAAACAATCATACAATCACAATCATACAATCACAATCATACAATCATAATCATATAATCACACTCATAAAATTGCAATCATACAATCGCAATCATACAATCACAATCATACCATCACAATCATACCGACACAATCATACAATCCCAATCATATTATCACAATCATACAATCACAATCATACAATCACAATAATACAATCACAATCATACAATCTCAATCATACAATCCCAATCATACAATCCCAATCATACAATCACAATCATACAATCACAATCATACAATCACAATCATACAATCACAATAGTCCAATCACAATCATACAATCTCAATCATACAATCACAATAATACAATCACAATCATACAATCTCAATCATACAGTCACAATCATACAATCACAATCATACAATCACAATCATACGATCACAATCATACGAAGGCAATCATACAATTACTACTATACAATCACAATCATACAAAAACAATCATACAATCACAATCATACGATGACAATCATACAATTACTACTATACAATCACAATCATACAAAAACAATCATACAATCACAATCATACAACCACAATCATACATTCACAATCATACAATCACAATCATACAATCACAATCATACAATCACAATAATACAATCACAATCATACAATCTCAATCATACAATCACAATCATACAATCACAATCATTCAATCACAATCATGCAATCACAATCATACAATCACAATCATACAATCACAATCATACGATCACAATCATACGGAGACAATCATACAATTACTACTATACAATCACAATCACACAAAAACAATCATACAATCACAATCATACGATGACAATCATACAATTACTACTATACAATCACAATCATACAAAAACAATCATACAATCACAATCATACAATCACAATCATACAATCACAATCATACAATCACAATCATACAATCACAATCATACATTCACAATCATACAATCACAATCATACAATCACAATCATACAACCACAATAATAGAATCACAATCATACAATCTCAATCATACAGTCACAATCATACAATCACAATCATACGATGACAATCATACAATTACTACTATACAATCACAATCATACAAAAACAACCATAAAATCACAATCATACAATCACAATCATACAATCGCAATCATACAATCACAATCATACATTCACAATCATACAATCACAATCATACAATCACAATCATACAACCACAATAATACAATCACAATCATACAATCTCAATCATACAATCACAATCATACAATCGCAATCATACAATCACAATCATACAATCACAATCATACAATCACAATCATACAATCACAATCATACAATCACAATCATACAATCACAATCATACAATCACAATCATACAATCACAATCATAATATCGCAATCATACAATCACAATCGTACAATCACAATCATACAATCACAATCATTCAATCACAATCATGCAATCACAATCATACAATCACAATCATACAATCACAATCATACAAAAACAATCATACAATCACAATCATACAATCACAATCATACAATCATAATCATATAATCACACTCATAAAATTGCAATCATACAATCGCAATCATACAATCACAATCATACCATCACAATCATGCAGGCACAATCATAAAATCAGAATCATAGAATCACAATCATACAAAAACAATCATGCAATCACAATCATGCAATCACAATCGTACAATCGCAATCGAACAATCAGAACCATATGATCACAATCATACAATCACAATCGTACAATCTCAATCATACACGCGCCATCTCACAATCACAATCATACAATCACAATCATACAATCACAATCATACAATCACAATCATACAATCACAATCATACAATCACAATCATACAATCACAATCATACAATCACAATCATACAATCACAATCATACAATCACAATCATACAATCACAATCATACAATCACAATCATACAATCACAATCATACAATCGCAATCAAACAATCACAATCATACGATCGCAATCGTACAATCGCAATCATACACTCACAATCATTCAATCACAATGATACAATCACAATCATACAATGACAATCATACGATGACAATCATACAATTACTACTATACAATCACAATCATACAAAAACAATCATACAATCACAATCATACAATCACAATCATACAATCACAATCGTACAATCACAATCATACAATCACAATCATACAATCACAATCATACTATCGCAATCATACAATCACAATCATACAATCACAATCATACAATCACAATCATACAATCACAATCATACTATCGCAATCATACAATCACAATCATACAATCACAATCATACAATCACAATCATACAATCACAATCATACAATCACAATCATGCAATTACAATCATATGATCATAATCAAACCAGAACAATCATACAATCACAATAATAGAACCATAATTATACAACCACAATCAAACGATCACAATCATACAATCACAATCATACGATCACAATCATACAATCACAATCATACTATCGCAATCATACAATCACAATCATACAATCACAATCATACAATCACAATCATACAATCACAATCATACTATCGCAATCATACAATCACAATCATACAATCACAATCATACAATCACAATCATACAATCACAATCATGCAATTACAATCATATGATCATAATCAAACCAGAACAATCATACAATCACAATAATAGAACCATAATTATACAACCACAATCAAACGATCACAATCATACAATCACAATCATACGATCACAATCGTACGATCACAATCATACAATCACAATCATACAATCACAATCATACTATCGCAATCATACAATCACAATCATACAATCACAATCATACGATCACAATCATACAATCACAATCATACAATCACAATGATACAATCACAATCATACAATCACAATCATACAATCACAATCATACAAAAACAATCATACAATCACAGTCATACAATCACAATCATATGATCACAATCATATGATCACAATCATACAATCACAATGATACAATCACAATCATACAATCACAATCATACAATCACAATCATACAATCACAATCATACTATCGCAATCATACAATCACAATAATACAATCACAATCATACAATCATAATCATACAATCACAATCATGCAATCACAATCATACAATCACAATCGTACTATCGCAATAATATAATCACAATCATACAATCACAATCATACAATCACAATCATACAATCACAATCATACAATCACGATCATGCAATTACAATCATACGATCATAATCATACAAGAACAATCATACAATCACAATAATAGAACCATAATCATACAACCACAACCATGCAATCACAATCATACAATCACAATCATACAATCACAATCATACAATCACAATCATACAATCGCAATCAAACAATCACAATCATACGATCGCAATCGTACAATCGCAATCATACACTCACAATCATTCAATCACAATGATACAATCACAATCATACAATGACAATCATACGATGACAATCATACAATTACTACTATACAATCACAATCATACAAAAACAATCATACAATCACAATCATACAATCACAATCATACAATCACAATCGTACAATCACAATCATACAATCACAATCATACAATCACAATCATACTATCGCAATCATACAATCACAATCATACAATCACAATCATACAATCACAATCATACAATCACAATCATACTATCGCAATCATACAATCACAATCATACAATCACAATCATACAATCACAATCATACAATCACAATCATGCAATTACAATCATATGATCATAATCAAACCAGAACAATCATACAATCACAATAATAGAACCATAATTATACAACCACAATCAAACGATCACAATCATACAATCACAATCATACGATCACAATCGTACGATCACAATCATACAATCACAATCATACAATCACAATCATACTATCGCAATCATACAATCACAATCATACAATCACAATAATACAATCACAATCATACAATCACAATCATACAATCACAATCATACAATCACAATCATACAATCACAATCATACAATCACAATCATACAATCACAATCATACAATCACAATCATACAAAAACAATCATACAATCACAGTCATACAATCACAATCATATGATCACAATCATATGATCACAATCATACAATCACAATGATACAATCACAATCATACAATCACAATCATACAATCACAATCATACAATCACAATCGTACTATCGCAATCATACAATCACAATAATACAATCACAATCATACAATCATAATCATACAATCACAATCATGCAATCACAATCATACAATCACAATCGTACTATCGCAATAATATAATCACAATCATACAATCACAATCATACAATCACAATCATACAATCACAATCATACAATCACGATCATGCAATTACAATCATACGATCATAATCATACAAGAACAATCATACAATCACAATAATAGAACCATAATCATACAACCACAACCATGCAATCACAATCATACAATCACAATCATACAATCACAATCATACAAAAACAATCATACAATCACAATCATACAATCATAATCATATAATCACACTCATAAAATTGCAATCATACAATCGCAATCATACAATCACAATCATACCATCACAATCATACAGGCACAATCATACAATCACAATCATACAATCACAATCATACAAAAACAATCATGCGATGACAATCATATAATCACAATCATACAATCACAATGATACAATCACAATCATACAATCACAATCATACAATCACAATCATACAATCACAATCATACAATCACAATCATACAATCACAATCATACAATCACTATCATACGATCACAATCATACGAAGACAATCATACAATTTCTACTATACAATCACAATCACACAAAAACAATCATACAATCACAATCATACGATGACAATCATACAATTACTACTGTACAATCACAATCATACGATGACAATCATACAATTACTACTATACAATCACAATCATACAAAAACAATCATACAATCAGAATCACACAATCACTATCATACAATCACAATCATACAATCACAATCATACAATCACAATCATACTATCGCAATCATACAATCACAATCATACAATCACAATCATACGATCACAATCATACGAAGCCAATCATACAATTACTACTATACAATCACAATCATACAAAAACAATCGTACAATCACAATCATACGATGACAATCATACAATTACTACTATACAATCACAATCATACAAAAACAATCATACAATCACAATCATACAATCACACTCATATGATCACAATCATACAATCACAATGATACAATCACAATCATACAATCACAATCATACAATCACAATCATACGATCACAATCATACGAAGACAATCATACAATTACTACTATACAATCACAATCATACAATCACAATCATACGATGACAATCATACAATTACTACTATACAATCACAATCATACAAAAACAATCATACAATCAGAATCACACAATCACTATCATACAATCACAATCATACATTCACAATCATACAATCACAATCATACAATCACAATCATACAATCACAATAATACAATCACAATCATACAATCTCAATCATACAATCACAATTATACAATCACAATCATACAATCACAATCATACAATCACAATCATACTATCGCAATCATACAATCACAATCATACAATCACAATCATACAATCACAATCATACTATCGCAATCATACAATCACAATCATACAATCACAATCATGCAATTACAATCATATGATCATAATCAAACCAGAACAATCATACAATCACAATAATAGAACCATAATTATACAACCACAATCAAACGATCACAATCATACAATCACAATCATACGATCACAATCGTACGATCACAATCATACAATCACAATCATACAATCACAATCATACTATCGCAATCATACAATCACAATCATACAATCACAATAATACAATCACAATCATACAATCACAATCATACAATCACAATCATACAATCACAATCATACAATCACAATCATACAATCACAATCATACAATCACAATCATACAAAAACAATCATACAATCACAGTCATACAATCACAATCATATGATCACAATCATATGATCACAATCATACAATCACAATGATACAATCACAATCATACAATCACAATCATACAATCACAATCATACAATCACAATCGTACTATCGCAATCATACAATCACAATAATACAATCACAATCATACAATCATAATCATACAATCACAATCATGCAATCACAATCATACAATCACAATCGTACTATCGCAATAATATAATCACAATCATACAATCACAATCATACAATCACAATCATACAATCACAATCATACAATCACGATCATGCAATTACAATCATACGATCATAATCATACAAGAACAATCATACAATCACAATAATAGAACCATAATCATACAACCACAACCATGCAATCACAATCATACAATCACAATCATACAATCACAATCATACAAAAACAATCATACAATCACAATCATACAATCATAATCATATAATCACACTCATAAAATTGCAATCATACAATCGCAATCATACAATCACAATCATACCATCACAATCATACAGGCACAATCATACAATCACAATCATACAATCACAATCATACAAAAACAATCATGCGATGACAATCATATAATCACAATCATACAATCACAATGATACAATCACAATCATACAATCACAATCATACAATCACAATCATACAATCACAATCATACAATCACAATCATACAATCACAATCATACAATCACTATCATACGATCACAATCATACGAAGACAATCATACAATTTCTACTATACAATCACAATCACACAAAAACAATCATACAATCACAATCATACGATGACAATCATACAATTACTACTGTACAATCACAATCATACGATGACAATCATACAATTACTACTATACAATCACAATCATACAAAAACAATCATACAATCAGAATCACACAATCACTATCATACAATCACAATCATACAATCACAATCATACAATCACAATCATACTATCGCAATCATACAATCACAATCATACAATCACAATCATACGATCACAATCATACGAAGCCAATCATACAATTACTACTATACAATCACAATCATACAAAAACAATCGTACAATCACAATCATACGATGACAATCATACAATTACTACTATACAATCACAATCATACAAAAACAATCATACAATCACAATCATACAATCACACTCATATGATCACAATCATACAATCACAATGATACAATCACAATCATACAATCACAATCATACAATCACAATCATACGATCACAATCATACGAAGACAATCATACAATTACTACTATACAATCACAATCACACAAAAACAATCATACAATCACAATCATACGATGACAATCATACAATTACTACTGTACAATCACAATCATACGATGACAATCATACAATTACTACTATACAATCACAATCATACAAAAACAATCATACAATCAGAATCACACAATCACTATCATACAATCACAATCATACAATCACAATCATACAATCACAATCATACTATCGCAATCATACAATCACAATCATACAATCACAATCATACGATCACAATCATACGAAGCCAATCATACAATTACTACTATACAATCACAATCATACAAAAACAATCGTACAATCACAATCATACGATGACAATCATACAATTACTACTATACAATCACAATCATACAAAAACAATCATACAATCACAATCATACAATCACACTCATATGATCACAATCATACAATCACAATGATACAATCACAATCATACAATCACAATCATACAATCACAATCATACGATCACAATCATACGAAGACAATCATACAATTACTACTATACAATCACAATCATACAATCACAATCATACGATGACAATCATACAATTACTACTATACAATCACAATCATACAAAAACAATCATACAATCAGAATCACACAATCACTATCATACAATCACAATCATACATTCACAATCATACAATCACAATCATACAATCACAATCATACAATCACAATAATACAATCACAATCATACAATCTCAATCATACAATCACAATTATACAATCACAATCATACAATCACAATCATACAATCACAATCATACTATCGCAATCATACAATCACAATCATACAATCACAATCATACAATCACAATCATACTATCGCAATCATACAACCACAATCATACAATCACAATCATACAATCACAATAATACAATCACAATCATACAATCACAATCATACAATCACAATCATACAATCACAATCATACGATGACAATCATACAATTACTACTATACAATCACAATCATACAAAAACAACCATAAAATCACAATCATACAATCACAATCATACAATCACAATCATACAATCACAATCATACAATCACAATCATGCAATCAAAATTATACAATCACAATCGTACTATCTCAATAATATAATCACAATCATACAATCACAATCATACAATCACAATCATACAATCACAATCATACAATCACGATCATGCAATTACAATCATACGATCATAATCATACAAGAACAATCATACAATCACAATAATAGAACCATAATCATACAACCACAATCATGCAATCACAATCATACAATCACAATCATACAATCACAATCATACAAAAACAATCATACAATCACAATCATACAATCATAATCATATAATCACACTCATAAAATTGCAGTCATACAATCGCAATCATACAATCACAATCATACCATCACAATCATACAGGCACAATCATACAATCACAATCATACAATCACAATCATACAAAAACAATCATGCAATGACAATTATATAATCACAATCATGCAATCACAATGATACAATCACAATCATACAATCGCAATCATACAATCACAATCATACAATCACAATCATACAATCACTATCATACGATCACAATCATACGAAGACAATCATACAATTACTACTATACAATCACAATCACACAAAAACAATCATACAATCACAATCATACGATGACAATCATACAATTACTACTATACAATCACAATCATACAAAAACAATAATACAATCAGAATCACACAATCACTATCATACAATCACAATCATACATTCACAATCATACAATCACAATCATACAATCACAATCATACAATCACAATAATACAATCACAATCATACAATCTCAATCATACAATCACAATTATACAATCACAATCATACAATCACAATCATACAATCACAATCATACTATCGCAATCATACAATCACAATCATACAATCACAATCATACAATCACAATCATACTATCGCAATCATACAATCACAATCATACAATCACAATCATACAATCACAATAATACAATCACAATCATACAATCACAATCATACAATCACAATCATACAATCACAATCATACAATCACAATCATACAAAAACAATCATACAATCACAATCATACAATCACAATCATATGATCACAATCATACAATCACAATGATACAATCACAATCATACAATCACAATCATACAATCACAATCATACAATCACAGTCATACAATCACAATCATACATTCACAATCATACAATCACAATCATACACTCACAATCATACAATCACAATAATACAATCACAATCATACAATCTCAATCATACAAGCACAATCATACAATCACAATCATACAATCACAATCATACAATCACAATCATACAATCACAATCATACTATCGCAATCATACAATCACAATCATACTATCGCAATCATACAATCACAATCATACAATCACAATAATACAATCACAATCATACAATCACAATCATACAATCACAATCATACAATCGCAGTCATACAAAAACAATCATACAATCACAATCATAAAATCACAATCATATGATCACAATCATACAATCACAATGATACAATCACAATCATACAATCACAATCATACAATCACAATCATACGATCACAATCATACGAAGACAATCATACAATTACTACTATACAATCACAATCATACAAAAACAATCATACAATCACAATCATACGATGACAATCATACAATTACTACTATACAATCACAATCATACAAAAACAATCATACAATCACAATCATACAATCACAATCATACGATCACAATCATACGAAGTCAATCATACAATTACTACTATACAATCACAATCATACAAAAACAATCGTACAATCACAATCATACGATGACAATCATACAATTACTACTATACAATCACAATCATACAAAAACAATCATACAATCACAATCATACAATCACACTCATATGATCATAATCATACAATCACAATGATACAATCACAATCATACAATCACAATCATACAATCACAATCATACAATCACAATCATACAATCACAATCATACAATCACAATCATGCAATTACAATCATATGATCATAATCAAACCAGAACAATCATACAATCACAATAATAGAACCATAATTATACAACCACAATCAAACGATCACAATCATACAATCACAATCATACGATCACAATCGTACGATCACAATCATACAATCACAATCATACAATCACAATCATACTATCGCAATCATACAATCACAATCATACAATCACAATAATACAATCACAATCATACAATCACAATCATACAATCACAATCATACAATCACAATCATACAATCACAATCATACAATCACAATCATACAAAAACAATCATACAATCACAGTCATACAATCACAATCATATGATCACAATCATATGATCACAATCATACTATCACAATGATACAATCACAATCATACAATCACAATCATACAATCACAATCATACAATCACAATCATACTATCGCAATCATACAATCACAATAATACAATCACAATCATACAATCATAATCATACAATCACAATCATGCAATCACAATCATACAATCACAATCGTACTATCGCAATAATATAATCACAATCATACAATCACAATCATACAATCACAATCATACAATCACAATCATACAATCACGATCATGCAATTACAATCATACGATCATAATCATACAAGAACAATCATACAATCACAATAATAGAACCATAATCATACAACCACAACCATGCAATCACAATCATACAATCACAATCATACAATCACAATCATACAAAAACAATCATACAATCACAATCATACAATCATAATCATATAATCACACTCATAAAATTGCAATCATACAATCGCAATCATACAATCACAATCATACCATCACAATCATACAGGCACAATCATACAATCACAATCATACAATCACAATCATACAAAAACAATCATGCAATGACAATCATATAATCACAATCATACAATCACAATGATACAATCACAATCATACAATCACAATCATACAATCACAATCATACAATCACAATCATACAATCACAATCATACAATCACAATCATACAATCACTATCATACGATCACAATCATACGAAGACAATCACACAATTTCTACTATACAATCACAATCACACAAAAACAATCATACAATCACAATCATACGATGACAATCATACAATTACTACTATACAATCACAATCATACGATGACAATCATACAATTACTACTATACAATCACAATCATACAAAAACAATCATACAATCAGAATCACACAATCACTGTCATACAATCACAATCATACAATCACAATCATACAATCACAATCATACTATCGCAATCATACAATCACAATCATACAATCACAATCATACGATCACAATCATACGAAGTCAATCATACAATTACTACTATACAATCACAATCATACAAAAACAATCGTACAATCACAATCATACGATGACAATCATACAATTACTACTATACAATCACAATCATACAAAAACAATCATACAATCACAATCATACAATCACACTCATATGATCACAATCATACAATCACAATGATACAATCACAATCATACAATCACAATCATACAATCACAATCATACGATCACAATCATACGAAGACAATCATACAATTACTACTATACAATCACAATCATACAATCACAATCATACGATGACAATCATACAATTACTACTATACAATCACAATCATACAAAAACAATCATACAATCAGAATCACACAATCACTATCATACAATCACAATCATACATTCACAATCATACAATCACAATCATACAATCACAATCATACAATCACAATAATACAATCACAATCATACAATCTCAATCATACAATCACAATTATACAATCACAATCATACAATCACAATCATACAATCACAATCATACTATCGCAATCATACAATCACAATCATACAATCACAATCATACAATCACAATCATACTATCGCAATCATACAATCACAATCATACAATCACAATCATACAATCACAATAATACAATCACAATCATACAATCACAATCATACAATCACAATCATACAATCACAATCATACAATCACAATCATACGATGACAATCATACAATTACTACTATACAATCACAATCATACAAAAACAACCATAAAATCACAATCATACAATCACAATCATACAATCACAATCATACAATCACAATCATGCAATCAAAATTATACAATCACAATCGTACTATCTCAATAATATAATCACAATCATACAATCACAATCATACAATCACAATCATACAATCACAATCATACAATCACGATCATGCAATTACAATCATACGATCATAATCATACAAGAACAATCATACAATCACAATAATAGAACCATAATCATACAACCACAATCATGCAATCACAATCATACAATCACAATCATACAATCACAATCATACAATCACAATCATACAAAAACAATCATACAATCACAATCATACAATCATAATCATATAATCACACTCATAAAATTGCAGTCATACAATCGCAATCATACAATCACAATCATACCATCACAATCATACAGGCACAATCATACAATCACAATCATACAATCACAATCATACAAAAACAATCATGCAATGACAATTATATAATCACAATCATGCAATCACAATGATACAATCACAATCATACAATCGCAATCATACAATCACAATCATACAATCACAATCATACAATCACTATCATACGATCACAATCATACGAAGACAATCATACAATTACTACTATACAATCACAATCACACAAAAACAATCATACAATCACAATCATACGATGACAATCATACAATTACTACTATACAATCACAATCATACAAAAACAATAATACAATCAGAATCACACAATCACTATCATACAATCACAATCATACATTCACAATCATACAATCACAATCATACAATCACAATCATACAATCACAATAATACAATCACAATCATACAATCTCAATCATACAATCACAATTATACAATCACAATCATACAATCACAATCATACAATCACAATCATACTATCGCAATCATACAATCACAATCATACAATCACAATCATACAATCACAATCATACTATCGCAATCATACAATCACAATCATACAATCACAATCATACAATCACAATAATACAATCACAATCATACAATCACAATCATACAATCACAATCATACAATCACAATCATACAATCACAATCATACAAAAACAATCATACAATCACAATCATACAATCACAATCATATGATCACAATCATACAATCACAATGATACAATCACAATCATACAATCACAATCATACAATCACAATCATACAATCACAATCATACAATCACAATCATACATTCACAATCATACAATCACAATCATACACTCACAATCATACAATCACAATAATACAATCACAATCATACAATCTCAATCATACAAGCACAATCATACAATCACAATCATACAATCACAATCATACAATCACAATCATACAATCACAATCATACTATCGCAATCATACAATCACAATCATACTATCGCAATCATACAATCACAATCATACAATCACAATAATACAATCACAATCATACAATCACAATCATACAATCACAATCATACAATCACAATCATACAATCGCAGTCATACAAAAACAATCATACAATCACAATCATAAAATCACAATCATATGATCACAATCATACAATCACAATGATACAATCACAATCATACAATCACAATCATACAATCACAATCATACGATCACAATCATACGAAGACAATCATACAATTACTACTATACAATCACAATCATACAAAAACAATCATACAATCACAATCATACGATGACAATCATACAATTACTACTATACAATCACAATCATACAAAAACAATCATACAATCACAATCATACAATCACAATCATACAATCACAATCATACAATCGCAGTCATACAAAAACAATCATACAATCACAATCATAAAATCACAATCATATGATCACAATCATACAATCACAATGATACAATCACAATCATACAATCTCAATCATACAATCACAATTATACAATCACAATCATACAATCACAATCATACAATCACAATCATACTATCGCAATCATACAATCACAATCATACAATCACAATCATACAATCACAATCATACTATCGCAATCATACAATCACAATCATACAATCACAATCATACAATCAGAATCATACTATCGCAATCATACAATCACAATCATACAATCACAATCATACAATCACAATAATACAATCACAATCATACAATGACAATCATACGATGACAATCATACAATTACTACTATACAATCACAATCATACAATCACAATCGTACAATCACAATCATACAATCACAATCATACAATCACAATCATACTATCGCAATCATACAATCACAATCATACAATCACAATCATACAATCACAATCATACAATCACAATCATACAATCACAATCATACTATCGCAATCATACAATCACAATCATACAATCACAATCATACAATCACAATCATACAATCACAATCATGCAATTACAATCATATGATCATAATCAAACCAGAACAATCATACAATCACAATAATAGAACCATAATTATACAACCACAATCAAACGATCACAATCATACAATCACAATCATACGATCACAATCGTACGATCACAATCATACAATCACAATCATACAATCACAATCATACTATCGCAATCATACAATCACAATCATACAATCACAATAATACAATCACAATCATACAATCACAATCATACAATCACAATCATACAATGACAATCATACAATCACAATCATACAATCACAATCATACAATCACAATCATACAAAAACAATCATACAATCACAGTCATACAATCACAATCATATGATCACAATCATATGATCACAATCATACAATCACAATGATACAATCACAATCATACAATCACAATCATACAATCACAATCATACAATCACAATCATACTATCGCAATCATACAATCACAATAATACAATCACAATCATACAATCATAATCATACAATCACAATCATGCAATCACAATCATACAATCACAATCGTACTATCGCAATAATATAATCACAATCATACAATCACAATCATACAATCACAATCATACAATCACAATCATACAATCACGATCATGCAATTACAATCATACGATCATAATCATACAAGAACAATCATACAATCACAATAATAGAACCATAATCATAAAACCACAACCATGCAATCACAATCATACAATCACAATCATACAATCACAATCATACAAAAACAATCATACAATCACAATCATACAATCATAATCATATAATCACACTCATAAAATTGCAATCATACAATCGCAATCATACAATCACAATCATACCATCACAATCATACAGGCACAATCATACAATCACAATCATACAATCACAATCATACAAAAACAATCATGCAATGACAATCATATAATCACAATCATACAATCACAATGATACAATCTCACAATCATACAATCACAATCATACAATCACAATCATACAATCACAATCATACAATCACAATCATACAATCACAATCATACAATCACTATCATACGATCACAATCATACGAAGACAATCATACAATTTCTACTATACAATCACAATCACACAAAAACAATCATACAATCACAATCATACGATGACAATCATACAATTACTACTGTACAATCACAATCATACGATGACAATCATACAATTACTACTATACAATCACAATCATACAAAAACAATCATACAATCAGAATCACACAATCACTATCATACAATCACAATCATACAATCACAATCATACAATCACAATCATACTATCGCAATCATACAATCACAATCATACAATCACAATCATACGATCACAATCATACGAAGTCAATCATACAATTACTACTATACAATCACAATCATACAAAAACAATCGTACAATCACAATCATACGATGACAATCATACAATTACTACTATACAATCACAATCATACAAAAACAATCATACAATCACAATCATACAATCACACTCATATGATCACAATCATACAATCACAATGATACAATCACAATCATACAATCACAATCATACAATCACAATCATACGATCACAATCATACGAAGACAATCATACAATTACTACTATACAATCACAATCATACAATCACAATCATACGATGACAATCATACAATTACTACTATACAATCACAATCATACAAAAACAATCATACAATCAGAATCACACAATCACTATCATACAATCACAATCATACATTCACAATCATACAATCACAATCATACAATCACAATCATACAATCACAATAATACAATCACAATCATACAATCTCAATCATACAATCACAATTATACAATCACAATCATACAATCACAATCATACAATCACAATCATACTATCGCAATCATACAATCACAATCATACAATCACAATCATACAATCACAATCATACTATCGCAATCATACAATCACAATCATACAATCACAATCATACAATCACAATAATACAATCACAATCATACAATCACAATCATACAATCACAATCATACAATCACAATCATACGATGACAATCATACAATTACTACTATACAATCACAATCATACAAAAACAACCATAAAATCACAATCATACAATCACAATCATACAATCACAATCATACAATCACAATCATACAATCACAATCATACAATCACAATCATGCAATCAAAATTATACAATCACAATCGTACTATCTCAATAATATAATCACAATCATACAATCACAATCATACAATCACAATCATACAATCACAATCATACAATCACGATCATGCAATTACAATCGTACGATCATAATCATACAAGAACAATCATACAATCACAATAATAGAACCATAATCATACAACCACAATCATGCAATCACAATCATACAATCACAATCATACAATCACAATCATACAAAAACAATCATACAATCACAATCATACAATCATAATCATATAATCACACTCATAAAATTGCAGTCATACAATCGCAATCATACAATCACAATCATACCATCACAATCATACAGGCACAATCATACAATCACAATCATACAATCACAATCATACAAAAACAATCATGCAATGACAATTATATAATCACAATCATGCAATCACAATGATACAATCACAATCATACAATCGCAATCATACAATCACAATCATACAATCACAATCATACAATCACTATCATACGATCACAATCATACGAAGACAATCATACAATTACTACTATACAATCACAATCACACAAAAACAATCATACAATCACAATCATACGATGACAATCATACAATTACTACTATACAATCACAATCATACAAAAACAATAATACAATCAGAATCACACAATCACTATCATACAATCACAATCATACATTCACAATCATACAATCACAATCATACAATCACAATCATACAATCACAATAATACAATCACAATCATACAATCTCAATCATACAATCACAATTATACAATCACAATCATACAATCACAATCATACAATCACAATCATACTATCGCAATCATACAATCACAATCATACAATCACAATCATACAATCACAATCATACTATCGCAATCATACAATCACAATCATACAATCACAATCATACAATCACAATCATACATTCACAATCATACAATCACAATCATACACTCACAATCATACAATCACAATAATACAATCACAATCATACAATCTCAATCATACAAGCACAATCATACAATCACAATCATACAATCACAATCATACAATCACAATCGTACAATCACAATCATACTATCGCAATCATACAATCACAATCATACTATCGCAATCATACAATCACAATCATACAATCACAATAATACAATCACAATCATACAATCACAATCATACAATCACAATCATACAATCGCAGTCATACAAAAACAATCATACAATCACAATCATAAAATCACAATCATATGATCACAATCATACAATCACAATCATACAATCACAATCATACGATCACAATCATACGAAGACAATCATACAATTACTACTATACAATCACAATCATACAAAAACAATCATACAATCACAATCATACGATGACAATCATACAATTACTACTATACAATCACAATCATACAAAAACAATCATACAATCACAATCATACAATCACAATCATACGATCACAATCATACAATTACTACTATACAATCACAATCATACAAAAACAATCGTACAATCACAATCATACGATGACAATCATACAATTACTACTATACAATCACAATCATACAAAAACAATCATACAATCACAATCATACAATCACACTCATATGATCATAATCATACAATCACAATGATACAATCACAATCATACAATCACAATCATACAATCACAATCATACAATCACAATCATACAATCACAATCATACAATCACAATCATGCAATTACAATCATATGATCATAATCAAACCAGAACAATCATACAATCACAATAATAGAACCATAATTATACAACCACAATCAAACGATCACAATCATACAATCACAATCATACGATCACAATCGTACGATCACAATCATACAATCACAATCATACAATCACAATCATACTATCGCAATCATACAATCACAATCATACAATCACAATAATACAATCACAATCATACAATCACAATCATACAATCACAATCATACAATCACAATCATACAATCACAATCATACAATCACAATCATACAATCACAATCATACAAAAACAATCATACAATCACAGTCATACAATCACAATCATATGATCACAATCATATGATCACAATCATACTATCACAATGATACAATCACAATCATACAATCACAATCATACAATCACAATCATACAATCACAATCATACAATCACAATCATACAATCACAATCATACAATCACAATCATACAATCACGATCATGCAATTACAATCATACGATCATAATCATACAAGAACAATCATACAATCACAATAATAGAACCATAATCATACAACCACAACCATGCAATCACAATCATACAATCACAATCATACAATCACAATCATACAAAAACAATCATACAATCACAATCATACAATCATAATCATATAATCACACTCATAAAATTGCAATCATACAATCGCAATCATACAATCACAATCATACCATCACAATCATACAGGCACAATCATACAATCACAATCATACAATCACAATCATACAAAAACAATCATGCAATGACAATCATATAATCACAATCATACAATCACAATGATACAATCACAATCATACAATCACAATCATACAATCACAATCATACAATCACAATCATACAATCACAATCATACAATCACAATCATACAATCACTATCATACGATCACAATCATACGAAGACAATCACACAATTTCTACTATACAATCACAATCACACAAAAACAATCATACAATCACAATCATACGATGACAATCATACAATTACTACTATACAATCACAATCATACGATGACAATCATACAATTACTACTATACAATCACAATCATACAAAAACAATCATACAATCAGAATCACACAATCACTATCATACAATCACAATCATACAATCACAATCATACAATCACAATCATACTATCGCAATCATACAATCACAATCATACCATCACAATCATACGATCACAATCATACGAAGTCAATCATACAATTACTACTATACAATCACAATCATACAAAAACAATCGTACAATCACAATCATACGATGACAATCATACAATTACTACTATACAATCACAATCATACAAAAACAATCATACAATCACAATCATACAATCACACTCATATGATCACAATCATACAATCACAATGATACAATCACAATCATACAATCACAATCATACAATCACAATCATACGATCACAATCATACGAAGACAATCATACAATTACTACTATACAATCACAATCATACAATCACAATCATACGATGACAATCATACAATTACTACTATACAATCACAATCATACAAAAACAATCATACAATCAGAATCACACAATCACTATCATACAATCACAATCATACATTCACAATCATACAATCACAATCATACAATCACAATCATACAATCACAATAATACAATCACAATCATACAATCTCAATCATACAATCACAATTATACAATCACAATCATACAATCACAATCATACAATCACAATCATACTATCGCAATCATACAATCACAATCATACAATCACAATCATACAATCACAATCATACTATCGCAATCATACAATCACAATCATACAATCACAATCATACAATCACAATAATACAATCACAATCATACAATCACAATCATACAATCACAATCATACAATCACAATCATACGATGACAATCATACAATTACTACTATACAATCACAATCATACAAAAACAACCATAAAATCACAATCATACAATCACAATCATACAATCACAATCATACAATCACAATCATGCAATCAAAATTATACAATCACAATCGTACTATCTCAATAATATAATCACAATCATACAATCACAATCATACAATCACAATCATACAATCACAATCATACAATCACGATCATGCAATTACAATCATACGATCATAATCATACAAGAACAATCATACAATCACAATAATAGAACCATAATCATACAACCACAATCATGCAATCACAATCATACAATCACAATCATACAATCACAATCATACAATCACAATCATACAAAAACAATCATACAATCACAATCATACAATCATAATCATATAATCACACTCATAAAATTGCAGTCATACAATCGCAATCATACAATCACAATCATACCATCACAATCATACAGGCACAATCATACAATCACAATCATACAATCACAATCATACAAAAACAATCATGCAATGACAATTATATAATCACAATCATGCAATCACAATGATACAATCACAATCATACAATCGCAATCATACAATCACAATCATACAATCACAATCATACAATCACTATCATACGATCACAATCATACGAAGACAATCATACAATTACTACTATACAATCACAATCACACAAAAACAATCATACAATCACAATCATACGATGACAATCATACAATTACTACTATACAATCACAATCATACAAAAACAATAATACAATCAGAATCACACAATCACTATCATACAATCACAATCATACATTCACAATCATACAATCACAATCATACAATCACAATCATACAATCACAATAATACAATCACAATCATACAATCTCAATCATACAATCACAATTATACAATCACAATCATACAATCACAATCATACAATCACAATCATACTATCGCAATCATACAATCACAATCATACAATCACAATCATACAATCACAATCATACAATCACAATCATACTATCGCAATCATACAATCACAATCATACAATCACAATCATACAATCACAATAATACAATCACAATCATACAATCACAATCATACAATCACAATCATACAATCACAATCATACAATCACAATCATACAAAAACAATCATACAATCACAATCATACAATCACAATCATATGATCACAATCATACAATCACAATGATACAATCACAATCATACAATCACAATCATACAATCACAATCATACAATCACAATCATACAATCACAATCATACATTCACAATCATACAATCACAATCATACACTCACAATCATACAATCACAATAATACAATCACAATCATACAATCTCAATCATACAAGCACAATCATACAATCACAATCATACAATCACAATCATACAATCACAATCATACAATCACAATCATACAATCACAATCATACAATCACAATCATACTATCGCAATCATACAATCACAATCATACTATCGCAATCATACAATCACAATCATACAATCACAATAATACAATCACAATCATACAATCACAATCATACAATCACAATCATACAATCACAATCATACAATCGCAGTCATACAAAAACAATCATACAATCACAATCATAAAATCACAATCATATGATCACAATCATACAATCACAATGATACAATCACAATCATACAATCACAATCATACAATCACAATCATACGAAGACAATCATACAATTACTACTATACAATCACAATCATACAAAAACAATCATACAATCACAATCATACGATGACAATCATACAATTACTACTATACAATCACAATCATACAAAAACAATCATACAATCACAATCATACAATCACAATCATACGATCACAATCATACGAAGTCAATCATACAATTACTACTATACAATCACAATCATACAAAAACAATCGTACAATCACAATCATACGATGACAATCATACAATTACTACTATACAATCACAATCATACAAAAACAATCATACAATCACAATCATACAATCACACTCATATGATCATAATCATACAATCACAATGATACAATCACAATCATACAATCACAATCATACAATCACAATCATACAATCACAATAATACAATCACAATCATACAATCTCAATCATACAATCACAATTATACAATCACAATCATACAATCACAATCATACAATCACAATAATACTATCGCAATCATACAATCACAATCATACAATCACAATCATACAATCCCAATCATACTATCGCAATCATACAATCACAATCATACAATCACAATCATACAATCACAATAATACAATCACAATCATACAATCACAATCGTACAATCACAATCATACAATCACAATCATACAAAAACAATCATACAATCACAATCATACAATCACAATCATACAATCACAATCATACAATCGCAATCATATGATCACAATCATATGATCACAATCATACAATCACAATGATACAATCACAATCATACAATCACAATCCTACAATCACAATCATACAATCACAATCATACAATCACAATCATACAATCACAATCATACAATCACAATCATACAATCACAATCATACAATCACAATCATACAAAAACAATCATACAATCACAATCATACAATCACAATCATATGATCACAATCATACAATCACAATGATACAATCACAATCACACAATCACAATCATACAATCACAATCATACAATCACAATCATACAATCACAATCATACAAAAACAATCATACAATCACAATCATATGATCACAATCATATGATCACAATCATACAATCACAATGATACAATCACAATCATACAATCACAATCATACAAACACAATCATACAATCACAATCATACGATCACAATCATACGAAGACAAACATACAATTGCTACTATACAATCACAATCATACAAAAACAATCATACAATCACAATCATACGATGACAATCATATGATCACAATCATACAATCACAATGATACAATCACAATCATACAATCACAATCATACAATCACAATCATACAATCACAATCATACAATCACAATCATACGATCACAATCATACGAAGACAAACATACAATTGCTACTATACAATCACAATCATATGATCACAATCAGACAATCACAATGATACAATCATAATCATACAATCACAATCATACAATCACAATCATACAATCACAATCATACAATCACAATCATACAATCACAATCATACAATCACAATCATACAATCGCAATCATACTATCGCAATCATACAATTACAATCATACAATCACAATCATACAATCACAATCATACAATCACAATCATACAATCACAATCATACAATCACAATCATACAATCACAATCATACAATCACAATCATACAATCACAATCATACAATCACAATCATACAATCACAATCATACAAAAACAATCATACAATCACAATCATACAATCACAATCATATGATCACAATCATACAATGACAATGATACAATCACAATCATACAATCACAATCATACAATCACAATCATACAATCACAATCATACAATCACAATAATACAATCACAATCATACAATCTCAATCATACAATCACAATCATACAATCACAATCATACAATCACAATCATACAATCACAATCATACAATAACAATCATACAATAACAATCATACAATCACAATCATACAATCACAATCATACAAAAACAATCATACAATCACAATCATACAATCACAATCATATGATCACAATCATACAATCACAATCATACAATCACAATCATACAATCACAATCATACAATCACAATAATACAATCACAATCATACAATCTCAATCATACAATCACAATCATACAATCACAATCATACAATCACAATCATACAATCACAATCATACAATCACAATCATACAATCACAATCATACTATCGCAATCATACAATCACAATCATACTATCGCAATCATACAATCACAATCATACAATCACAATAATACAATCACAATCATACAATCACAATCATACAATCACAATGATACAATCACAATCATACAATCACAATCATACAATCACAATCATACAATCACAATCATACAATCACAATCATACGATCACAATCATACGAAGACAATCATACAATTACTACTATACAATCACAATCATACAAAAACAATCATACAACCACAATCATACGATGACAATCATACAATTACTACTATATAATCACAATCATACAAAAACAATCATACAATCACAATCATACAATCACAATCATACGATCACAATCATACGAAGTCAATCATACAATTACTACTATACAATCACAATCATACAAAAACAATCGTACAATCACAATCATACGATGACAATCATACAATTACTACTATACAATCACAATCATACAAAAACAATCATACAATCACAATCATACAATCACACTCATATGATCACAACCATACAATCACAATGATACAATCACAATCATACAATCACAATCATACAATCACAATCATACAATCACAATCATACGATCACAATCATACGAAGACAATCATACAATTACTACTATACAATCACAATCATACAATCACAATCATACGATGACAATCATACAATTACTACTATACAATCACAATCATACAAAAACAATCATACAATCAGAATCACACAATCACTATCATACAATCACAATCATACATTCACAATCATACAATCACAATCATACAATCACAATCATACAATCACAATAATACAATCACAATCATACTATCGCAATCATACAATCACAATCATACAATCACAATCATACAATCACAATAATACAATCACAATCATACAATCACAATCGTACAATCACAATCATACAATCACCATCATACAAAAACAATCATACAATCACAATCATACAATCACAATCATACAATCACAATCATATGATCACAATCATACAATCACAATGATACAATCACAATCATACAATCACAATCATACAATCACAATCATACGATCACAATCATCCGAAGACAATCATACAATTACTACTATACAATCACAATCATACAAAAACAATCATACAATCACAATCATACGATGACAATCATACAATTACTACTATACAATCACAATCATACAAAAACAATCATACAATCACAATCATACAATCACAATCATACGATCACTATCATACGAAGTCAATCATACAATTACTACTATACAATCACAATCATACAAAAACAATCGTACAATCACAATCATACGATGACAATCATACAATTACTACTATACAATCACAATCATACAAAAACAATCATACAATCACAATCATACAATCACACTCATATGATCACAATCATACAATCACAATGATACAATCACAATCATACAATCACAATCATACAATCACAATCATACAATCACAATCATACATTCACAATCATACAATCACAATCATACAATCACAATCATACAATCACAATAATACAATCACAATCATACAATCTCAATCATACAATCACAATTATACAATCACAATCATACAATCACAATCATACAATCACAATAATACTATCGCAATCATACAATCACAATCATACAATCACAATCATACAATCCCAATCATACTATCGCAATCATACAATCACAATCATACAATCACAATCATACAATCACAATAATACAATCACAATCATACAATCACAATCGTACAATCACAATCATACAATCACAATCATACAAAAACAATCATACAATCACAATCATACAATCACAATCATATGATCACAATCATACAATCACAATGATACAATCACAATCATACAATCACAATCATACAATCACAATCATACAATCACAATCATACGATCACAATCATACGAAGCCAATCATACAATTACTACTATACAATCACAATCATACAAAAACAATCGTACAATCACAATCATACGATGACAATCATACAATTACTACTATACAATCACAATCATACAAAAACAATCATACAATCACAATCATACAATCACACTCATATGATCACAATCATACAATCACAATGATACAATCACAATCATACAATCACAATCATACAATCACAATCATACGATCACAATCATACGAAGACAATCATACAATTACTACTATACAATCACAATCATACAATCACAATCATACGATGACAATCATACAATTACTACTATACAATCACAATCATACAAAAACAATCATACAATCAGAATCACACAATCACTATCATACAATCACAATCATACATTCACAATCATACAATCACAATCATACAATCACAATCATACAATCACAATAATACAATCACAATCATACAATCTCAATCATACAATCACAATTATACAATCACAATCATACAATCACAATCATACAATCACAATCATACTATCGCAATCATACAATCACAATCATACAATCACAATCATACAATCACAATCATACTATCGCAATCATACAATCACAATCATACAATCACAATCATACAATCACAATAATACAATCACAATCATACAATCACAATCATACAATCACAATCATACAATCACAATCATACGATGACAATCATACAATTACTACTATACAATCACAATCATACAAAAACAACCATAAAATCACAATCATACAATCACAATCATACAATCACAATCATACAATCACAATCATACAATCACAATCATGCAATCAAAATTATACAATCACAATCGTACTATCTCAATAATATAATCACAATCATACAATCACAATCATACAATCACAATCATACAATCACAATCATACAATCACGATCATGCAATTACAATCATACGATCATAATCATACAAGAACAATCATACAATCACAATAATAGAACCATAATCATACAACCACAATCATGCAATCACAATCATACAATCACAATCATACAATCACAATCATACAAAAACAATCATACAATCACAATCATACAATCATAATCATATAATCACACTCATAAAATTGCAGTCATACAATCGCAATCATACAATCACAATCATACCATCACAATCATACAGGCACAATCATACAATCACAATCATACAATCACAATCATACAAAAACAATCATGCAATGACAATTATATAATCACAATCATGCAATCACAATGATACAATCACAATCATACAATCGCAATCATACAATCACAATCATACAATCACAATCATACAATCACTATCATACGATCACAATCATACGAAGACAATCATACAATTACTACTATACAATCACAATCACACAAAAACAATCATACAATCACAATCATACGATGACAATCATACAATTACTACTATACAATCACAATCATACAAAAACAATAATACAATCAGAATCACACAATCACTATCATACAATCACAATCATACATTCACAATCATACAATCACAATCATACAATCACAATCATACAATCACAATAATACAATCACAATCATACAATCTCAATCATACAATCACAATTATACAATCACAATCATACAATCACAATCATACAATCACAATCATACTATCGCAATCATACAATCACAATCATACAATCACAATCATACAATCACAATCATACTATCGCAATCATACAATCACAATCATACAATCACAATCATACAATCACAATAATACAATCACAATCATACAATCACAATCATACAATCACAATCATACAATCACAATCATACAATCACAATCATACAAAAACAATCATACAATCACAATCATACAATCACAATCATATGATCACAATCATACAATCACAATGATACAATCACAATCATACAATCACAATCATACAATCACAATCATACAATCACAGTCATACAATCACAATCATACATTCACAATCATACAATCACAATCATACACTCACAATCATACAATCACAATAATACAATCACAATCATACAATCTCAATCATACAAGCACAATCATACAATCACAATCATACAATCACAATCATACAATCACAATCATACAATCACAATCATACTATCGCAATCATACAATCACAATCATACTATCGCAATCATACAATCACAATCATACAATCACAATAATACAATCACAATCATACAATCACAATCATACAATCACAATCATACAATCGCAGTCATACAAAAACAATCATACAATCACAATCATAAAATCACAATCATATGATCACAATCATACAATCACAATGATACAATCACAATCATACAATCACAATCATACAATCACAATCATACGATCACAATCATACGAAGACAATCATACAATTACTACTATACAATCACAATCATACAAAAACAATCATACAATCACAATCATACGATGACAATCATACAATTACTACTATACAATCACAATCATACAAAAACAATCATACAATCACAATCATACAATCACAATCATACGATCACAATCATACGAAGTCAATCATACAATTACTACTATACAATCACAATCATACAAAAACAATCGTACAATCACAATCATACGATGACAATCATACAATTACTACTATACAATCACAATCATACAAAAACAATCATACAATCACAATCATACAATCACACTCATATGATCATAATCATACAATCACAATGATACAATCACAATCATACAATCACAATCATACAATCACAATCATACAATCACAATCATACAATCACAATCATACAATCACAATCATGCAATTACAATCATATGATCATAATCAAACCAGAACAATCATACAATCACAATAATAGAACCATAATTATACAACCACAATCAAACGATCACAATCATACAATCACAATCATACGATCACAATCGTACGATCACAATCATACAATCACAATCATACAATCACAATCATACTATCGCAATCATACAATCACAATCATACAATCACAATAATACAATCACAATCATACAATCACAATCATACAATCACAATCATACAATCACAATCATACAATCACAATCATACAATCACAATCATACAAAAACAATCATACAATCACAGTCATACAATCACAATCATATGATCACAATCATATGATCACAATCATACTATCACAATGATACAATCACAATCATACAATCACAATCATACAATCACAATCATACAATCACAATCATACTATCGCAATCATACAATCACAATAATACAATCACAATCATACAATCATAATCATACAATCACAATCATGCAATCACAATCATACAATCACAATCGTACTATCGCAATAATATAATCACAATCATACAATCACAATCATACAATCACAATCATACAATCACAATCATACAATCACGATCATGCAATTACAATCATACGATCATAATCATACAAGAACAATCATACAATCACAATAATAGAACCATAATCATACAACCACAACCATGCAATCACAATCATACAATCACAATCATACAATCACAATCATACAAAAACAATCATACAATCACAATCATACAATCATAATCATATAATCACACTCATAAAATTGCAATCATACAATCGCAATCATACAATCACAATCATACCATCACAATCATACAGGCACAATCATACAATCACAATCATACAATCACAATCATACAATCACAATCATACAAAAACAATCATGCAATGACAATCATATAATCACAATCATACAATCACAATGATACAATCACAATCATACAATCACAATCATACAATCACAATCATACAATCACAATCATACAATCACAATCATACAATCACAATCATACAATCACTATCATACGATCACAATCATACGAAGACAATCACACAATTTCTACTATACAATCACAATCACACAAAAACAATCATACAATCACAATCATACGATGACAATCATACAATTACTACTATACAATCACAATCATACGATGACAATCATACAATTACTACTATACAATCACAATCATACAAAAACAATCATACAATCAGAATCACACAATCACTGTCATACAATCACAATCATACAATCACAATCATACAATCACAATCATACTATCGCAATCATACAATCACAATCATACAATCACAATCATACGATCACAATCATACGAAGTCAATCATACAATTACTACTATACAATCACAATCATACAAAAACAATCGTACAATCACAATCATACGATGACAATCATACAATTACTACTATACAATCACAATCATACAAAAACAATCATACAATCACAATCATACAATCACACTCATATGATCACAATCATACAATCACAATGATACAATCACAATCATACAATCACAATCATACAATCACAATAATACAATCACAATCATACAATCTCAATCATACAATCACAATTATACAATCACAATCATACAATCACAATCATACAATCACAATCATACTATCGCAATCATACAATCACAATCATACAATCACAATCATACAATCACAATCATACTATCGCAATCATACAATCACAATCATACAATCACAATCATACAATCACAATAATACAATCACAATCATACAATCACAATCATACAATCACAATCATACAATCACAATCATACAATCACAATCATACGATGACAATCATACAATTACTACTATACAATCACAATCATACAAAAACAACCATAAAATCACAATCATACAATCACAATCATACAATCACAATCATACAATCACAATCATGCAATCAAAATTATACAATCACAATCGTACTATCTCAATAATATAATCACAATCATACAATCACAATCATACAATCACAATCATACAATCACAATCATACAATCACGATCATGCAATTACAATCATACGATCATAATCATACAAGAACAATCATACAATCACAATAATAGAACCATAATCATACAACCACAATCATGCAATCACAATCATACAATCACAATCATACAATCACAATCATACAATCACAATCATACAAAAACAATCATACAATCACAATCATACAATCATAATCATATAATCACACTCATAAAATTGCAGTCATACAATCGCAATCATACAATCACAATCATACCATCACAATCATACAGGCACAATCATACAATCACAATCATACAATCACAATCATACAAAAACAATCATGCAATGACAATTATATAATCACAATCATGCAATCACAATGATACAATCACAATCATACAATCGCAATCATACAATCACAATCATACAATCACAATCATACAATCACTATCATACGATCACAATCATACGAAGACAATCATACAATTACTACTATACAATCACAATCACACAAAAACAATCATACAATCACAATCATACGATGACAATCATACAATTACTACTATACAATCACAATCATACAAAAACAATAATACAATCAGAATCACACAATCACTATCATACAATCACAATCATACATTCACAATCATACAATCACAATCATACAATCACAATCATACAATCACAATAATACAATCACAATCATACAATCTCAATCATACAATCACAATTATACAATCACAATCATACAATCACAATCATACAATCACAATCATACTATCGCAATCATACAATCACAATCATACAATCACAATCATACAATCACAATCATACTATCGCAATCATACAATCACAATCATACAATCACAATCATACAATCACAATAATACAATCACAATCATACAATCACAATCATACAATCACAATCATACAATCACAATCATACAATCACAATCATACAAAAACAATCATACAATCACAATCATACAATCACAATCATATGATCACAATCATACAATCACAATGATACAATCACAATCATACAATCACAATCATACAATCACAATCATACAATCACAATCATACAATCACAATCATACATTCACAATCATACAATCACAATCATACACTCACAATCATACAATCACAATAATACAATCACAATCATACAATCTCAATCATACAAGCACAATCATACAATCACAATCATACAATCACAATCATACAATCACAATCATACAATCACAATCATACTATCGCAATCATACAATCACAATCATACTATCGCAATCATACAATCACAATCATACAATCACAATAATACAATCACAATCATACAATCACAATCATACAATCACAATCATACAATCGCAGTCATACAAAAACAATCATACAATCACAATCATAAAATCACAATCATATGATCACAATCATACAATCACAATGATACAATCACAATCATACAATCACAATCATACAATCACAATCATACGATCACAATCATACGAAGACAATCATACAATTACTACTATACAATCACAATCATACAAAAACAATCATACAATCACAATCATACGATGACAATCATACAATTACTACTATACAATCACAATCATACAAAAACAATCATACAATCACAATCATACAATCACAATCATACAATCACAATCATACAATCGCAGTCATACAAAAACAATCATACAATCACAATCATAAAATCACAATCATATGATCACAATCATACAATCACAATGATACAATCACAATCATACAATCTCAATCATACAATCACAATTATACAATCACAATCATACAATCACAATCATACAATCACAATCATACTATCGCAATCATACAATCACAATCATACAATCACAATCATACAATCACAATCATACTATCGCAATCATACAATCACAATCATACAATCACAATCATACAATCAGAATCATACTATCGCAATCATACAATCACAATCATACAATCACAATCATACAATCACAATAATACAATCACAATCATACAATGACAATCATACGATGACAATCATACAATTACTACTATACAATCACAATCATACAATCACAATCGTACAATCACAATCATACAATCACAATCATACAATCACAATCATACTATCGCAATCATACAATCACAATCATACAATCACAATCATACAATCACAATCATACAATCACAATCATACAATCACAATCATACTATCGCAATCATACAATCACAATCATACAATCACAATCATACAATCACAATCATACAATCACAATCATGCAATTACAATCATATGATCATAATCAAACCAGAACAATCATACAATCACAATAATAGAACCATAATTATACAACCACAATCAAACGATCACAATCATACAATCACAATCATACGATCACAATCGTACGATCACAATCATACAATCACAATCATACAATCACAATCATACTATCGCAATCATACAATCACAATCATACAATCACAATAATACAATCACAATCATAAAATCACAATCATACAATCACAATCATACAATGACAATCATACAATCACAATCATACAATCACAATCATACAATCACAATCATACAAAAACAATCATACAATCACAGTCATACAATCACAATCATATGATCACAATCATATGATCACAATCATACAATCACAATGATACAATCACAATCATACAATCACAATCATACAATCACAATCATACAATCACAATCATACTATCGCAATCATACAATCACAATAATACAATCACAATCATACAATCATAATCATACAATCACAATCATGCAATCACAATCATACAATCACAATCGTACTATCGCAATAATATAATCACAATCATACAATCACAATCATACAATCACAATCATACAATCACAATCATACAATCACGATCATGCAATTACAATCATACGATCATAATCATACAAGAACAATCATACAATCACAATAATAGAACCATAATCATAAAACCACAACCATGCAATCACAATCATACAATCACAATCATACAATCACAATCATACAAAAACAATCATACAATCACAATCATACAATCATAATCATATAATCACACTCATAAAATTGCAATCATACAATCGCAATCATACAATCACAATCATACCATCACAATCATACAGGCACAATCATACAATCACAATCATACAATCACAATCATACAAAAACAATCATGCAATGACAATCATATAATCACAATCATACAATCACAATGATACAATCTCACAATCATACAATCACAATCATACAATCACAATCATACAATCACAATCATACAATCACAATCATACAATCACAATCATACAATCACTATCATACGATCACAATCATACGAAGACAATCATACAATTTCTACTATACAATCACAATCACACAAAAACAATCATACAATCACAATCATACGATGACAATCATACAATTACTACTGTACAATCACAATCATACGATGACAATCATACAATTACTACTATACAATCACAATCATACAAAAACAATCATACAATCAGAATCACACAATCACTATCATACAATCACAATCATACAATCACAATCATACAATCACAATCATACTATCGCAATCATACAATCACAATCATACAATCACAATCATACGATCACAATCATACGAAGTCAATCATACAATTACTACTATACAATCACAATCATACAAAAACAATCGTACAATCACAATCATACGATGACAATCATACAATTACTACTATACAATCACAATCATACAAAAACAATCATACAATCACAATCATACAATCACACTCATATGATCACAATCATACAATCACAATGATACAATCACAATCATACAATCACAATCATACAATCACAATCATACGATCACAATCATACGAAGACAATCATACAATTACTACTATACAATCACAATCATACAATCACAATCATACGATGACAATCATACAATTACTACTATACAATCACAATCATACAAAAACAATCATACAATCAGAATCACACAATCACTATCATACAATCACAATCATACATTCACAATCATACAATCACAATCATACAATCACAATCATACAATCACAATAATACAATCACAATCATACAATCTCAATCATACAATCACAATTATACAATCACAATCATACAATCACAATCATACAATCACAATCATACTATCGCAATCATACAATCACAATCATACAATCACAATCATACAATCACAATCATACTATCGCAATCATACAATCACAATCATACAATCACAATCATACAATCACAATAATACAATCACAATCATACAATCACAATCATACAATCACAATCATACAATCACAATCATACGATGACAATCATACAATTACTACTATACAATCACAATCATACAAAAACAACCATAAAATCACAATCATACAATCACAATCATACAATCACAATCATACAATCACAATCATACAATCACAATCATACAATCACAATCATGCAATCAAAATTATACAATCACAATCGTACTATCTCAATAATATAATCACAATCATACAATCACAATCATACAATCACAATCATACAATCACAATCATACAATCACGATCATGCAATTACAATCGTACGATCATAATCATACAAGAACAATCATACAATCACAATAATAGAACCATAATCATACAACCACAATCATGCAATCACAATCATACAATCACAATCATACAATCACAATCATACAAAAACAATCATACAATCACAATCATACAATCATAATCATATAATCACACTCATAAAATTGCAGTCATACAATCGCAATCATACAATCACAATCATACCATCACAATCATACAGGCACAATCATACAATCACAATCATACAATCACAATCATACAAAAACAATCATGCAATGACAATTATATAATCACAATCATGCAATCACAATGATACAATCACAATCATACAATCGCAATCATACAATCACAATCATACAATCACAATCATACAATCACTATCATACGATCACAATCATACGAAGACAATCATACAATTACTACTATACAATCACAATCACACAAAAACAATCATACAATCACAATCATACGATGACAATCATACAATTACTACTATACAATCACAATCATACAAAAACAATAATACAATCAGAATCACACAATCACTATCATACAATCACAATCATACATTCACAATCATACAATCACAATCATACAATCACAATCATACAATCACAATAATACAATCACAATCATACAATCTCAATCATACAATCACAATTATACAATCACAATCATACAATCACAATCATACAATCACAATCATACTATCGCAATCATACAATCACAATCATACAATCACAATCATACAATCACAATCATACTATCGCAATCATACAATCACAATCATACAATCACAATCATACAATCACAATAATACAATCACAATCATACAATCACAATCATACAATCACAATCATACAATCACAATCATACAATCACAATCATACAAAAACAATCATACAATCACAATCATACAATCACAATCATATGATCACAATCATACAATCACAATGATACAATCACAATCATACAATCACAATCATACAATCACAATCATACAATCACAGTCATACAATCACAATCATACATTCACAATCATACAATCACAATCATACACTCACAATCATACAATCACAATAATACAATCACAATCATACAATCTCAATCATACAAGCACAATCATACAATCACAATCATACAATCACAATCATACAATCACAATCGTACAATCACAATCATACTATCGCAATCATACAATCACAATCATACTATCGCAATCATACAATCACAATCATACAATCACAATAATACAATCACAATCATACAATCACAATCATACAATCACAATCATACAATCGCAGTCATACAAAAACAATCATACAATCACAATCATAAAATCACAATCATATGATCACAATCATACAATCACAATCATACAATCACAATCATACGATCACAATCATACGAAGACAATCATACAATTACTACTATACAATCACAATCATACAAAAACAATCATACAATCACAATCATACGATGACAATCATACAATTACTACTATACAATCACAATCATACAAAAACAATCATACAATCACAATCATACAATCACAATCATACGATCACAATCATACGAAGTCAATCATACAATTACTACTATACAATCACAATCATACAAAAACAATCGTACAATCACAATCATACGATGACAATCATACAATTACTACTATACAATCACAATCATACAAAAACAATCATACAATCACAATCATACAATCACACTCATATGATCATAATCATACAATCACAATGATACAATCACAATCATACAATCACAATCATACAATCACAATCATACAATCACAATCATACAATCACAATCATACAATCACAATCATGCAATTACAATCATATGATCATAATCAAACCAGAACAATCATACAATCACAATAATAGAACCATAATTATACAACCACAATCAAACGATCACAATCATACAATCACAATCATACGATCACAATCGTACGATCACAATCATACAATCACAATCATACAATCACAATCATACTATCGCAATCATACAATCACAATCATACAATCACAATAATACAATCACAATCATACAATCACAATCATACAATCACAATCATACAATCACAATCATACAATCACAATCATACAATCACAATCATACAATCACAATCATAGAAAAACAATCATACAATCACAGTCATACAATCACAATCATATGATCACAATCATATGATCACAATCATACTATCACAATGATACAATCACAATCATACAATCACAATCATACAATCACAATCATACAATCACAATCATACAATCACAATCATACAATCACAATCATACAATCACGATCATGCAATTACAATCATACGATCATAATCATACAAGAACAATCATACAATCACAATAATAGAACCATAATCATACAACCACAACCATGCAATCACAATCATACAATCACAATCATACAATCACAATCATACAAAAACAATCATACAATCACAATCATACAATCATAATCATATAATCACACTCATAAAATTGCAATCATACAATCGCAATCATACAATCACAATCATACCATCACAATCATACAGGCACAATCATACAATCACAATCATACAATCACAATCATACAAAAACAATCATGCAATGACAATCATATAATCACAATCATACAATCACAATGATACAATCACAATCATACAATCACAATCATACAATCACAATCATACAATCACAATCATACAATCACAATCATACAATCACAATCATACAATCACTATCATACGATCACAATCATACGAAGACAATCACACAATTTCTACTATACAATCACAATCACACAAAAACAATCATACAATCACAATCATACGATGACAATCATACAATTACTACTATACAATCACAATCATACGATGACAATCATACAATTACTACTATACAATCACAATCATACAAAAACAATCATACAATCAGAATCACACAATCACTATCATACAATCACAATCATACAATCACAATCATACAATCACAATCATACTATCGCAATCATACAATCACAATCATACAATCACAATCATACGATCACAATCATACGAAGTCAATCATACAATTACTACTATACAATCACAATCATACAAAAACAATCGTACAATCACAATCATACGATGACAATCATACAATTACTACTATACAATCACAATCATACAAAAACAATCATACAATCACAATCATACAATCACACTCATATGATCACAATCATACAATCACAATGATACAATCACAATCATACAATCACAATCATACAATCACAATCATACGATCACAATCATACGAAGACAATCATACAATTACTACTATACAATCACAATCATACAATCACAATCATACGATGACAATCATACAATTACTACTATACAATCACAATCATACAAAAACAATCATACAATCAGAATCACACAATCACTATCATACAATCACAATCATACATTCACAATCATACAATCACAATCATACAATCACAATCATACAATCACAATAATACAATCACAATCATACAATCTCAATCATACAATCACAATTATACAATCACAATCATACAATCACAATCATACAATCACAATCATACTATCGCAATCATACAATCACAATCATACAATCACAATCATACAATCACAATCATACTATCGCAATCATACAATCACAATCATACAATCACAATCATACAATCACAATAATACAATCACAATCATACAATCACAATCATACAATCACAATCATACAATCACAATCATACGATGACAATCATACAATTACTACTATACAATCACAATCATACAAAAACAACCATAAAATCACAATCATACAATCACAATCATACAATCACAATCATACAATCACAATCATGCAATCAAAATTATACAATCACAATCGTACTATCTCAATAATATAATCACAATCATACAATCACAATCATACAATCACAATCATACAATCACAATCATACAATCACGATCATGCAATTACAATCATACGATCATAATCATACAAGAACAATCATACAATCACAATAATAGAACCATAATCATACAACCACAATCATGCAATCACAATCATACAATCACAATCATACAATCACAATCATACAATCACAATCATACAAAAACAATCATACAATCACAATCATACAATCATAATCATATAATCACACTCATAAAATTGCAGTCATACAATCGCAATCATACAATCACAATCATACCATCACAATCATACAGGCACAATCATACAATCACAATCATACAATCACAATCATACAAAAACAATCATGCAATGACAATTATATAATCACAATCATGCAATCACAATGATACAATCACAATCATACAATCGCAATCATACAATCACAATCATACAATCACAATCATACAATCACTATCATACGATCACAATCATACGAAGACAATCATACAATTACTACTATACAATCACAATCACACAAAAACAATCATACAATCACAATCATACGATGACAATCATACAATTACTACTATACAATCACAATCATACAAAAACAATAATACAATCAGAATCACACAATCACTATCATACAATCACAATCATACATTCACAATCATACAATCACAATCATACAATCACAATCATACAATCACAATAATACAATCACAATCATACAATCTCAATCATACAATCACAATTATACAATCACAATCATACAATCACAATCATACAATCACAATCATACTATCGCAATCATACAATCACAATCATACAATCACAATCATACAATCACAATCATACAATCACAATCATACTATCGCAATCATACAATCACAATCATACAATCACAATCATACAATCACAATAATACAATCACAATCATACAATCACAATCATACAATCACAATCATACAATCACAATCATACAATCACAATCATACAAAAACAATCATACAATCACAATCATACAATCACAATCATATGATCACAATCATACAATCACAATGATACAATCACAATCATACAATCACAATCATACAATCACAATCATACAATCACAATCATACAATCACAATCATACATTCACAATCATACAATCACAATCATACACTCACAATCATACAATCACAATAATACAATCACAATCATACAATCTCAATCATACAAGCACAATCATACAATCACAATCATACAATCACAATCATACAATCACAATCATACAATCACAATCATACAATCACAATCATACAATCACAATCATACTATCGCAATCATACAATCACAATCATACTATCGCAATCATACAATCACAATCATACAATCACAATAATACAATCACAATCATACAATCACAATCATACAATCACAATCATACAATCACAATCATACAATCGCAGTCATACAAAAACAATCATACAATCACAATCATAAAATCACAATCATATGATCACAATCATACAATCACAATGATACAATCACAATCATACAATCACAATCATACAATCACAATCATACGAAGACAATCATACAATTACTACTATACAATCACAATCATACAAAAACAATCATACAATCACAATCATACGATGACAATCATACAATTACTACTATACAATCACAATCATACAAAAACAATCATACAATCACAATCATACAATCACAATCATACGATCACAATCATACGAAGTCAATCATACAATTACTACTATACAATCACAATCATACAAAAACAATCGTACAATCACAATCATACGATGACAATCATACAATTACTACTATACAATCACAATCATACAAAAACAATCATACAATCACAATCATACAATCACACTCATATGATCATAATCATACAATCACAATGATACAATCACAATCATACAATCACAATCATACAATCACAATCATACAATCACAATAATACAATCACAATCATACAATCTCAATCATACAATCACAATTATACAATCACAATCATACAATCACAATCATACAATCACAATAATACTATCGCAATCATACAATCACAATCATACAATCACAATCATACAATCCCAATCATACTATCGCAATCATACAATCACAATCATACAATCACAATCATACAATCACAATAATACAATCACAATCATACAATCACAATCGTACAATCACAATCATACAATCACAATCATACAAAAACAATCATACAATCACAATCATACAATCACAATCATACAATCACAATCATACAATCGCAATCATATGATCACAATCATATGATCACAATCATACAATCACAATGATACAATCACAATCATACAATCACAATCCTACAATCACAATCATACAATCACAATCATACAATCACAATCATACAATCACAATCATACAATCACAATCATACAATCACAATCATACAATCACAATCATACAAAAACAATCATACAATCACAATCATACAATCACAATCATATGATCACAATCATACAATCACAATGATACAATCACAATCACACAATCACAATCATACAATCACAATCATACAATCACAATCATACAATCACAATCATACAAAAACAATCATACAATCACAATCATATGATCACAATCATATGATCACAATCATACAATCACAATGATACAATCACAATCATACAATCACAATCATACAAACACAATCATACAATCACAATCATACGATCACAATCATACGAAGACAAACATACAATTGCTACTATACAATCACAATCATACAAAAACAATCATACAATCACAATCATACGATGACAATCATATGATCACAATCATACAATCACAATGATACAATCACAATCATACAATCACAATCATACAATCACAATCATACAATCACAATCATACAATCACAATCATACGATCACAATCATACGAAGACAAACATACAATTGCTACTATACAATCACAATCATATGATCACAATCAGACAATCACAATGATACAATCATAATCATACAATCACAATCATACAATCACAATCATACAATCACAATCATACAATCACAATCATACAATCACAATCATACAATCACAATCATACAATCGCAATCATACTATCGCAATCATACAATTACAATCATACAATCACAATCATACAATCACAATCATACAATCACAATCATACAATCACAATCATACAATCACAATCATACAATCACAATCATACAATCACAATCATACAATCACAATCATACAATCACAATCATACAATCACAATCATACAAAAACAATCATACAATCACAATCATACAATCACAATCATATGATCACAATCATACAATGACAATGATACAATCACAATCATACAATCACAATCATACAATCACAATCATACAATCACAATCATACAATCACAATAATACAATCACAATCATACAATCTCAATCATACAATCACAATCATACAATCACAATCATACAATCACAATCATACAATCACAATCATACAATAACAATCATACAATAACAATCATACAATCACAATCATACAATCACAATCATACAAAAACAATCATACAATCACAATCATACAATCACAATCATATGATCACAATCATACAATCACAATCATACAATCACAATCATACAATCACAATAATACAATCACAATCATACAATCTCAATCATACAATCACAATCATACAATCACAATCATACAATCACAATCATACAATCACAATCATACAATCACAATCATACAATCACAATCATACTATCGCAATCATACAATCACAATCATACTATCGCAATCATACAATCACAATCATACAATCACAATAATACAATCACAATCATACAATCACAATCATACAATCACAATGATACAATCACAATCATACAATCACAATCATACAATCACAATCATACAATCACAATCATACAATCACAATCATACGATCACAATCATACGAAGACAATCATACAATTACTACTATACAATCACAATCATACAAAAACAATCATACAACCACAATCATACGATGACAATCATACAATTACTACTATATAATCACAATCATACAAAAACAATCATACAATCACAATCATACAATCACAATCATACGATCACAATCATACGAAGTCAATCATACAATTACTACTATACAATCACAATCATACAAAAACAATCGTACAATCACAATCATACGATGACAATCATACAATTACTACTATACAATCACAATCATACAAAAACAATCATACAATCACAATCATACAATCACACTCATATGATCACAACCATACAATCACAATGATACAATCACAATCATACAATCACAATCATACAATCACAATCATACAATCACAATCATACGATCACAATCATACGAAGACAATCATACAATTACTACTATACAATCACAATCATACAATCACAATCATACGATGACAATCATACAATTACTACTATACAATCACAATCATACAAAAACAATCATACAATCAGAATCACACAATCACTATCATACAATCACAATCATACATTCACAATCATACAATCACAATCATACAATCACAATCATACAATCACAATAATACAATCACAATCATACTATCGCAATCATACAATCACAATCATACAATCACAATCATACAATCACAATAATACAATCACAATCATACAATCACAATCGTACAATCACAATCATACAATCACCATCATACAAAAACAATCATACAATCACAATCATACAATCACAATCATATGATCACAATCATACAATCACAATGATACAATCACAATCATACAATCACAATCATACAATCACAATCATACGATCACAATCATCCGAAGACAATCATACAATTACTACTATACAATCACAATCATACAAAAACAATCATACAATCACAATCATACGATGACAATCATACAATTACTACTATACAATCACAATCATACAAAAACAATCATACAATCACAATCATACAATCACAATCATACGATCACTATCATACGAAGTCAATCATACAATTACTACTATACAATCACAATCATACAAAAACAATCGTACAATCACAATCATACGATGACAATCATACAATTACTACTATACAATCACAATCATACAAAAACAATCATACAATCACAATCATACAATCACACTCATATGATCACAATCATACAATCACAATGATACAATCACAATCATACAATCACAATCATACAATCACAATCATACAATCACAATCATACATTCACAATCATACAATCACAATCATACAATCACAATCATACAATCACAATAATACAATCACAATCATACAATCTCAATCATACAATCACAATTATACAATCACAATCATACAATCACAATCATACAATCACAATAATACTATCGCAATCATACAATCACAATCATACAATCACAATCATACAATCCCAATCATACTATCGCAATCATACAATCACAATCATACAATCACAATCATACAATCACAATAATACAATCACAATCATACAATCACAATCGTACAATCACAATCATACAATCACAATCATACAAAAACAATCATACAATCACAATCATACAATCACAATCATATGATCACAATCATACAATCACAATGATACAATCACAATCATACAATCACAATCATACAATCACAATCATACAATCACAATCATACAATCACAATCATACAATCACAATCATACAATCACAATCATACAAAAACAATCATACAATCACAATCATACAATCACAATCATACAATCACAATCATATGATCACAATCATACAATCACAATGATACAATCACAATCATACAATCACAATCATACAATCACAATCATACAATCACAATCATACGGTCACAATCATACGAAGACAAATATACAATTGCTACTATACAATCACAATCATACAAAAACAATCATACAATCACAATCATACGATGACAATCATATGATCACAATCATACAATCACAATGATACAATCACAATCATACAATCACAATCATACAATCACAATCATACAATCACAATCATACTATCGCAATCATACAATCACAATCATACAATCACAATCATACAATCACAATCATACAATCACAATCATACAATCACAATCATACAATCACAATCATACAAAAACAATCATACAATCACAATCATACAATCACAATCATATGATCACAATCAGACAATCACAATGATACAATCATAATCATACAATCACAATCATACAATCACAATCATACAATCACAATCATACAATCACAATCATACAATCACAATCATACAATCGCAATCATACTATCGCAATCATACAATCACAATCATACAATCACAATCATACAATCACAATCATACAATCACAATCATACAATCACAATCATACAATCACAATCATACAATCACAATCATACAATCACAATCATACAATCACAATCATACAATCACAATCATACAATCACAATCATACAAAAACAATCATACAATCACAATCATACAATCACAATCATACAATCACAATCATACAATCACAATCATATGATCACAATCATACAATGACAATGATACAATCACAATCATACAATCACAATCATACAATCACAATCATACAGTCACAATCATATGATCACAATCATACGAAGACAATCATACAATTGCTACTATACGATCACAATCATACAAAAACAATCATACAATCACAATCATACGATGACAATCATACAATTACTACTATACAATCACAATCATACAAAAACAATCATACAATCACAATCATACAATCACAATCATACATTCACAATCATACAATCACAATCATACAATCACAATCATACAATCACAATAATACAATCACAATCATACAATCTCAATCATACAATCACAATCATACAATCACAATCATACAATCACAATCATACAATCACAATCATCCAATAACAATCATACAATAACAATCATACAATCACAATCATACAATCACAATCATACAAAAACAATAATACAATCACAATCATACAATCTCAATCATACAATCACAATCATACAATCACAATCATACAATCACAATCATACAATCACAATCATATGATCACAATCATACAATGACAATGATACAATCACAATCATACAATCACAATCATACAATCACAATCATACAATCACAATCATACAATCACAATCATACAATCACAATCATATGATCACAATCATACGAAGACAATCATACAATTGCTACTATACGATCACAATCATACAAAAACAATCATACAATCACAATCATACGATGACAATCATACAATTACTACTATACTATCACAATCATACAAAAACAATCATACAATCACAATCATACAATCACAATCATACAATCACAATCATACATTCACAATCATACAATCACAATCATAGAATCACAATCATACAATCACAATAATACAATCACAATCATACAATCTCAATCATACAATCACAATCATACAATCACAATCATACAATCACAATCATACAATCACAATCATACAATAACAATCATACAATAACAATCATACAATCACAATCATACAATCACAATCATACAAAAACAATCATACAATCACAATCATACAATCACAATCATATGATCACAATCATACAATCACAATCATACAATCACAATCATACAATCACAATAATACAATCACAATCATACAATCTCAATCATACAATCACAATCATACAATCACAATCATACAATCACAATCATACAATCACAATCATACAATCACAATCATACAATCACAATCATACTATCGCAATCATACAATCACAATCATACTATCGCAATCATACAATCACAATCATACAATCACAATAATACAATCACAATCATACAATCACAATCATACAATCACAATCATACAATCACAATCATACAATCGCAATCATACAAAAACAATCATACAATCACAATCATACAATCAAAATCATATGATCACAATCTTACAATCACAATGATACAATCACAATCATACAATCACAATCATACAATCACAATCATACAATCACAATCATACAATCACAATCATACGATCACAATCATACGAAGACAATCATACAATTACTACTATACAATCACAATCATACAAAAACAATCATACAATCACAATCATACGATGACAATCATACAATTACTACTATACAATCACAATCATACAAAAACAATCATACAATCACAATCATACAATCACAATCATACGATCACAATCATACGAAGTCAATCATACAATTACTACTATACAATCACAATCATACAAAAACAATCGTACAATCACAATCATACGATGACAATCATACAATTACTACTATACAATCACAATCATACAAAAACAATCATACAATCACAATCATACAATCACACTCATATGATCACAACCATACAATCACAATGATACAATCACAATCATACAATCACAATCATACAATCACAATCATACAATCACAATCATACTATCACAATCATACAATCACAATCATACAATCACAATCATACAATCACAATCATACTATCGCAATCATACAATCACAATCTTACAATCACAATCATACAATCGCAATCATACTATCGCAATCATACAATCACAATCATACAATCACAATCATACAATCACAATAATACAATCACAATCATACAATCACAATCGTACAATCACAATCATACAATCACCATCATACAAAAACAATCATACAATCACAATCATACAATCACAATCATATGATCACAATCATACAGTCACAATGATACAATCACAATCATACAATCACAATCATACAATCACAATCATACGATCACAATCATACGAAGACAATCATACAATTACTACTATACAATCACAATCATACAAAAACAATCATACAATCACAATCATACGATGACAATCATACAATTACTACTATACAATCACAATCATACAAAAACAATCATACAATCACAATCATACAATCACAATCATACGATCACAATCATACGAAGTCAATCATACAATTACTACTATACAATCACAATCATACAAAAACAATCGTACAATCACAATCATACGATGACAATCATACAATTACTACTATACAATCACAATCATACAAAAACAATCATACAATCACAATCATACAATCACACTCATATGATCACAATCATACAATCACAATGATACAATCACAATCATACAATCACAATCATACAATCACAATCATACAATCACAATCATACATTCACAATCATACAATCACAATCATACAATCACAATCATACAATCACAATAATACAATCACAATCATACAATCTCAATCATACAATCACAATTATACAATCACAATCATACAATCACAATCATACAATCACAATAATACTATCGCAATCATACAATCACAATCATACAATCACAATCATACAATCCCAATCATACTATCGCAATCATACAATCACAATCATACAATCACAATCATACAATCACAATAATACAATCACAATCATACAATCACAATCGTACAATCACAATCATACAATCACAATCATACAAAAACAATCATACAATCACAATCATACAATCACAATCATATGATCACAATCATACAATCACAATGATACAATCACAATCATACAATCACAATCATACAATCACAATCATACAATCACAATCATACAATCACAATCATACAATCACAATCATACAAAAACAATCATACAATCACAATCATACAATCACAATCATATGATCACAATCATACAATCACAATGATACAATCACAATCATACAATCACAATCATACAATCACAATCATACAATCACAATCATACAATCACAATCATACGATCACAATCATACGAAGACAAATATACAATTGCTACTATACAATCACAATCATACAAAAACAATCATACAATCACAATCATACGATGACAATCATATGATCACAATCATACAATCACAATGATACAATCACAATCATACAATCACAATCATACAATCACAATCATACTATCGCAATCATACAATCACAATCATACAATCACAATAATACAATCACAATCATACAATCACAATCATACAATCACAATCATACAATCGCAATCATACAAAAACAATCATACAATCACAATCGTACAATCACAATCATACAATCACAATCATACAAAAACAATCATACAATCACAATCATACAATCACAATCATATGATCACAATCATACAATCACAATGATACAATCACAATCATACAATCACAATCATACAAAAACAATCATACAATCACAATCATACAATCACAATCATATGATCACAATCATACAATGACAATGATACAATCACAATCATACAATCACAATCATACAATCACAATCATACAATCACAATCATATGATCACAATCATACGAAGACAATCATACAATTGCTACTATACGATCACAATCATACAAAAACAATCATACAATCACAATCATACGATGACAATCATACAATTACTACTATACAATCACAATCATACAAAAACAATCATACAAACACAATCATACAATCACAATAATACAATCACAATCATACAATCTCAATCATACAATCACAATCATACAATCACAATCATACAATCACAATCATACAATCACAATCATACAATAACAATCATACAATAACAATCATACAATCACAATCATACAATCACAATCATACAAAAACAATCATACAATCACAATCATACAATCACAATCATATGATCACAATCATACAATCACAATCATACAATCACAATCATACAATCACAATAATACAATCACAATCATACAATCTCAATCATACAATCACAATCATACAATCACAATCATACAATCACAATCATACAATCACAATCATACAATCACAATCATACAATCACAATCATACCATCGCAATCATACAATCACAATCATACTATCGCAATCATACAATCACAATCATACAATCACAATAATACAATCACAATCATACAATCACAATCATACAATCACAATCATACAATCGCAATCATACAAAAACAATCATACAATCACAATCATACAATCAAAATCATATGATCACAATCTTACAATCACAATGATACAATCACAATCATACAATCACAATCATACAATCACAATCATACAATCACAATCATACAATCACAATCATACGATCACAATCATACGAAGACAATCATACAATTACTACTATACAATCACAATCATACAAAAACAATCATACAATCACAATCATACGATGACAATCATACAATTACTACTATACAATCACAATCGTACAAAAACAATCATACAATCACAATCATACGATGACAATCATACAATTACTACTATACAATCACAATCATACAAAAACAATCATACAATCACAATCATACAATCACACTCATATGATCACAATCATACAATCACAATGATACAATCACAATCATACAATCACAATAATACAAAAACAATCATACAATCACAATCATACAATCACACTCATATGATCACAATCATACAATCACAATGATACAATCACAATCATACAATCACAATCATACAATCACAATCATACAATCACAATCATACGATCACAATCATACGAAGACAATCATACAATTACTACTATACAATCACAATCATACAATCACAATCATACGATGACAATCATACAATTACTACTATACAATCACAATCATACAAAAACAATCATACAATCAGAATCACACAATCACTATCATACAATCACAATCATACATTCACAATCATACAATCACAATCATACAATCACAATCATACAATCACAATAATACAATCACAATCATACAATCTCAATCATACAATCACAATTATACAATCACAATCATACAATCACAATCATACAATCACAATCATATGATCACAATCATACAATGACAATGATACAATCACAATCATACAATCACAATCATACAATCACAATCATACAATCACAATCATACAATCACAATCATATGATCACAATCATACGAAGACAATCATACAATTGCTACTATACGATCACAATCATACAAAAACAATCATACAATCACAATCATACGATGACAATCATACAATTACTACTATACAATCACAATCATACAAAAACAATCATACAATCACAATCATACAATCACAATCATACAATCACAATCATACATTCACAATCATACAATCACAATCATAGAATCACAATCATACAATCACAATAATACAATCACAATCATACAATCTCAATCATACAATCACAATCATACAATCACAATCATACAATCACAATCATACAATCACAATCATACAATAACAATCATACAATAACAATCATACAATCACAATCATACAATCACAATCATACAAAAACAATCATACAATCACAATCATACAATCACAATCATATGATCACAATCATACAATCACAATCATACAATCACAATCATACAATCACAATAATACAATCACAATCATACAATCTCAATCATACAATCACAATCATACAATCACAATCATACAATCACAATCATACAATCACAATCATACAATCACAATCATACAATCACAATCATACTATCGCAATCATACAATCACAATCATACTATCGCAATCATACAATCACAATCATACAATCACAATAATACAATCACAATCATACAATCACAATCATACAATCACAATCATACAATCACAATCATACAATCGCAATCATACAAAAACAATCATACAATCACAATCATACAATCAAAATCATATGATCACAATCTTACAATCACAATGATACAATCACAATCATACAATCACAATCATACAATCACAATCATACAATCACAATCATACGATCACAATCATACGAAGACAATCATACAATTACTACTATACAATCACAATCATACAAAAACAATCATACAATCACAATCATACGATGACAATCATACAATTACTACTATACAATCACAATCATACAAAAACAATCATACAATCACAATCATACAATCACAATCATACGATCACAATCATACGAAGTCAATCATACAATTACTACTATACAATCACAATCATACAAAAACAATCGTACAATCACAATCATACGATGACAATCATACAATTACTACTATACAATCACAATCATACAAAAACAATCATACAATCACAATCATACAATCACACTCATATGATCACAACCATACAATCACAATGATACAATCACAATCATACAATCACAATCATACAATCACAATCATACAATCACAATCATACGATCACAATCATACGAAGACAATCATACAATTACTACTATACAATCACAATCATACAATCACAATCATACGATGACAATCATACAATTACTACTATACAATCACAATCATACAAAAACAATCATACAATCAGAATCACACAATCACTATCATACAATCACAATCATACATTCACAATCATACAATCACAATCATACAATCACAATCATACAATCACAATAATACAATCACAATCATACAATCTCAATCATACAATCACAATTATACAATCACAATCATACAATCACAATCATACAATCACAATCATACTATCGCAATCATACAATCACAATCTTACAATCACAATCATACAATCGCAATCATACTATCGCAATCATACAATCACAATCATACAATCACAATCATACAATCACAATAATACAATCACAATCATACAATCACAATCGTACAATCACAATCATACAATCACCATCATACAAAAACAATCATACAATCACAATCATACAATCACAATCATATGATCACAATCATACAATCACAATGATACAATCACAATCATACAATCACAATCATACAATCACAATCATACGATCACAATCATACGAAGACAATCATACAATTACTACTATACAATCACAATCATACAAAAACAATCATACAATCACAATCATACGATGACAATCATACAATTACTACTATACAATCACAATCATACAAAAACAATCATACAATCACAATCATACAATCACAATCATACGATCACAATCATACGAAGTCAATCATACAATTACTACTATACAATCACAATCATACAAAAACAATCGTACAATCACAATCATACGATGACAATCATACAATTACTACTATACAATCACAATCATACAAAAACAATCATACAATCACAATCATACAATCACACTCATATGATCACAATCATACAATCACAATGATACAATCACAATCATACAATCACAATCATACAATCACAATCATACAATCACAATCATACATTCACAATCATACAATCACAATCATACAATCACAATCATACAATCACAATAATACAATCACAATCATACAATCTCAATCATACAATCACAATTATACAATCACAATCATACAATCACAATCATACAATCACAATAATACTATCGCAATCATACAATCACAATCATACAATCACAATCATACAATCCCAATCATACTATCGCAATCATACAATCACAATCATACAATCACAATCATACAATCACAATAATACAATCACAATCATACAATCACAATCGTACAATCACAATCATACAATCACAATCATACAAAAACAATCATACAATCACAATCATACAATCACAATCATATGATCACAATCATACAATCACAATGATACAATCACAATCATACAATCACAATCATACAATCACAATCATACAATCACAATCATACAATCACAATCATACAATCACAATCATACAAAAACAATCATACAATCACAATCATACAATCGCAATCATATGATCACAATCATACAATCACAATGATACAATCACAATCATACAATCACAATCATACAATCACAATCATACAATCACAATCATACAATCACAATCATACGATCACAATCATACGAAGACAAATATACAATTGCTACTATACAATCACAATCATACAAAAACAATCATACAATCACAATCATACGATGACAATCATATGATCACAATCATACAATCACAATGATACAATCACAATCATACAATCACAATCATACAATCACAATCATACTATCGCAATCATACAATCACAATCATACAATCACAATAATACAATCACAATCATACAATCACAATCATACAATCACAATCATACAATCACAATCATACAATCGCAATCATACAAAAACAATCATACAATCACAATCGTACAATCACAATCATACAATCACAATCATACAAAAACAATCATACAATCACAATCATACAATCACAATCATATGATCACAATCATACAATCACAATGATACAATCACAATCATACAATCACAATCATACAAAAACAATCATACAATCACAATCATACAATCACAATCATATGATCACAATCATACAATCACAATCATACAATCACAATCATACAATCACAATAATACAATCACAATCATACAATCTCAATCATACAATCACAATCATACAATCACAATCATACAATCACAATCATACAATCACAATCATACAATCACAATCATACAATCACAATCATACCATCGCAATCATACAATCACAATCATACTATCGCAATCATACAATCACAATCATACAATCACAATAATACAATCACAATCATACAATCACAATCATACAATCACAATCATACAATCGCAATCATACAAAAACAATCATACAATCACAATCATACAATCAAAATCATATGATCACAATCTTACAATCACAATGATACAATCACAATCATACAATCACAATCATACAATCACAATCATACAATCACAATCATACAATCAGAATCATACGATCACAATCATACGAAGACAATCATACAATTACTACTATACAATCACAATCATACAAAAACAATCATACAATCACAATCATACGATGACAATCATACAATTACTACTATACAATCACAATCGTACAAAAACAATCATACAATCACAATCATACGATGACAATCATACAATTACTACTATACAATCACAATCATACAAAAACAATCATACAATCACAATCATACAATCACACTCATATGATCACAATCATACAATCACAATGATACAATCACAATCATACAATCACAATAATACAAAAACAATCATACAATCACAATCATACAATCACACTCATATGATCACAATCATACAATCACAATGATACAATCACAATCATACAATCACAATCATACAATTACAATCATACAATCACAATCATACGATCACAATCATACGAAGACAATCATACAATTACTACTATACAATCACAATCATACAATCACAATCATACGATGACAATCATACAATTACTACTATACAATCACAATCATACAAAAACAATCATACAATCAGAATCACACAATCACTATCATACAATCACAGTCATACATTCACAATCATACAATCACAATCATACAATCACAATCATACAATCACAATAATACAATCACAATCATACAATCTCAATCATACAATCACAATTATACAATCACAATCATACAATCACAATCGTACAATCACAATCATACAATCACCATCATACAAAAACAATCATACAATCACAATCATACAATCACAATCATATGATCACAATCATACAATCACAATGATACAATCACAATCATACATTCACAATCATACAATCACAATCATACAATCACAGTCATACAATCACAATCATACGACCACAATAATACAATCACAATCATACAATCTCAATCATACAATCACAATCATACAATCGCAATCATACAATCACAATCATACAACCACAATCATACAATCACAATCATACAATCACAATCATACAATCACAATCATACAATCACAATCATACAATCACAATCATACAATCACAATCATAATATCGCAATCATACAATCACAATCGTACAATCACAATCATACAATCACAATCATTCAATCACAATCATGCAATCACAATCATACAATCACAATCATACAATCACAATCATACAATCACAATCGTACAAAAACAATCATACAATCACAATCATACAATCACAATCATACAATCATAATCATATAATCACACTCATAAAATTGCAATCATACAATCGCAATCATAAAATCACAATCATACCATCACAATCATGCAGGCACAATCATAAAATCAGAATCATAGAATCACAATCATACAAAAACAATCATGCAATCACAATCATGCAATCACAATCGTACAATCGCAATCGAACAATCAGAACCATATGATCACAATCATACAATCACAATCGTACAATCTCAATCATACACGCGCCATCTTACAATCACAATCATACAATCACAATCATACAATCACAATCATTCAATCACAATCATACAATCACAATCATACAATCACAATCATACAATCACAATCATACAATCACAATCATACAATCGCAATCAAACAATCACAATCATACGATCGCAATCATACAATCGCAATCATACACTCACAATCATTCAATCACAATGATACAATCACAATCATACAATGACAATCATACGATGACAATCATACAATTACTACTATACAATCACAATCATACAAAAACAATCATACAATCACAATCATACAATCACAATCATACAATCACAATCGTACAATCACAATCATACAATCACAATCATACAATCACAATCATACAATCACAATCATACTATCGCAATCATACAATCACAATCATACAATCACAATCATATAATCACAATCATACAATCACAATCATACTATCGCCATCATACAATCACAATCATACAATCACAATCATACAATCACAATCATACAATCACAATCATACAATCACAATCATACAATCACAATCATGCAATTACAATCATATGATCATAATCATACAAGAACAATCATACAATCACAATAATAGAACCATAATTATACAACCACAATCAAACGATCACAATCATACAATCACAATCATACGATCACAATCGTACGATCACAATCATACAATCACAATCATACAAAAACAATCATACAATCACAATCATACACTCACAATCATACGCTCACAATCATTCAATCACAATGATACAATCACAATCATACAATCACAATCATACGATCACAATCATACGATCACAATCATACGAAGACAATCATACAATTACTACTATACAATCACAATCATACAAAAACAATCATACAATCACAATCATACGATGACAATCATACAATTACTACTATACAATCACAATCATACAAAAACAATCATACAATCACAATCATACAATCACAATCATACAATCACAATCATACAATCACAATAATACAATCACAATCATACAATCACAATCGTACAATCACAATCATACAATCACCATCATACAAAAACAATCATACAATCACAATCATACAATCACAATCATATGATCACAATCATACAATCACAATGATACAATCACAATCATACATTCACAATCATACAATCACAATCATACAATCACAATCATACTATCGCAATCATACAATCACAATCATACAATCACAATCATGCAATCAGAATCATACAATCACAATCATACAATCACAATCATACAATCACAATCATACAATCACAATCATACATTCACAATCATACAATCACAATCATACAATCACAATCATACAACCACAATAATACAATCACAATCATACAATCTCAATCATACAATCACAATCATACAATCACAATCATACGATGACAATCATACAATTACTACTATACAATCACAATCATACAAAAACAACCATAAGATCACAATCATACAATCACAATCATACAATCACAATCATACAATCGCAATCATACATTCACAATCATACAATCACAGTCATACAATCACAATCATACAACCACAATAATACAATCACAATCATACAATCTCAATCATACAATCACAATCATACAATCGCAATCATACAATCACAATCATACAACCACAATCATACAATCACAATCATACAATCACAATCATACAATCACAATCATACAATCACAATCATACAATCACAATCATACAATCACAATCAACATATCGCAATCATACAATCACAATCGTACAATCACAATCATACAATCACAATCATTCAATCACAATCATGCAATCACAATCATACAATCACAATCATACAATCACAATCATACAATCACAATCATACAAAAACAATCATACAATCACAATCATACAATCACAATCATACAATCATAATCATATAATCACACTCATAAAATTGCAAACATACAATCGCAATCATAAAATCACAATCATACCATCACAATCATGCAGGCACAATCATAAAATCAGAATCATAGAATCACAATCATACAAAAACAATCATGCAATCACAATCATGCAATCACAATCGTACAATCGCAATCGAACAATCAGAACCATATGATCACAATCATACAATCACAATCGTACAATCTCAATCATACACGCGCCATCTTACAATCACAATCATACAATCACAATCATACAATCACAATCATTCAATCACAATCATACAATCACAATCATACAATCACAATCATACAATCACAATCATACAATCACAATCATACAATCGCAATCAAACAATCACAATCATACGATCGCAATCATACAATCGCAATCATACACTCACAATCATTCAATCACAATGATACAATCACAATCATACAATGACAATCATACGATGACAATCATACAATTACTACTATACAATCACAATCATACAAAAACAATCATACAATTACAATCATACAATCACAATCATACAATCACAATCGTACAATCACTATCATACAATCACAATCATACAATCACAATCATACAATCACAATCATACAAAAACAATCATACAATCACAATCATACAATCAAAATCATACAATCACAATCATACAATCACAATCATACAATCACAATCATACAATCACAATCATACAAAAACAATCATACAATCACAATCATACAATCACAATCATATGATCACAATCATACAATCACAATGATATAACCACAATCATACAATCACAATCATACAATCACAATCATACAATCACAATCATACAATCACAATCATACATTCACAATCATACAATCACAATCATACAAAAACAATCATACAATCACAATCATACAATCAAAATCATACAATCACAATCATACAATCACAATCATACAATCACAATCATACGATCACAATCATACGAAGACAATCATACAATTACTACTATACAATCACAATCATACAAAAACAATCGTACAATCACAATCATACGATGACAATCATACAATTACTACTATACAATCACAATCATACAAAAACAATCATACAATCACAATCATACAATCACACTCATATGATCACAATCATACAATCACAATGATACAATCACAATCATACAATCACAATCATACAATCACAATCATACAATCACAATCATACGATCACAATCATACGAAGACAATCATACAATTACTACTATACAATCACAATCATACAATCACAATCATACGATGACAATCATACACTTACTACTATACAATCACAATCATACAAAAACAATCATACAATCAGAATCACACAATCGCTGTCATACAATCACAATCATACATTCACAATCATACAATCACAATCATACAATCACAATCATACAATCACAATAATACAGTCACAATCATACGATCACAATCATACGAAGACAATCATACAATTACTACTATACAATCACAATCACACAAAAACAATCATACAATCACAATCATACGATGACAATCATACAATTACTACTATACAATCACAATCATACAAAAACAATCATACAATCAGAATCACACAATCACTATCATACAATCACAACCATATATTCACAATCATACAATCACAATCATACAATCACAATCATACAATCACAATAAAACAATCACAATCATACAATCTCAATCATACAATCACAATTATACAATCACAATCATACAATCACAATCATACAATCACAATCATACAATCACAATCATACAATCACAATCATACTATCGCAATCATACAATCACAATCATACTATCGCAATCATACAATCACAATCATACAATCACAATAACACAATCACAATCATACAATCACAATCATACAATCACAATCATACAATCGCAATCATACAAAAACAATCATACAATCGCAATCATACAATCACAATCATACAATCACAATCATATGATCACAATCATACAATCACAATGGTACAATCACAATCATACAATCACAATCATACAATCACAATCATACGATCACAATCATACGAAGACAATCATACAATTACTACTATACAATCACAATCATACATTCACAATCATACAATCACAATCATACAATCACAATCATACAATCACAATAATACAATCACAATCATACAATCTCAATCGTACAATCACAATCGTACAATCACAATCATACAATCACAATCATACAATCACAATCATACAATCACAATCATACAATCACAATCATACAATCACAATCATACAATCACAATCATACAATCACAATCATACAATCACAATCATACTATCGCAATCATACTATCGCAATCATACAATCACAATCATACAATCACAATCATACAATCACAATAATACAATCACAATCATACAATCACAATCATACAATCACAATCATACAATCACAATCATACAATCACAATCATACAAAAACAATCATACAATCACAATCATACAATCAAAATCATACAATCACAATCATACAATCACAATCATACAATCACAATCATACAATCACAATCATACAAAAACAATCATACAATCACAATCATACAATCACAATCATATGATCACAATCATACAATCACAATGATATAACCACAATCATACAATCACAATCATACAATCACAATCATACAATCACAATCATACAATCACAATCATACATTCACAATCATACAATCACAATCATACAAAAACAATCATACAATCACAATCATACAATCAAAATCATACAATCACAATCATACAATCACAATCATACAATCACAATCATACGATCACAATCATACGAAGACAATCATACAATTACTACTATACAATCACAATCATACAAAAACAATCGTACAATCACAATCATACGATGACAATCATACAATTACTACTATACAATCACAATCATACAAAAACAATCATACAATCACAATCATACAATCACACTCATATGATCACAATCATACAATCACAATGATACAATCACAATCATACAATCACAATCATACAATCACAATCATACAATCACAATCATACGATCACAATCATACGAAGACAATCATACAATTACTACTATACAATCACAATCATACAATCACAATCATGCGATGACAATCATACACTTACTACTATACAATCACAATCATACAAAAACAATCATACAATCAGAATCACACAATCGCTGTCATACAATCACAATCATACATTCACAATCATACAATCACAATCATACAATCACAATCATACAATCACAATAATACAGTCACAATCATACGATCACAATCATACGAAGACAATCATACAATTACTACTATACAATCACAATCACACAAAAACAATCATACAATCACAATCATACGATGACAATCATACAATTACTACTATACAATCACAATCATACAAAAACAATCATACAATCAGAATCACACAATCACTATCATACAATCACAACCATATATTCACAATCATACAATCACAATCATACAATCACAATCATACAATCACAATAAAACAATCACAATCATACAATCTCAATCATACAATCACAATTATACAATCACAATCATACAATCACAATCATACAATCACAATCATACAATCACAATCATACAATCACAATCATACTATCGCAATCATACAATCACAATCATACTATCGCAATCATACAATCACAATCATACAATCACAATAACACAATCACAATCATACAATCACAATCATACAATCACAATCATACAATCGCAATCATACAAAAACAATCATACAATCGCAATCATACAATCACAATCATACAATCACAATCATATGATCACAATCATACAATCACAATGGTACAATCACAATCATACAATCACAATCATACAATCACAATCATACGATCACAATCATACGAAGACAATCATACAATTACTACTATACAATCACAATCATACAAAAACAATCATACAATCACAATCATACAATCACAATCATACGATCACAATCATACGAAGTCAATCATACAATTACTACTATACAATCACAATCATACAAAAACAATCGTACAATCACAATCATACGATGACAATCATACAATTACTACTATACAATCACAATCATACAAAAACAATCATACAATCACACTCATATGATCACAATCATACAATCACAATGATACAATCACAATGATACAATCACAATCATACAATCACAATCATACAATCACAATCATACAATCACAATAATACAATCACAATCATACAATCACAATCGTACAATCACAATCATACAATCACAATCATACAAAAACATCATACAATCACAATCATACAATCACAATCATATGATCACAATCATACAATCACAATAATACAATCACAATCATACAATCTCAATCATACAATCACAATTATACAATCACAATCATACAATCACAATCATACAATCACAATAATACTGTCGCAATCATACAAGCACAATCATACAATCACAATCATACAATCACAATCATACTATCGCAATCATACAATCACAATCATACAATCACAATCATACAATCACAATAATACAATCACAATCATACAATCACAATCGTACAATCACAATCATACAATCACACTCATATGATCACAATCATACAATCACAATGATACAATCGCAATCATACAATCACAATCATACAATCACAATCATACAATCACAATCATACGATCACAATCATACGAAGACAATCATACAATTACTACTATACAATCACAATCATACAATCACAATCATACGATGACAATCATACAATTACTACTATACAATCACAATCATACAAAAACAATCATACAATCAGAATCACACAATCACTATCATACAATCACAATCATACATTCACAATCATACAATCACAATCATACAATCACAATCATACAATGACAATAATACAATCACAATCATACAATCTCAATCATACAATCACAATCATACTATCGCAATCATACAATCACAATCATACAATCACAATCATACAATCACAATCATACTATCGCAATCATACAATCACAATCATACAATCACAATCATACAATCACAATAATACAATCACCATCATACAATCACAATCGTACAATCACAATCAAACAATCACAATCATACAAAAACATCATACAATCTTAATCATACAATCACAATCATATGATCACAATCATACAATCACAATAATACAATCACAATCATACAATCTCAATCATACAATCACAATTATACAATCACAATCGGACAATCACAATCATACAATCACAATAATACTATCGCAATCACACAATCACAATCATACAATCACAATCATACAATCACAATCATACTATCGCAATCATACAATCACAATCATACAATCACAATCATACAATCACAATAATACAATCACAATCATACAATCACAATCGTACAATCACAATCATACAATCACAATCATACAAAAACAATCATACAATCACAATCATACAATCACAATCATACGATCACAATCATACAATCACAATGATACAATCACAATCATACAATCACAATCATACAATCACAATCATACAATCACAATCATACAATCACAATCATACTATCGCAATCATACAAAAACAATCATACAATCACAATCATACAATCACAATCATATGATCACAATCATACAATCACAATGATACAATCACAATCATACAATCACAATCATACAATCACAATCATACAATCACAATCATACGATCACAGTCATACGAAGACAATCATACAATTGCTACTATACAATCACAATCATACAAAAACAATCATACAATCACAATCATACGATGACAATCATATGATCACAATCATACAATCACAATGATACAATCACAATGATACAATCACAATCATACAATCACAATCATACAATCACAATCATACTATCGCAATCATACAATCACAATCATACAATCACAATCATACAATCACAATCATACAATCACAATCATACAATCACAATCATACAATCACAATCATACAATCACAATCATACAATCACAATCATACAATCACAATCATATGATCACAATCATACAATCACAATCGTACAATCACAATCATACAATCACAATCATACAAAAACAATCATACAATCACAATCATACAATCACAATCATACTATCGCAATCATACAATCACAATCATACAATCACAATCATACAATCACAATCATACTATCGCAATCATACAATCACAATCATACAATCACAATCATACAATCACAATAATACAATCACAATCATACAATCACAATCATACAATCACAATCATACAATCACAATCATACAATCACAATCATACAAAAACAATCATACAATCACAATCATACAATCACAATCATATGATCACAATCATACAATCACAATGATACAATCACAATCATACAATTACAATCATACAATCACAATCATACAATCACAATCATACAATCACAATCATACATTCACAATCATACAATCACAATCATACACTCACAATCATACAATCACAATAATACAATCACAATCATACAATCTCAATCATACAAGCACAATCATACAATCACAATCATACAATCACAATCATACAATCACAATCATACAATCACAATCATACTATCGCAATCATACAATCACAATCATACTATCGCAATCATACAATCACAATCATACAATCACAATCATACAATCACAATAATACAATCACAATCATACAATCACAATCATACAATCACAATCATACAATCGCAGTCATACAAAAACAATCATACAATCACAATCATAAAATCACAATCATATGATCACAATCATACAATCACAATGATACAATCACAATCATACAATCACAATCATACAATCACAATCGTACAATCACAATCATACGATGACAATCATACAATTACTACTATACAATCACAATCATACAAAAACAATCATACAATCACAATCATACAATCACAATCATACAATCACAATCATACAATCACAATAATACAATCACAATCATACAGTCACAATCATACAATCACAATCATACAATCACAATCATACATTCACAATCATACAATCACAATCATACACTCACAATCATACAATCACAATAATACAATCACAATCATACAATCTCAATCATACAAGCACAATCATACAATCACAATCATACAATCACAATCATACAATCACAATCATACAATCACAATAATACAATCACAATCATACAATCTCAATCATACAAGCACAATCATACAATCACAATCATACAATCACAATCATACAATCACAATCATACAATCACAATCATACTATCGCAATCATACAATCACAATCATACTATCGCAATCATACAATCACAATCATACAATCACAATCATACAATCACAATGATACAATCACAATCATACAATCACAATCATGCAATCACAATCATACAATCACAATCATACAATCACAATCATACAAAAACAATCATACAATCACAATCATACAATCACAATCATACAATCATAATCATATAATCACACTCATAAAATTGCAAACATACAATCGCAATCATAAAATCACAATCATACCATCACAATCATGCAGGCACAATCATAAAATCAGAATCATAGAATCACAATCATACAAAAACAATCATGCAATCACAATCATGCAATCACAATCGTACAATCGCAATCGAACAATCAGAACCATATGATCACAATCATACAATCACAATCGTACAATCTCAATCATACACGCGCCATCTTACAATCACAATCATACAATCACAATCATACAATCACAATCATTCAATCACAATCATACAATCACAATCATACAATCACAATCATACAATCACAATCATACAATCACAATCATACAATCGCAATCAAACAATCACAATCATACGATCGCAATCATACAATCGCAATCATACACTCACAATCATTCAATCACAATGATACAATCACAATCATACAATGACAATCATACGATGACAATCATACAATTACTACTATACAATCACAATCATACAAAAACAATCATACAATCACAATCATACAATCACAATCATACAATCACAATCGTACAATCACAATCATACAATCACAATCATACAATCACAATCATACAATCACAATCATACTATCGCAATCATACAATCACAATCATACAATCACAATCATATAATCACAATCATACAATCACAATCATACTATCGCCATCATACAATCACAATCATACAATCACAATCATACAATCACAATCATACAATCACAATCATACAATCACAATCATACAAAAACAATCATACAATCACAATCATACAATCACAATCATATGATCACAATCATACAATCACAATGATATAATCACAATCATACAATCACAATCATACAATCACAATCATACAATCACAATCATACAATCACAATCATACAATCACAATCATACAATCACAATCATATGATCACAATCATACAATCACAATCGTACAATCACAATCATACAATCACAATCATACAAAAACAATCATACAATCACAATCATACAATCACAATCATACTATCGCAATCATACAATCACAATCATACAATCACAATCATACAATCACAATCATACTATCGCAATCATACAATCACAATCATACAATCACAATCATACAATCACAATAATACAATCACAATCATACAATCACAATCATACAATCACAATCATACAATCACAATCATACAATCACAATCATACAAAAACAATCATACAATCACAATCATACAATCACAATCATATGATCACAATCATACAATCACAATGATACAATCACAATCATACAATTACAATCATACAATCACAATCATACAATCACAATCATACAATCACAATCATACATTCACAATCATACAATCACAATCATACACTCACAATCATACAATCACAATAATACAATCACAATCATACAATCTCAATCATACAAGCACAATCATACAATCACAATCATACAATCACAATCATACAATCACAATCATACAATCACAATCATACTATCGCAATCATACAATCACAATCATACTATCGCAATCATACAATCACAATCATACAATCACAATCATACAATCACAATAATACAATCACAATCATACAATCACAATCATACAATCACAATCATACAATCGCAGTCATACAAAAACAATCATACAATCACAATCATAAAATCACAATCATATGATCACAATCATACAATCACAATGATACAATCACAATCATACAATCACAATCATACAATCACAATCGTACAATCACAATCATACGATGACAATCATACAATTACTACTATACAATCACAATCATACAAAAACAATCATACAATCACAATCATACAATCACACTCATATGATCACAATCATACAATCACAATGATACAATCACAATCATACAATCAGAATCATACAATCACAATCATACAATCACAATCATACTATCGCAATCATACTATCGCAATCATACAATCACAATCATACAATCACAATCATACAATCACAATAATACAATCACAATCATACAGTCACAATCATACAATCACAATCATACAATCACAATCATACATTCACAATCATACAATCACAATCATACACTCACAATCATACAATCACAATAATACAATCACAATCATACAATCTCAATCATACAAGCACAATCATACAATCACAATCATACAATCACAATCATACAATCACAATCATACAATCACAATAATACAATCACAATCATACAATCTCAATCATACAAGCACAATCATACAATCACAATCATACAATCACAATCATACAATCACAATCATACAATCACAATCATACTATCGCAATCATACAATCACAATCATACTATCGCAATCATACAATCACAATCATACAATCACAATCATACAATCACAATGATACAATCACAATCATACAATCACAATCATGCAATCACAATCATACAATCACAATCATACAATCACAATCATACAAAAACAATCATACAATCACAATCATACAATCACAATCATACAATCATAATCATATAATCACACTCATAAAATTGCAAACATACAATCGCAATCATAAAATCACAATCATACCATCACAATCATGCAGGCACAATCATAAAATCAGAATCATAGAATCACAATCATACAAAAACAATCATGCAATCACAATCATGCAATCACAATCGTACAATCGCAATCGAACAATCAGAACCATATGATCACAATCATACAATCACAATCGTACAATCTCAATCATACACGCGCCATCTTACAATCACAATCATACAATCACAATCATACAATCACAATCATTCAATCACAATCATACAATCACAATCATACAATCACAATCATACAATCACAATCATACAATCACAATCATACAATCGCAATCAAACAATCACAATCATACGATCGCAATCATACAATCGCAATCATACACTCACAATCATTCAATCACAATGATACAATCACAATCATACAATGACAATCATACGATGACAATCATACAATTACTACTATACAATCACAATCATACAAAAACAATCATACAATCACAATCATACAATCACAATCATACAATCACAATCGTACAATCACAATCATACAATCACAATCATACAATCACAATCATACAATCACAATCATACTATCGCAATCATACAATCACAATCATACAATCACAATCATATAATCACAATCATACAATCACAATCATACTATCGCCATCATACAATCACAATCATACAATCACAATCATACAATCACAATCATACAATCACAATCATACAATCACAATCATACAAAAACAATCATACAATCACAATCATACAATCACAATCATATGATCACAATCATACAATCACAATGATATAATCACAATCATACAATCACAATCATACAATCACAATCATACAATCACAATCATACAATCACAATCATACATTCACAATCATACAATCACAATCATACAATCACAATCATACAATCACAATCATACAATCACAATCATACAATCACAATCATACAATCACAATCATACAATCACAATCATACTATCGCAATCATACAATCACAATCATACTATCGCAATCATACAATCACAATCATACAATCACAATAACACAATCACAATCATACAATCACAATCATACAATCACAATCATACAATCGCAATCATACAAAAACAATCATACAATCGCAATCATACAATCACAATCATATGATCACAATCATACAATCACAATGATACAATCACAATCATACAATCACAATCATACAATCACAATCATACAATCACAATCATACGATCACAATCATACGAAGACAATCATACAATTACTACTATACAATCACAATCGTACAATCACAATCATACAATCACACTCATATGATCACAATCATACAATCACAATGATACAATCACAATCATACAATCACAATCATACAATCACAATCATACAATCACAATCATACGATCACAATCATACGAAGACAATCATACAATTACTACTATACAATCACAATCATACAAAAACAATCGTACAATCACAATCATACGATGACAATCATACAATTACTACTATACAATCACAATCATACAAAAATAATCATACAATCACAATCATACAATCACACTCATATGATCACAATCATACAATCACAATGATACAATCACAATCATACAATCACAATCATACAATCACAATCATACAATCACAATCATACGATCACAATCATACGAAGACAATCATACAATTACTACTATACAATCACAATCATACAATCACAATCATACGATGACAATCATACACTTACTACTATACAATCACAATCATACAAAGACAATCATACAATCAGAATCACACAATCGCTATCATACAATCACAATCATACATTCACAATCATACAATCACAATCATACAATCACAATCATACAATCACAATAATACAGTCACAATCATACGATCACAATCATACGAAGACAATCATACAATTACTACTATACAATCACAATCACACAAAAACAATCATACAATCACAATCATACGATGACAATCATACAATTACTACTATACAATCACAATCATACAAAAACAATCATACAATCAGAATCACACAATCACTATCATACAATCACAACCATACATTCACAATCATACAATCACAATCATACAATCACAATCATACAATCACAGTAATACAATCACAATCATACAATCTCAATCATACAATCACAATTATACAATCACAATCATACAATCACAATCATACAATCACAATCATACAATCACAATCATACAATCACAATCATACAATCACAATCATACTATCGCAATCATACAATCACAATCATACTATCGCAATCATACAATCACAATCATACAATCACAATAACACAATCACAATCATACAATCAAAATCATACAATCACAATCATACAATCGCAATCATACAAAAACAATCATACAATCGCAATCATACAATCACAATCATATGATCACAATCATACAATCACAATGATACAATCACAATCATACAATCACAATCATACAATCACAATCATACAATCACAATCATACGATCACAATCATACGAAGACAATCATACAATTACTACTATACAATCACAATCATACAAAAACAATCATACAATCACAATCATACAATCACAATCATACGATCACAATCATACGATCACAATCATACGAAGTCAATCATACAATTACTACTATACAATCACAATCATACAAAAACAATCGTACAATCACAATCATACGATGACAATCATACAATTACTACTATACAATCGCAATCATACAAAAACAATCATACAATCACACTCATATGATCACAATCATACAATCACAATGATACAATCACAATGATACAATCACAATCATACAATCACAATCATACAATCACAATCATACAATCACAATAACACAATCACAATCATACAATCACAATCGTACAATCACAATCATACAATCACAATCATACAAAAACATCATACAATCACAATCATACAATCACAATCATATGATCACAATCATACAATCACAATAATACAATCACAATCATACAATCTCAATCATACAATCACAATTATACAATCACAATCATACAATCACAATCATACAATCACAATAATACTGTCGCAATCATACAAGCACAATCATACAATCACAATCATACAATCACAATCATACTATCGCAATCATACAATCACAATCATACAATCACAATCATACAATCACAATAATACAATCACAATCATACAATCACAATCGTACAATCACAATCATACAATCACACTCATATGATCACAATCATACAATCACAATGATACAATCACAATCATACAATCACAATCATACAATCACAATCATACAATCACAATCATACGATCACAATCATACGAAGACAATCATACAATTACTACTATACAATCACAATCATACAATCACAATCATACGATGACAATCATACAATTACTACTATACAATCACAATCATACAAAAACAATCATACAATCAGAATCACACAATCACTATCATACAATCACAATCATACATTCACAATCATACAATCACAATCATACAATCACAATCATACAATGACAATAATACAATCACAATCATACAATCTCAATCATACAATCACAATCATACTATCGCAATCATACAATCACAATCATACAATCACAATCATACAATCACAATCATACAATCACAATCATACTATCGCAATCATACAATCACAATCATACAATCACAATCATACAATCACAATAATACAATCACAATCATACAATCACAATCGTACAATCACAATCAAACAATCACAATCATACAAAAACATCATACAATCTTAATCATACAATCACAATCATATGATCACAATCATACAATCACAATAATACAATCACAATCATACAATCTCAATCATACAATCACAATTATACAATCACAATCGGACAATCACAATCATACAATCACAATAATACTATCGCAATCATACAATCACAATCATACAATCACAATCATACAATCACAATCATACTATCGCAATCATACAATCACAATCATACAATCCCAATCATACAATCACAATAATACAATCACAATCATACAATCACAATCGTACAATCACAATCATACAATCACAATCATACAAAAACAATCATACAATCACAATTATACAATCACAATCATACGATCACAATCATACAATCACAATGATACAATCACAATCATACAATCACAATCATACAATCACAATCATACAATCACAATCATACAATCACAATCATACTATCGCAATCATACAAAAACAATCATACAATCACAATCATACAATCACAATAATACAATCACAATCATACAATCACAATCATACAATCACAATCATACAATCACAATCATACAATCACAATCATACGATGACAATCATATGATCACAATCATACAATCACAATGATACAATCACAATGATACAATCACAATCATACAATCACAATCATACAATCACAATCATACTATCGCAATCATACAATCACAATCATACAATCACAATCATACAATCACAATCGTACAATCACAATCATACAATCACAATCATACAATCACAATCATACAATCACAATCATACAATCACAATCATACTATCGCAATCATACAATCACAATCATACAATCACAATCATACAATCACAATCATACTATCGCAATCATACAATCACAATCATACAATCACAATCATACAATCACAATAATACAATCACAATCATACAATCACAATCATACAATCACAATCATACAATCACAATCATACAATCACAATCATACAAAAACAATCATACAATCACAATCATACAATCACAATCATATGATCACAATCATACAATCACAATGATACAATCACAATCATACAATTACAATCATACAATCACAATCATACAATCACAATCATACAATCACAATCATACATTCACAATCATACAATCACAATCATACACTCACAATCATACAATCACAATAATACAATCACAATCATACAATCTCAATCATACAAGCACAATCATACAATCACAATCATACAATCACAATCATACAATCACAATCATACAATCACAATCATACTATCGCAATCATACAATCACAATCATACTATCGCAATCATACAATCACAATCATACAATCACAATCATACAATCACAATAATACAATCACAATCATACAATCACAATCATACAATCACAATCATACAATCGCAGTCATACAAAAACAATCATACAATCACAATCATAAAATCACAATCATATGATCACAATCATACAATCACAATGATACAATCACAATCATACAATCACAATCATACAATCACAATCATACGATCACAATCATACGAAGACAATCATACAATTACTACTATACATTCACAATCATCCAAAAACAATCATACAATCACAATCATACGATGACAATCATACAATTACTACTATACAATCACAATCATACAAAAACAATCATACAATCACAATCATACAATCACAATCATACGATCACAATCATACGAAGTCAATCATACAATTACTACTATACAATCACAATCATACAAAAACAATCGTACAATCACAATCATACGATGACAATCATACAATTACTACTATACAATCACAATCATACAAAAACAATCATACAATCACAATCATACAATCACACTCATATGATCACAATCATACAATCACAATGATACAATCACAATCATACAATCACAGTAATACAATCACAATCATACAATCTCAATCATACAATCACAATTATACAATCACAATCATACAATCACAATCATACAATCACAATCATACAATCACAATCATACAATCACAATCATACTATCGCAATCATACAATCACAATCATACTATCGCAATCATACAATCACAATCATACAATCACAATAACACAATCACAATCATACAATCACAATCATACAATCACAATCATACAATCGCAATCATACAAAAACAATCATACAATCGCAATCATACAATCACAATCATATGATCACAATCATACAATCACAATGATACAATCACAATCATACAATCACAATCATACAATCACAATCATACAATCACAATCATACGATCACAATCATACGAAGACAATCATACAATTACTACTATACAATCACAATCATACAAAAACAATCATACAATCACAATCATACAATCACAATCATACGATCACAATCATACGAAGTCAATCATACAATTACTACTATACAATCACAATCATACAAAAACAATCGTACAATCACAATCATACGATGACAATCATACAATTACTACTATACAATCACCATCATACAAAAACAATCATACAATCACAATCATACAATCACAATAACACAATCACAATCATACAATCACAATCGTACAATCACAATCATACAATCACAATCATACAAAAACATCATACAATCACAATCATACAATCACAATCATATGATCACAATCATACAATCACAATAATACAATCACAATCATACAATCTCAATCATACAATCACAATTATACAATCACAATCATACAATCACAATCATACAATCACAATAATACTGTCGCAATCATACAAGCACAATCATACAATCACAATCATACAATCACAATCATACTATCGCAATCATACAATCACAATCATACAATCACAATCATACAATCACAATAATACAATCACAATCATACAATCACAATCGTACAATCACAATCATACAATCACACTCATATGATCACAATCATACAATCACAATGATACAATCACAATCATACAATCACAATCATACAATCACAATCATACAATCACAATCATACAATCACAATCATACGATCACAATCATACGAAGACAATCATACAATTACTACTATACAATCACAATCATACAATCACAATCATACGATGACAATCATACAATTACTACTATACAATCACAATCATACAAAAACAATCATACAATCAGAATCACACAATCACTATCATACAATCACAATCATACATTCACAATCATACAATCACAATCATACAATCACAATCATACAATGACAATAATACAATCACAATCACACAATCTCAATCATACAATCACAATCATACTATCGCAATCATACAATCACAATCATACAATCACAATCATACAATCACAATCATACTATCGCAATCATACAATCACAATCATACAATCACAATCATACAATCACAATAATACAATCACAATCATACAATCACAATCGTACAATCACAATCAAACAATCACAATCATACAAAAACATCATACAATCTTAATCATACAATCACAATCATATGATCACAATCATACAATCACAATAATACAATCACAATCATACAATCTCAATCATACAATCACAATTATACAATCACAATCGGACAATCACAATCGGACAATCACAATCATACAATCACAATAATACTATCGCAATCATACAATCACAATCATACAATCACAATCATACAATCACAATCATACTATCGCAATCATACAATCACAATCATACAATCACAATCATACAATCACAATAATACAATCACAATCATACAATCACAATCATACAATCACAATCATACAATCACAATCATACAATCACAATCATACAAAAACAATCATACAATCACAGTCATACAATCACAATCATATGATCACAATCATACAATCACAATGATACAATCACAATCATACAATTACAATCATACAATCACAATCATACAATCACAATCATACAATCACAATCATACATTCACAATCATACAATCACAATCATACACTCACAATCATACAATCACAATAATACAATCACAATCATACAATCTCAATCATACAAGCACAATCATACAATCACAATCATACAATCACAATCATACAATCACAATCATACAATCACAATCATACTATCGCAATCATACAATCACAATCATACTATCGCAATCATACAATCACAATCATACAATCACAATCATACAATCACAATAATACAATCACAATCATACAATCACAATCATACAATCACAATCATACAATCGCAGTCATACAAAAACAATCATACAATCACAATCATAAAATCACAATCATATGATCACAATCATACAATCACAATCATACAATCACAATCATACGATGACAATCATATGATCACAATCATACAATCACAATGATACAATCACAATGATACAATCACAATCATACAATCACAATCATACAATCACAATCATACTATCGCAATCATACAATCACAATCATACAATCACAATCATACAATCACAATCGTACAATCACAATCATACAATCACAATCATACAATCACAATCATACAATCACAATCATATGATCACAATCATACAATCACAATCGTACAATCACAATCATACAATCACAATCATACAAAAACAATCATACAATCACAATCATACAATCACAATCATACTATCGCAATCATACAATCACAATCATACAATCACAATCATACAATCACAATCATACTATCGCAATCATACAATCACAATCATACAATCACAATCATACAATCACAATAATACAATCACAATCATACAATCACAATCATACAATCACAATCATACAATCACAATCATACAATCACAATCATACAAAAACAATCATACAATCACAATCATACAATCACAATCATACAAAAACAATCATACAATCACAATGATACAATCACAATCATACAATTACAATCATACAATCACAATCATACAATCACAATCATACAATCACAATCATACATTCACAATCATACAATCACAATCATACAATCACAATCATACAATCACAATCATACAAAAACAATCATACAATCACAATCATACAATCACAATCATATGATCACAATCATACAATCACAATGATACAATCACAATCATACAATTACAATCATACAATCACAATCATACAATCACAATCATACAATCACAATCATACATTCACAATCATACAATCACAATCATACACTCACAATCATACAATCACAATAATACAATCACAATCATACAATCTCAATCATACAAGCACAATCATACAATCACAATCATACAATCACAATCATACAATCACAATCATACAATCACAATCATACTATCGCAATCATACAATCACAATCATACTATCGCAATCATACAATCACAATCATACAATCACAATCATACAATCACAATAATACAATCACAATCATACAATCACAATCATACAATCACAATCATACAATCGCAGTCATACAAAAACAATCATACAATCACAATCATAAAATCACAATCATATGATCACAATCATACAATCACAATCATACAATCACAATCATACGATGACAATCATATGATCACAATCATACAATCACAATGATACAATCACAATGATACAATCACAATCATACAATCACAATCATACAATCACAATCATACTATCGCAATCATACAATCACAATCATACAATCACAATCATACAATCACAATCGTACAATCACAATCATACAATCACAATCATACAATCACAATCATACAATCACAATCATACAATCACAATCATACAATCACAATCATATGATCACAATCATACAATCACAATCGTACAATCACAATCATACAATCACAATCATACAAAAACAATCATACAATCACAATCATACAATCACAATCATACTATCGCAATCATACAATCACAATCATACAATCACAATCATACAATCACAATCATACTATCGCAATCATACAATCACAATCATACAATCACAATCATACAATCACAATCATACAATCACAATCATACAATCACAATCATACATTCACAATCATACAATCACAATCATACACTCACAATCATACAATCACAATAATACAATCACAATCATACAATCTCAATCATACAAGCACAATCATACAATCACAATCATACAATCACAATCATACAATCACAATCATACAATCACAATCATACTATCGCAATCATACAATCACAATCATACTATCGCAATCATACAATCACAATCATACAATCACAATCATACAATCACAATAATACAATCACAATCATACAATCACAATCATACAATCACAATCATACAATCGCAGTCATACAAAAACAATCATACAATCACAATCATAAAATCACAATCATATGATCACAATCATACAATCACAATCATACAATCACAATCATACGATGACAATCATATGATCACAATCATACAATCACAATGATACAATCACAATGATACAATCACAATCATACAATCACAATCATACAATCACAATCATACTATCGCAATCATACAATCACAATCATACAATCACAATCATACAATCACAATCGTACAATCACAATCATACAATCACAATCATACAATCACAATCATACAATCACAATCATACAATCACAATCATACAATCACAATCATATGATCACAATCATACAATCACAATCGTACAATCACAATCATACAATCACAATCATACAAAAACAATCATACAATCACAATCATACAATCACAATCATACTATCGCAATCATACAATCACAATCATACAATCACAATCATACAATCACAATCATACTATCGCAATCATACAATCACAATCATACAATCACAATCATACAATCACAATAATACAATCACAATCATACAATCACAATCATACAATCACAATCATACAATCACAATCATACAATCACAATCATACAAAAACAATCATACAATCACAATCATACAATCACAATCATATGATCACAATCATACAATCACAATGATACAATCACAATCATACAATTACAATCATACAATCACAATCATACAATCACAATCATACAATCACAATCATACATTCACAATCATACAATCACAATCATACACTCACAATCATACAATCACAATAATACAATCACAATCATACAATCTCAATCATACAAGCACAATCATACAATCACAATCATACAATCACAATCATACAATCACAATCATACAATCACAATCATACTATCGCAATCATACAATCACAATCATACTATCGCAATCATACAATCACAATCATACAATCACAATCATACAATCACAATAATACAATCACAATCATACAATCACAATCATACAATCGCAGTCATACAAAAACAATCATACAATCACAATCATAAAATCACAATCATATGATCACAATCATACAATCACAATCATACAATCACAATCATATGATCACAATCATACAATCACAATCATACAAAAACAATCATACAATCACAATCATACAATCACAATCATACTATCGCAATCATACAATCACAATCATACAATCACAATCATACAATCACAATCATACTATCGCAATCATACAATCACAATCATACAATCACAATCATACAATCACAATAATACAATCACAATCATACAATCACAATCATACAATCACAATCATACAATCACAATCATACAATCACAATCATACAAAAACAATCATACAATCACAATCATACAATCACAATCATATGATCACAATCATACAATCACAATGATACAATCACAATCATACAATTACAATCATACAATCACAATCATACAATCACAATCATACAATCACAATCATACAATCACAATCATACATTCACAATCATACAATCACAATCATACACTCACAATCATACAATCACAATAATACAATCACAATCATACAATCTCAATCATACAAGCACAATCATACAATCACAATCATACAATCACAATCATACAATCACAATCATACAATCACAATCATACTATCGCAATCATACAATCACAATCATACTATCGCAATCATACAATCACAATCATACAATCACAATCATACAATCACAATAATACAATCACAATCATACAATCACAATCATACAATCACAATCATACAATCGCAGTCATACAAAAACAATCATACAATCACAATCATAAAATCACAATCATATGATCACAATCATACAATCACAATCATACAATCACAATCATACGATGACAATCATATGATCACAATCATACAATCACAATGATACAATCACAATGATACAATCACAATCATACAATCACAATCATACAATCACAATCATACTATCGCAATCATACAATCACAATCATACAATCACAATCATACAATCACAATCGTACAATCACAATCATACAATCACAATCATACAATCACAATCATACAATCACAATCATACAATCACAATCATACAATCACAATCATATGATCACAATCATACAATCACAATCGTACAATCACAATCATACAATCACAATCATACAAAAACAATCATACAATCACAATCATACAATCACAATCATACTATCGCAATCATACAATCACAATCATACAATCACAATCATACAATCACAATCATACTATCGCAATCATACAATCACAATCATACAATCACAATCATACAATCACAATAATACAATCACAATCATACAATCACAATCATACAATCACAATCATACAATCACAATCATACAATCACAATCATACAAAAACAATCATACAATCACAATCATACAATCACAATCATACAATCACAATCATATGATCACAATCATACAATCACAATGATACAATCACAATCATACAATTACAATCATACAATCACAATCATACAATCACAATCATACAATCACAATCATACAATCTCAATCATACAAGCACAATCATACAATCACAATCATACAATCACAATCATACAATCACAATCATACAATCACAATCATACTATCGCAATCATACAATCACAATCATACTATCGCAATCATACAATCACAATCATACAATCACAATCATACAATCACAATAATACAATCACAATCATACAATCACAATCATACAATCACAATCATACAATCGCAGTCATACAAAAACAATCATACAATCACAATCATAAAATCACAATCATATGATCACAATCATACAATCACAATCATACAATCACAATCATACGATGACAATCATATGATCACAATCATACAATCACAATGATACAATCACAATGATACAATCACAATCATACAATCACAATCATACAATCACAATCATACTATCGCAATCATACAATCACAATCATACAATCACAATCATACAATCACAATCGTACAATCACAATCATACAATCACAATCATACAATCACAATCATACAATCACAATCATACTATCGCAATCATACAATCACAATCATACTATCGCAATCATACAATCACAATCATACAATCACAATCATACAATCACAATAATACAATCACAATCATACAATCACAATCATACAATCACAATCATACAATCGCAGTCATACAAAAACAATCATACAATCACAATCATAAAATCACAATCATATGATCACAATCATACAATCACAATCATACAATCACAATCATACGATGACAATCATATGATCACAATCATACAATCACAATGATACAATCACAATGATACAATCACAATCATACAATCACAATCATACAATCACAATCATACTATCGCAATCATACAATCACAATCATACAATCACAATCATACAATCACAATCGTACAATCACAATCATACAATCACAATCATACAATCACAATCATACAATCACAATCATACAATCACAATCATACAATCACAATCATATGATCACAATCATACAATCACAATCGTACAATCACAATCATACAATCACAATCATACAAAAACAATCATACAATCACAATCATACAATCACAATCATACTATCGCAATCATACAATCACAATCATACAATCACAATCATACAATCACAATCATACTATCGCAATCATACAATCACAATCATACAATCACAATCATACAATCACAATCATACAATCACAATCATACAATCACAATCATACAATCACAATCATACAATCGCAGTCATACAAAAACAATCATACAATCACAATCATAAAATCACAATCATATGATCACAATCATACAATCACAATCATACAATCACAATCATACGATGACAATCATATGATCACAATCATACAATCACAATGATACAATCACAATGATACAATCACAATCATACAATCACAATCATACAATCACAATCATACTATCGCAATCATACAATCACAATCATACAATCACAATCATACAATCACAATCGTACAATCACAATCATACAATCACAATCATACAATCACAATCATACAATCACAATCATACAATCACAATCATACAATCACAATCATACAATCACAATCGTACAATCACAATCATACAATCACAATCATACAATCACAATCATACAATCACAAACATACAATCACAATCATACAATCACAATCATATGATCACAATCATACAATCACAATCGTACAATCACAATCATACAATCACAATCATACAAAAACAATCATACAATCACAATCATACAATCACAATCATACTATCGCAATCATACAATCACAATCATACAATCACAATCATACAATCACAATCATACTATCGCAATCATACAATCACAATCATACAATCACAATCATACAATCACAATAATACAATCACAATCATACAATCACAATCATACAATCACAATCATACAATCACAATCATACAATCACAATCATACAAAAACAATCATACAAAAACAATCATACAATCACAATCATACAATCACAATCATATGATCACAATCATACAATCACAATGATACAATCACAATCATACAATTACAATCATACAATCACAATCATACAATCACAATCATACAATCACAATCATACATTCACAATCATACAATCACAATCATACACTCACAATCATACAATCACAATAATACAATCACAATCATACAATCTCAATCATACAAGCACAATCATACAATCACAATCATACAATCACAATCATACAATCACAATCATACAATCACAATCATACTATCGCAATCATACAATCACAATCATACTATCGCAATCATACAATCACAATCATACAATCACAATCATACAATCACAATAATACAATCACAATCATACAATCACAATCATACAATCACAATCATACAATCGCAGTCATACAAAAACAATCATACAATCACAATCATAAAATCACAATCATATGATCACAATCATACAATCACAATCATACAATCACAATCATACGATGACAATCATATGATCACAATCATACAATCACAATGATACAATCACAATGATACAATCACAATCATACAATCACAATCATACAATCACAATCATACTATCGCAATCATACAATCACAATCATACAATCACAATCATACAATCACAATCGTACAATCACAATCATACAATCACAATCATACAATCACAATCATACAATCACAATCATACAATCACAATCATATGATCACAATCATACAATCACAATCATACAAAAACAATCATACAATCACAATCATACAATCACAATCATACTATCGCAATCATACAATCACAATCATACAATCACAATCATACAATCACAATCATACTATCGCAATCATACAATCACAATCATACAATCACAATCATACAATCACAATAATACAATCACAATCATACAATCACAATCATACAATCACAATCATACAATCACAATCATACAATCACAATCATACAAAAACAATCATACAATCACAATCATACAATCACAATCATATGATCACAATCATACAATCACAATGATACAATCACAATCATACAATTACAATCATACAATCACAATCATACAATCACAATCATACAGTCACAATCATACATTCACAATCATACAATCACAATCATACACTCACAATCATACAATCACAATAATACAATCACAATCATACAATCTCAATCATACAAGCACAATCATACAATCACAATCATACAATCACAATCATACAATCACAATCATACAATCACAATCATACTATCGCAATCATACAATCACAATCATACTATCGCAATCATACAATCACAATCATACAATCACAATCATACAATCACAATAATACAATCACAATCATACAATCACAATCATACAATCACAATCATACAATCGCAGTCATACAAAAACAATCATACAATCACAATCATAAAATCACAATCATATGATCACAATCATACAATCACAATCATACAATCACAATCATACGATGACAATCATATGATCACAATCATACAATCACAATGATACAATCACAATGATACAATCACAATCATACAATCACAATCATACAATCACAATCATACTATCGCAATCATACAATCACAATCATACAATCACAATCATACAATCACAATCGTACAATCACAATCATACAATCACAATCATACAATCACAATCATACAATCACAATCATACAATCACAATCATACAATCACAATCATATGATCACAATCATACAATCACAATCGTACAATCACAATCATACAATCACAATCATACAAAAACAATCATACAATCACAATCATACAATCACAATCATACTATCGCAATCATACAATCACAATCATACAATCACAATCATACAATCACAATCATACTATCGCAATCATACAATCACAATCATACAATCACAATCATACAATCACAATAATACAATCACAATCATACAATCACAATCATACAATCACAATCATACAATCACAATCATACAATCACAATCATACAAAAACAATCATACAATCACAATCATACAATCACAATCATATGATCACAATCATACAATCACAATGATACAATCACAATCATACAATTACAATCATACAAGCACAATCATACAATCACAATCATACAATCACAATCATACATTCACAATCATACAATCACAATCATACACTCACAATCATACAATCACAATAATACAATCACAATCATACAATCTCAATCATACAAGCACAATCATACAATCACAATCATACAATCACAATCATACAATCACAATCATACAATCACAATCATACTATCGCAATCATACAATCACAATCATACTATCGCAATCATACAATCACAATCATACAATCACAATCATACAATCACAATAATACAATCACAATCATACAATCACAATCATACAATCACAATCATACAATCGCAGTCATACAAAAACAATCATACAATCACAATCATAAAATCACAATCATATGATCACAATCATACAATCACAATCATACAATCACAATCATACGATGACAATCATATGATCACAATCATACAATCACAATGATACAATCACAATGATACAATCACAATCATACAATCACAATCATACAATCACAATCATACTATCGCAATCATACAATCACAATCATACAATCACAATCATACAATCACAATCGTACAATCACAATCATACAATCACAATCATACAATCACAATCATACAATCACAATCATACAATCACAATCATACAATCACAATCATATGATCACAATCATACAATCACAATCGTACAATCACAATCATACAATCACAATCATACAAAAACAATCATACAATCACAATCATACAATCACAATCATACTATCGCAATCATACAATCACAATCATACAATCACAATCATACAATCACAATCATACTATCGCAATCATACAATCACAATCATACAATCACAATCATACAATCACAATAATACAATCACAATCATACAATCACAATCATACAATCACAATCATACAATCACAATCATACAATCACAATCATACAAAAACAATCATACAATCACAATCATACAATCACAATCATATGATCACAATCATACAATCACAATGATACAATCACAATCATACAATTACAATCATACAATCACAATCATACAATCACAATCATACAATCACAATCATACATTCACAATCATACAATCACAATCATACACTCACAATCATACAATCACAATAATACAATCACAATCATACAATCTCAATCATACAAGCACAATCATACAATCACAATCATACAATCACAATCATACAATCACAATCATATGATCACAATCATACAATCACAATGATACAATCACAATCATACAATTACAATCATACAATCACAATCATACAATCACAATCATACAATCACAATCATACATTCACAATCATACAATCACAATCATACACTCACAATCATACAATCACAATAATACAATCACAATCATACAATCTCAATCATACAAGCACAATCATACAATCACAATCATACAATCACAATCATACAATCACAATCATACAATCACAATCATACTATCGCAATCATACAATCACAATCATACTATCGCAATCATACAATCACAATCATACAATCACAATCATACAATCACAATAATACAATCACAATCATACAATCACAATCATACAATCACAATCATACAATCGCAGTCATACAAAAACAATCATACAATCACAATCATAAAATCACAATCATATGATCACAATCATACAATCACAATGATACAATCACAATCATACAATCACAATCATACAATCACAATCATACGATCACAATCATACGAAGACAATCATACAATTACTACTATACATTCACAATCATACAAAAACAATCATACAATCACAATCATACGATGACAATCATACAATTACTACTATACAATCACAATCATACAAAAACAATCATACAATCACAATCATACAATCACAATCATACGATCACAATCATACGAAGTCAATCATACAATTACTACTATACAATCACAATCATACAAAAACAATCGTACAATCACAATCATACGATGACAATCATACAATTACTACTATACAATCACAATCATACAAAAACAATCATACAATCACAATCATACAATCACACTCATATGATCACAATCATACAATCACAATGATACAATCACAATCATACAATCACAGTAATACAATCACAATCATACTATCGCAATCATACAATCGCAATCATACAATCACAATCATACTATCGCAATCATACAATCACAATCATACAATCACAATAACACAATCACAATCATACAATCACAATCATACAATCACAATCATACAATCGCAATCATACAAAAACAATCATACAATCGCAATCATACAATCACAATCGTATGATCACAATCATACAATCACAATGATACAATCACAATCATACAATCACAATCATACAATCACAATCATACAATCACAATCATACGATCACAATCATACGAAGACAATCATACAATTACTACTATACAATCACAATCATACAAAAACAATCATACAATCACAATCATACAATCACAATCATACGATCACAATCATACGAAGTCAATCATACAATTACTACTATACAATCACAATCATACAAAAACAATCGTACAATCACAATCATACGATGACAATCATACAATTACTACTATACAATCACCATCATACAAAAACAATCATACAATCACAATCATACAATCACAATAACACAATCACAATCATACAATCACAATCGTACAATCACAATCATACAATCACAATCATACAAAAACATCATACAATCACAATCATACAATCACAATCATATGATCACAATCATACAATCACAATAATACAATCACAATCATACAATCTCAATCATACAATCACAATTATACAATCACAATCATACAATCACAATCATACAATCACAATAATACTGTCGCAATCATACAAGCACAATCATACAATCACAATCATACAATCACAATCATACTATCGCAATCATACAATCACAATCATACAATCACAATCATACAATCACAATAATACAATCACAATCATACAATCACAATCGTACAATCACAATCATACAATCACACTCATATGATCACAATCATACAATCACAATGATACAATCACAATCATACAATCACAATCATACAATCACAATCATACAATCACAATCATACGATCACAATCATACGAAGACAATCATACAATTACTACTATACAATCACAATCATACAATCACAATCATACGATGACAATCATACAATTACTACTATACAATCACAATCATACAAAAGCAATCATACAATCAGAATCACACAATCACTATCATACAATCACAATCATACATTCACAATCATACAATCACAATCATACAATCACAATCATACAATGACAATAATACAATCACAATCACACAATCTCAATCATACAATCACAATCATACTATCGCAATCATACAATCACAATCATACAATCACAATCATACAATCACAATCATACTATCGCAATCATACAATCACAATCATACAATCACAATCATACAATCACAATAATACAATCACAATCATACAATCACAATCGTACAATCACAATCAAACAATCACAATCATACAAAAACATCATACAATCTTAATCATACAATCACAATCATATGATCACAATCATACAATCACAATAATACAATCACAATCATACAATCTCAATCATACAATCACAATTATACAATCACAATCGGACAATCACAATCATACAATCACAATAATACTATCGCAATCATACAATCACAATCATACAATCACAATCATACAATCACAATCATACTATCGCAATCATACAATCACAATCATACAATCACAATCATACAATCACAATAATACAATCACAATCATACAATCACAATCGTACAATCACAATCATACAATCACAATCATACAAAAACAATCATACAATCACAATTATACAATCACAATCATACGATCACAATCATACAATCACAATGATACAATCACAATCATACAATCACAATCATACAATCACAATCATACAATCACAATCATACTATCGCAATCATACAAAAACAATCATACAATCGCAATCATACAATCACAATCATATGATCACAATCATACAATCACAATGATACAATCACAATCATACAATCACAATCATACAATCACAATCATACAATCACAATCATACGATCACAATCATACGATGACAATCATACAATTACTACTATACAATCACAATCATACAAAAACAATCATACAATCACAATCATACAATCACACTCATATGATCACAATCATACAATCACAATGATACAATCACAATCATACAATCACAATCATACAATCACAATCATACAATCACAATCATACGATCACAATCATACGAAGACAATCATACAATTACTACTATACAATCACAATCATACAATCACAATCATACGATGACAATCATACACTTACTACTATACAATCACAATCATACAAAAACAATCATACAATCAGAATCACACAATCGCTATCATACAATCACAATCATACATTCACAATCATACAATCACAATCATACAATCACAATCATACAATCACAATAATACAGTCACAATCATACGATCACAATCATACGAAGACAATCATACAATTACTACTATACAATCACAATCACACAAAAACAATCATACAATCACAATCATACGATGACAATCATACAATTACTACTATACAATCACAATCATACAAAAACAATCATACAATCAGAATCACACAATCACTATCATACAATCACAACCATACATTCACAATCATACAATCACAATCATACAATCACAATCATACAATCACAGTAATACAATCACAATCATACAATCTCAATCATACAATCACAATTATACAATCACAATCATACAATCACAATCATACAATCACAATCATACAATCACAATCATACAATCACAATCATACAATCACAATCATACTATCGCAATCATACAATCACAATCATACTATCGCAATCATACAATCACAATCATACAATCACAATAACACAATCACAATCATACAATCACAATCATACACTCACAATCATACAATCGCAATCATACAAAAACAATCATACAATCGCAATCATACAATCACAATCATATGATCACAATCATACAATCACAATGATACAATCACAATCATACAATCACAATCATACAATCACAATCATACAATCACAATCATACGATCACAATCATACGAAGACAATCATACAATTACTACTATACAATCACAATCATACAAAAACAATCATACAATCACAATCATACAATCACAATCATACGATCACAATCATACGAAGTCAATCATACAATTACTACTATACAATCACAATCATACAAAAACAATCGTACAATCACAATCATACGATGACAATCATACAATTACTACTATACAATCGCAATCATACAAAAACAATCATACAATCACACTCATATGATCACAATCATACAATCACAATGATACAATCACAATGATACAATCACAATCATACAATCACAATCATACAATCACAATCATACAATCACAATAACACAATCACAATCATACAATCACAATCGTACAATCACAATCATACAATCACAATCATACAAAAACATCATACAATCACAATCATACAATCACAATCATATGATCACAATCATACAATCACAATAATACAATCACAATCATACAATCTCAATCATACAATCACAATTATACAATCACAATCATACAATCACAATCATACAATCACAATAATACTGTCGCAATCATACAAGCACAATCATACAATCACAATCATACAATCACAATCATACTATCGCAATCATACAATCACAATCATACAATCACAATCATACAATCACAATAATACAATCACAATCATACAATCACAATCGTACAATCACAATCATACAATCACACTCATATGATCACAATCATACAATCACAATGATACAATCACAATCATACAATCACAATCATACAATCACAATCATACAATCACAATCATACGATCACAATCATACGAAGACAATCATACAATTACTACTATACAATCACAATCATACAATCACAATCATACGATGACAATCATACAATTACTACTATACAATCACAATCATACAAAAACAATCATACAATCAGAATCACACAATCACTATCATACAATCACAATCATACATTCACAATCATACAATCACAATCATACAATCACAATCATACAATGACAATAATACAATCACAATCATACAATCTCAATCATACAATCACAATCATACTATCGCAATCATACAATCACAATCATACAATCACAATCATACAATCACAATCATACTATCGCAATCATACAATCACAATCATACAATCACAATCATACAATCACAATAATACAATCACAATCGTACAATCACAATCAAACAATCACAATCATACAAAAACATCATACAATCTTAATCATACAATCACAATCATATGATCACAATCATACAATCACAATAATACAATCACAATCATACAATCTCAATCATACAATCACAATTATACAATCACAATCGGACAATCACAATCATACAATCACAATAATACTATCGCAATCATACAATCACAATCATACAATCACAATCATACAATCACAATCATACTATCGCAATCATACAATCACAATCATACAATCACAATCATACAATCACAATAATACAATCACAATCATACAATCACAATCGTACAATCACAATCATACAATCACAATCATACAAAAACAATCATACAATCACAATTATACAATCACAATCATACGATCACAATCATACAATCACAATGATACAATCACAATCATACAATCACAATCATACAATCACAATCATACAATCACAATCATACTATCGCAATCATACAAAAACAATCATACAATCACAATCATACAATCACAATAATACAATCACAATCATACAATCACAATCATACAATCACAATCATACAATCACAATCATACAATCACAATCATACGATGACAATCATATGATCACAATCATACAATCACAATGATACAATCACAATGATACAATCACAATCATACAATCACAATCATACAATCACAATCATACTATCGCAATCATACAATCACAATCATACAATCACAATCATACAATCACAATCGTACAATCACAATCATACAAGCACAATCATACAATCACAATCATACAATCACAATCATACAATCACAATCATACAATCACAATCATACTATCGCAATCATACAATCACAATCATACTATCGCAATCATACAATCACAATCATACAATCACAATCATACAATCACAATAATACAATCACAATCATACAATCACAATCATACAATCACAATCATACAATCGCAGTCATACAAAAACAATCATACAATCACAATCATAAAATCACAATCATATGATCACAATCATACAATCACAATGATACAATCACAATCATACAATCACAATCATACAATCACAATCATACGATCACAATCATACGAAGACAATCATACAATTACTACTATACAATCACAATCATACAAAAACAATCATACAATCACAATCATACAATCACAATCATACGATCACAATCATACGAAGTCAATCATACAATTACTACTATACAATCACAATCATACAAAAACAATCGTACAATCACAATCATACGATGACAATCATACAATTACTACTATACAATCACAATCATACAAAAACAATCATACAATCACAATCATACAATCACACTCATATGATCACAATCATACAATCACAATGATACAATCACAATCATACAATCACAGTAATACAATCACAATCATACAATCTCAATCATACAATCACAATTATACAATCACAATCATACAATCACAATCATACAATCACAATCATACAATCACAATCATACAATCACAATCATACAATCACAATCATACTATCGCAATCATACAATCACAATCATACTATCGCAATCATACAATCACAATCATACAATCACAATAACACAATCACAATCATACAATCACAATCATACAATCACAATCATACAATCGCAATCATACAAAAACAATCATACAATCGCAATCATACAATCACAATCATATGATCACAATCATACAATCACAATGATACAATCACAATCATACAATCACAATCATACAATCACAATCATACAATCACAATCATACGATCACAATCATACGAAGACAATCATACAATTACTACTATACAATCACAATCATACAAAAACAATCATACAATCACAATCATACAATCACAATCATACGATCACAATCATACGAAGTCAATCATACAATTACTACTATACAATCACAATCATACAAAAACAATCGTACAATCACAATCATACGATGACAATCATACAATTACTACTATACAATCACCATCATACAAAAACAATCATACAATCACAATCATACAATCACAATAACACAATCACAATCATACAATCACAATCGTACAATCACAATCATACAATCACAATCATACAAAAACATCATACAATCACAATCATACAATCACAATCATATGATCACAATCATACAATCACAATAATACAATCACAATCATACAATCTCAATCATACAATCACAATTATACAATCACAATCATACAATCACAATCATACAAAAACAATCATACAATCACAATCATACAATCACAATCATACTATCGCAATCATACAATCACAATCATACAATCACAATCATACAATCACAATCATACTATCGCAATCATACAATCACAATCATACAATCACAATCATACAATCACAATAATACAATCACAATCATACAATCACAATCATACAATCACAATCATACAATCACAATCATACAATCACAATCATACAAAAACAATCATACAATCACAATCATACAATCACAATCATATGATCACAATCATACAATCACAATGATACAATCACAATCATACAATTACAATCATACAATCACAATCATACAATCACAATCATACAATCACAATCATACATTCACAATCATACAATCACAATCATACACTCACAATCATACAATCACAATAATACAATCACAATCATACAATCTCAATCATACAAGCACAATCATACAATCACAATCATACAATCACAATCATACAATCACAATCATACAATCACAATCATACTATCGCAATCATACAATCACAATCATACTATCGCAATCATACAATCACAATCATACAATCACAATCATACAATCACAATAATACAATCACAATCATACAATCACAATCATACAATCACAATCATACAATCGCAGTCATACAAAAACAATCATACAATCACAATCATAAAATCACAATCATATGATCACAATCATACAATCACAATGATACAATCACAATCATACAATCACAATCATACAATCACTATCATACGATCACAATCATACGAAGACAATCATACAATTACTACTATACATTCACAATCATACAAAAACAATCATACAATCACAATCATACGATGACAATCATACAATTACTACTATACAATCACAATCATACAAAAACAATCATACAATCACAATCATACAATCACAATCATACGATCACAATCATACGAAGTCAATCATACAATTACTACTATACAATCACAATCATACAAAAACAATCGTACAATCACAATCATACGATGACAATCATACAATTACTACTAAACAATCACAATCATACAAAAACAATCATACAATCACAATCATACAATCACACTCATATGATCACAATCATACAATCACAATGATACAATCACAATCATACAATCACAATCATACAATCACAATCATACAATCACAATCATACTATCGCAATCATACTATCGCAATCATACAATCACAATCATACAATCACAATCATACAATCACAATAATACAATCACAATCATACAATCACAATCATACAATCACAATCATACAATCACAATCATACAATCACAATCATACAAAAACAATCATACAATCACAATCATACAATCACAATCATACGATCACAATCATACGAAGTCAATCATACAATTACTACTATACAATCACAATCATACAAAAACAATCGTACAATCACAATCATACGATGACAATCATACAATTACTACTATACAATCACAATCATACAAAAACAATCATACAATCACACTCATATGATCACAATCATACAATCACAATGATACAATCACAATGATACAATCACAATCATACAATCACAATCATACAATCACAATCATACAATCACAATAATACAATCACAATCATACAATCACAATCGTACAATCACAATCATACAATCACAGTCATACAAAAACATCATACAATCACAATCATACAATCACAATCATATGATCACAATCATACAATCACAATAATACAATCACAATCATACAATCTCAATCATACAATCACAATTATACAATCACAATCATACAATCACAATCATACAATCACAATAATACTGTCGCAATCATACAAGCACAATCATACAATCACAATCATACAATCACAATCATACATTCACAATCATACAATCACAATCATACAATCACAATCATACAATGACAATAATACAATCACAATCATACAATCTCAATCATACAATCACAATCATACTATCGCAATCATACAATCACAATCATACAATCACAATCATACAATCACAATCATACTATCGCAATCATACAATCACAATCATACTATCGCAATCATACAATCACAATCATACAATCACAATCATACAATCACAATAATACAATCACAATCATACAATCACAATCATACAAAAACAATCATACAATCACAATCATACAATCACAATCGTACAATCACAATCATACAATCACAATCATACAAAAACATCATACAATCACAATCATATGATCACAATAATACAATCACAATCATACAATCACAATCGTACAATCACAATCAAACAATCACAATCATACAAAAACATCATACAATCTTAATCATACAATCACAATCATATGATCACAATCATACAATCACAATAATACAATCACAATCATACAATCTCAATCATACAATCACAATTATACAATCACAATCGGACAATCACAATCATACAATCACAATAATACTATCGCAATCATACAATCACAATCATACAATCACAATCATACAATCACAATCATACTATCGCAATCATACAATCACAATCATACAATCACAATCATACAATCACAATAATACAATCACAATCATACAATCACAATCGTACAATCACAATCATACAATCACAATCATACAAAAACAATCATACAATCACAATCATACAATCACAATCATACGATCACAATCATACAATCACAATGATACAATCACAATCATACAATCACAATCATACAATCACAATCATACAATCACAATCATACTATCGCAATCATACAAAAACAATCATACAATCACAATCATACAACCACAATCATATGATCACAATCATACAATCACAATGATACAATCACAATCATACAATCACAATCATACAATCACAATCATACAATCACAATCATACGATCACAATCATACGAAGACAATCATACAATTGCTACTATACAATCACAATCATACAAAAACAATCATACAATCACAATCATACGATGACAATCATATGATCACAATCATACAATCACAATGATACAATCACAATGATACAATCACAATCATACAATCACAATCATACAATCACAATCATACTATCGCAATCATACAATCACAATCATACAATCACAATCATACAATCACAATCATACAATCACAATCATACAATCACAATCATACAATCACAATCATACAATCACAATCATACAATCACAATCATACAATCACAATCATACAATCACAATCATACGATCACAATCATACAATCACAATCGTACAATCACAATCATACAATCACAATCCTACAAAAACAATCATACAATCACAATCATACAATCACAATCATACTATCGCAATCATACAATCACAATCATACAATCACAATCATACAATCACAATCATACTATCGCAATCATACAATCACAATCATACAATCACAATCATACAATCACAATAATACAATCACAATCATACAATCACAATCATACAATCACAATCATACAATCACAATCATACAATCACAATCATACAAAAACAATCATACAATCACAATCATACAATCACAATCATATGATCACAATCATACAATCACAATGATACAATCACAATCATACAATCACAATCATACAATCACAATAATACAATCACAATCATACTATCGCAATCATACAATCACAATCATACAATCACAATCATACAATCACAATAATACAATCACAATCATACAATCACAATCATACAATCACAATCATACTATCGCAATCATACAATCACAATCATACTATCGCAATCATACAATCACAATCATACAATCACAATCATACAATCACAATGATACAATCACAATCATACAATCACAATCATACAATCACAATCATACGATCACAATCATACGAAGACAATCATACAATTACTACTATACAATCACAATCATACAAAAACAATCATACAATCACAATCATACGATGACAATCATACAATTACTACTATACAATCACAATCATACAAAAACAATCATACAATCACAATCATACAATCACAATCATACGATCACAATCATACGAAGTCAATCATACAATTACTACTATACAATCACAATCATACAAAAACAATCGTACAATCACAATCATACGATGACAATCATACAATTACTACTATACAATCACAATCATACAAAAACAATCATATAATCACAATCATACAATCACACTCATATGATCACAATCATACAATCACAATGATACAATCACAATCATACAATCACAATCATACAATCGCAATCATACAATCACAATCATACAATCACAATCATACAATCCCAATCATACTATCGCAATCATACAATCACAATCATACAATCACAATCATACAATCACAATAATACAATCACAATCATACAATCACAATCGTACAATCACAATCATACAATCACAATCATACAAAAACAATCATACAATCACAATCATACGATCACAATCATACAATCACAATGATACAATCACAATCATACAATCACAATCATACAATCAAAATCATACAATCACAATCATACTATCGCAATCATACAATCACAGTCATACAATCACAATCATACAATCACAATCATACAATCACAATCATACAATCACAATCATACAATCACAATCATACAATCACAATCATACAATCACAATCATACAATCACAATCATACAATCACAATCATACAAAAACAATCATACAATCACAATCATACAATCACAATCATATGATCACAATCATACAATCACAATGATACAATCACAAACATACAATCACAATCATACAATCACAATCATACAATCACAATCATACAAAAACAATCATACAATCACAATCATACAATCACAATCATATGATCACAATCATACAATCACAATGATACAATCACAATCATACAATCACAATCATACAATCACAATCATACAATCACAATCATACGATCACAATCATACGAAGACAATCATACAATTACTACTATACAATCACAATCATACAAAAACAATCATACAATCACAATCATACAATCACAATCATACGATCACAATCATACGAAGTCAATCATACAATTACTACTATACAATCACAATCATACAAAAACAATCGTACAATCACAATCATACGATGACAATCATACAATTACTACTATACAATCACAATCATACAAAAACAATCATACAATCACAATCATACAATCACACTCATATGATCACAATCATACAATCACAATGATACAATCACAATCATACAATCACAATCATACAATCACAATCATACAATCACAATCATACGATCACAATCATACGAAGACAATCATACAATTACTACTATACAATCACAATCATACAATCACAATCATACGATGACAATCATACAATTACTACTATACAATCACAATCATACAAAAACAATCATACAATCAGAATCACACAATCACTATCATACAATCACAATCATACATTCACAATCATACAATCACAATCATACAATCACAATCATACAATCACAATAATACAATCACAATCATACAATCTCAATCATACAATCACAATTATACAATCACAATCATACAATCACAATCATACAATCACAATCATACTATCGCAATCATACAATCACAATCATACAATCACAATCATACAATCACAATCATACTATCGCAATCATACAATCACTATCATACAATCACAATCATACAATCACAATAATACAATCACAATCATACAATCACAATCGTACAATCACAATCATACAATCACAATCATACAAAAACATCATACAATCACAATCATACAATCACAATCATATGATCACAATCATACAATCACAATAATACAATCACAATCATACAATCTCAATCATACAATCACAATTATACAATCACAATCGGACAATCACAATCATACAATCACAATCATACAAAAACAATCATACAATCACAATCATATGATCACAATCATATGATCACAATAATACAATCACAATCATACAATCTCAATCATACAATCACAATCATACAATCACAATCATACAATCACAATCATACAATCACAATCATACAATCACAATCATACTATCGCAATCATACAATCACAATCATACTATCGCAATCATACAATCACAATCATACAATCACAATAATACAATCACAATCATACAATCACAATCATACAATCACAATCATACAATCACAATCATACAATCGCAATCATACAAAAACAATCATACAATCACAATCATACAATCAAAATCATATGATCACAATCTTACAATCACAATGATACAATCACAATCATACAATCACAATCATACAATCACAATCATACAATCACAATCATACGATCACAATCATACGAAGACAATCATACAATTACTACTATACAATCACAATCATACAAAAACAATCATACAATCACAATTATACAATCACAATCATACAATCACAATCATACAATCACAATCATACAATCACAATCATACAAAAACAATCATACAATCACAATCATATGATCACAATCATATGATCACAATCATACAATCACAATGATACAATCACAATCATACAATCACAATCATACAATCACAATCATACAATCACAATCATACGATCACAATCATACGAAGACAAACATACAATTGCTACTATACAATCACAATCATACAAAAACAATCATACAATCACAATCATACGATGACAATCATATGATCACAATCATACAATCACAATGATACAATCACAATCATACAATCACAATCATACTATCGCAATCATACAATCACAATTATACAATCACAATCATACAATCACAATCATACAATCACAATCATACAATCACAATCATACAATCACAATCATACAAAAACAATCATACAATCACAATCATACAATCACAATCATATGATCACAATCAGACAATCACAATGATACAATCACAATCATACAATCACAATCATACAATCACAATCATACAATCACAATCATACAATCACAATCATACAATCACAATCATACAATCACAATCATACTATCGCAATCATACAATTACAATCATACAATCACAATCATACAATCACAATCATACAATCACAATCATACAATCACAATCATACAATCACAATCATACAATCACAATCATACAATCACAATCATACAATCACAATCATACAATCACAATCATACAAAAACAATCATACAATCACAATCATACATATCACAATCATATGATCACAATCATACAATGACAATGATACAATCACAATCATACAATCACAATCATACAATCACAATCATACAATCACAATCATATGATCACAATCATACGAAGACAATCATACAATTGCTACTATACGATCACAATCATACAAAAACAATCATACAATCACAATCATACGATGACAATCATACAATTACTACTATACAACCACAATCATACAAAAACAATCATACAATCACAATCATACAATCACAATCATACAATCACAATCATACATTCACAATCATACAATCACAATCATACAATCACAATCATACAATCACAATAATACAATCACAATCATACAATCTCAATCATACAATCACAAACATACAATCACAATCATACAATCACAATCATACAATCACAATCATACAATCACAATCATACAAAAACAATCATACAATCACAATCATACAATCACAATCATATGATCACAATCATACAATCACAATCATACAATCACAATCATACAATCACAATAATACAATCACAATCATACAATCTCAATCATACAATCACAATCATACAATCACAATCATACAATCACAATCATACAATCACAATCATACAATCACAATCATACTATCGCAATCATACAATCACAATCATACTATCGCAATCATACAATCACAATCATACAATCACAATAATACAATCACAATCATACAATCACAATCATACAATCACAATCATACAATCACAATCATACAATCGCAATCATACAAAAACAATCATACAATCACAATCATACAATCAAAATCATATGATCACAATCTTACAATCACAATGATACAATCACAATCATACAATCACAATCATACAATCACAATCATACAATCACAATCATACGATCACAATCATACGAAGACAATCATACAATTACTACTATACAATCACAATCATACAAAAACAATCATACAATCACAATCATACGATGACAATCATACAATTACTACTATACAATCACAATCATACAAAAACAATCATACAATCACAATCATACAATCACAATCATACGATCACAATCATACGAAGTCAATCATACAATTACTACTATACAATCACAATCATACAAAAACAATCGTACAATCACAATCATACGATGACAATCATACAATTACTACTATACAATCACAATCATACAAAAACAATCATACAATCACAATCATACAATCACACTCATATGATCACAATCATACAATCACAATGATACAATCACAATCATACAATCACAATCATACAATCACAATCATACAATCACAATCATACGATCACAATCATACGAAGACAATCATACAATTACTACTATACAATCACAATCATACAATCACAATCATACGATGACAATCATACAATTACTACTATACAATCACAATCATACAAAAACAATCATACAATCACAATCATACAATCACACTCATATGATCACAATCATACAATCACAATGATACAATCACAATGATACAATCACAATCATACAATCACAATCATACAATCACAATCACACGATCACAATCATACGAAGACAATCATACAATTACTACTATACAATCACAATCATACAATCACAATCATACGATGACAATCATACACTTACTACTATACAATCACAATCATACAAAAACAATCATACAATCAGAATCACACAATCACTATCATACAATCACAATCATACATTCACAATCATACAATCACAATCATACAATCACAATCATACAATCACAATCATACTATCGCAATCATACAATCACAATCATACAATCACAATCATACAATCACAATAATACAATCGCAATCATACAATCACAATCGGACAATCACAATCATACAATCACAATAATACTATCGCAATCATACAATCACAATCATACAATCACAATCATACAATCACAATCATACTATCGCAATCATACAATCACAATCATACAATCACAATCATACAATCACAATAATACAATCACAACCATACAATCACAATCGTACAATCACAATCCTACAATCACAATCATACAAAAACAATCATACAATCACAATCATACAATCACAATCATACGATGACAATCATATGATCACAATCATACAATCACAATCATACAATCACAATCATACGATCACAATCATACGAAGTCAATCATACAATTACTACTATACAATCACAATCATACAAAAACAATCGTACAATCACAATCATACGATGACAATCATACAATTACTACTATACAATCACAATCATACAAAAACAATCATACAATCACAATCATACAATCACACTCATATGATCACAATCATACAATCACAATGATACAATCACAATCATACAATCACAATCATACAATCACAATCATACAATCACAATCATACGATCACAATCATACGAAGACAATCATACAATTACTACTATACAATCACAATCATACAATCACAATCATACGATGACAATCATACAATTACTACTATACAATCACAATCATACAAAAACAATCATACAATCACAATCATACAATCACACTCATATGATCACAATCATACAATCACAATGATACAATCACAATGATACAATCACAATCATACAATCACAATCATACAATCACAATCATACAATCACAATCACACGATCACAATCATACGAAGACAATCATACAATTACTACTATACAATCACAATCATACAATCACAATCATACGATGACAATCATACACTTACTACTATACAATCACAATCATACAAAAACAATCATACAATCAGAATCACACAATCACTATCATACAATCACAATCATACATTCACAATCATACAATCACAATCATACAATCACAATCATACAATCACAATCATACTATCGCAATCATACAATCACAATCATACAATCACAATCATACAATCACAATAATACAATCGCAATCATACAATCACAATCGTACAATCACAATCATACAATCACAATCATACAAAAACATCATACAATCACAATCATACAATCACAATCATATGATCACAATCATACAATCACAATAATACAATCACAATCATACAATCTCAATCATACAATCACAATTATACAATCACAATCGGACAATCACAATCATACAATCACAATAATACTATCGCAATCATACAATCACAATCATACAATCACAATCATACAATCACAATCATACTATCGCAATCATACAATCACAATCATACAATCACAATCATACAATCACAATAATACAATCACAATCATACAATCACAATCGTACAATCACAATCCTACAATCACAATCATACAAAAACAATCATACAATCACAATCATACAATCACAATCATACAATCACAATCATACATTCACAATCATACAATCACAATCATACAATCACAATCATACAATCACAATAATACAATCACAATCATACAATCTCAATCATACAATCACAAACATACAATCACAATCATACAATCACAATCATACAATCACAATCATACAATCACAATCATACAAAAACAATCATACAATCACAATCATACAATCACAATCATATGATCACAATCATACAATCACAATCATACAATCACAATCATACAATCACAATAATACAATCACAATCATACAATCTCAATCATACAATCACAATCATACAATCACAATCATACAATCACAATCATACAATCACAATCATACAATCACAATCATACTATCGCAATCATACAATCACAATCATACTATCGCAATCATACAATCACAATCATACAATCACAATAATACAATCACAATCATACAATCACAATCATACAATCACAATCATACAATCACAATCATACAATCGCAATCATACAAAAACAATCATACAATCACAATCATACAATCAAAATCATATGATCACAATCTTACAATCACAATGATACAATCACAATCATACAATCACAATCATACAATCACAATCATACAATCACAATCATACGATCACAATCATACGAAGACAATCATACAATTACTACTATACAATCACAATCATACAATCACAATCATACGATGACAATCATACAATTACTACTATACAATCACAATCATACAAAAACAATCATACAATCACAATCATACAATCACAATCATACGATCACAATCATACGAAGTCAATCATACAATTACTACTATACAATCACAATCATACAAAAACAATCGTACAATCACAATCATACGATGACAATCATACAATTACTACTATACAATCACAATCATACAAAAACAATCATACAATCACAATCATACAATCACACTCATATGATCACAATCATACAATCACAATGATACAATCACAATCATACAATCACAATCATACAATCACAATCATACAATCACAATCATACGATCACAATCATACGAAGACAATCATACAATTACTACTATACAATCACAATCATACAATCACAATCATACGATGACAATCATACAATTACTACTATACAATCACAATCATACAAAAACAATCATACAATCACAATCATACAATCACACTCATATGATCACAATCATACAATCACAATGATACAATCACAATGATACAATCACAATCATACAATCACAATCATACAATCACAATCATACAATCACAATCACACGATCACAATCATACGAAGACAATCATACAATTACTACTATACAATCACAATCATACAATCACAATCATACGATGACAATCATACACTTACTACTATACAATCACAATCATACAAAAACAATCATACAATCAGAATCACACAATCACTATCATACAATCACAATCATACATTCACAATCATACAATCACAATCATACAATCACAATCATACAATCACAATCATACTATCGCAATCATACAATCACAATCATACAATCACAATCATACAATCACAATAATACAATCGCAATCATACAATCACAATCGGACAATCACAATCATACAATCACAATAATACTATCGCAATCATACAATCACAATCATACAATCACAATCATACAATCACAATCATACTATCGCAATCATACAATCACAATCATACAATCACAATCATACAATCACAATAATACAATCACAATCATACAATCACAATCGTACAATCACAATCCTACAATCACAATCATACAAAAACAATCATACAATCACAATCATACAATCACAATCATACGATGACAATCATATGATCACAATCATACAATCACAATCATACAATCACAATCATACGATCACAATCATACGAAGTCAATCATACAATTACTACTATACAATCACAATCATACAAAAACAATCGTACAATCACAATCATACGATGACAATCATACAATTACTACTATACAATCACAATCATACAAAAACAATCATACAATCACAATCATACAATCACACTCATATGATCACAATCATACAATCACAATGATACAATCACAATCATACAATCACAATCATACAATCACAATCATACAATCACAATCATACGATCACAATCATACGAAGACAATCATACAATTACTACTATACAATCACAATCATACAATCACAATCATACGATGACAATCATACAATTACTACTATACAATCACAATCATACAAAAACAATCATACAATCACAATCATACAATCACACTCATATGATCACAATCATACAATCACAATGATACAATCACAATGATACAATCACAATCATACAATCACAATCATACAATCACAATCATACAATCACAATCACACGATCACAATCATACGAAGACAATCATACAATTACTACTATACAATCACAATCATACAATCACAATCATACGATGACAATCATACACTTACTACTATACAATCACAATCATACAAAAACAATCATACAATCAGAATCACACAATCACTATCATACAATCACAATCATACATTCACAATCATACAATCACAATCATACAATCACAATCATACAATCACAATCATACTATCGCAATCATACAATCACAATCATACAATCACAATCATACAATCACAATAATACAATCGCAATCATACAATCACAATCGTACAATCACAATCATACAATCACAATCATACAAAAACATCATACAATCACAATCATACAATCACAATCATATGATCACAATCATACAATCACAATAATACAATCACAATCATACAATCTCAATCATACAATCACAATTATACAATCACAATCGGACAATCACAATCATACAATCACAATAATACTATCGCAATCATACAATCACAATCATACAATCACAATCATACAATCACAATCATACTATCGCAATCATACAATCACAATCATACAATCACAATCATACAATCACAATAATACAATCACAATCATACAATCACAATCGTACAATCACAATCCTACAATCACAATCATACAAAAACAATCATACAATCACAATCATACAATCACAATCATACGATCACAATCATACAATCACAATGATACAATCACAATCATACAATCACAATGATACAATCACAATCATACAATCACAATCATACAATCACAATCATACAATCACAATCATACGATCACAATCATACGAAGACAATCATACAATTGCTACTATACAATCACAATCATACAAAAACAATCATACAATCACAATCATACGATGACAATCATATGATCACAATCATACAATCACAATCATACAATCACAATCATACAATCACAATCATACTATCGCAATCATACAATCACAATCATACAATCACAATCATACAATCACAATCATACAATCACAATCATACAATCACAATCATACAATCACAATCATACAATCACAATCATACAATCACAATCATACAATCACAATCATATGATCACAATCATACAATCACAATGATACAATCACAATCATACAATCACAATCATACAATCACAATCATACGCTCACAATCATACGAAGACAATCATACAATTACTACTATACAATCACAATCATACAAAAACAATCATACAATCACAATCATACGATGACAATCATACAATTACTACTATACAATCACAATCATACAAAAACAATCATACAATCACAATCATACAATCACAATCATACTATCGCAATCATACAATCACAATCATACAATCACAATCATACAATCACAATCATACAATCACAATAATACAATCACAATCATACAATCACAATCGTACAATCACAATCATACAATCACACTCATATGATCACAATCATACAATCACAATGATACAATCACAATCATACAATCACAATCATACAATCACAATCATACAATCACAATCATACAATCACAATCATACGATCACAATCATACTATCGCAATCATACAATCACAATCATACAATCACAATCATACAATCACAATCATACTATCGCAATCATACAATCACAATCATACAATCACAATCATACAATCACAATAATACAATCACAATCATACAATCACAATCGTACAATCACAATCATACAATCACAATCATACAAAAACATCATACAATCACAATCATACAATCACAATCATATGATCACAATCATACAATCACAATAATACAATCACAATCATACAATCTCAATCATACAATCACAATTATACAATCACAATCGGACAATCACAATCATACAATCACAATAATACTATCGCAATCATACAATCACAATCATACAATCACAATCATACAATCACAATCATACTAGCGCTATCATACAATCACAATCATACAATCACAATCATACAATCACAATAATACAATCACAATCATACAATCACAATCGTACAATCACAATCCTACAATCACAATCATACAAAAACAATCATACAATCACAATCATACAATCACAATCATACAATCACACTCATATGATCACAATCATACAATCACAATGATACAATCACAATCATACAATCACAATCATACAATCACAATCATACAATCACAATCATACGATCACAATCATACGATGACAATCATACAATTACTACTATACAATCACAATCATACAAAAACAATCATACAATCACAATCATACAATCACAATCATACAATCACAATCGTACAATCACAATCATACAATCACAATCATACAAAAACAATCATACAATCACAATCATACAATCACAATCATACAATCACAATCGTACAATCACAATCATACAATCACAATCATACAATCACAATCATACAATCACAATCATACAATCACAATAATACAATCACAATCATACAATCACAATCATACAATCTCAATCGTACAATCACAATCATACAATCACAATCATACAAAAACAATCATACAATCACAATCATACAATCACAATCATACAATCACAATCATATGATCACAATCATACAATCACAATGATACAATCACAATCATACAATCACAATCATACAATCACAATCATACAATCACAATCATACTATCGCAATCATACAATCACAATCATACAATCACAATCATACAATCACAATCATACTATCGCAATCATACAATCACAATCATACAATCACAATCATACAATCACAATCATACAATCACAATCATACAATCACAATCATACAATCACAATCATACAATCACAATCATACAATCACAATCATACAATCACAATGATACAATCACAATCATACAATCACAATCATACAATCACAATCATACGATCACAATCATACGAAGACAATCATACAATTACTACTATACAATCACAATCATACAAAAACAATCATACAATCACAATCATACGATGACAATCATACAATTACTACTATACAATCACAATCATACAAAAACAATCATACAATCACAATCATACAATCACAATCATACGATCACAATCATACGAAGTCAATCATACAATTACTACTATACAATCACAATCATACAAAAACAATCGTACAATCACAATCATACGATGACAATCATACAATTACTACTATACAATCACAATCATACAAAAACAATCATACAATCACAATCATACAATCACACTCATATGATCACAATCATACAATCACAATGATACAATCACAATCATACAATCACAATCATACAATCACAATCATACAATCACAATCATACGATCACAATCATACGAAGACAATCATACAATTACTACTATACAATCACAATCATACAATCACAATCATACGATGACAATCATACAATTACTACTATACAATCACAATCACACAAAAACAATCATACAATCAGAATCACACAATCACTATCATACAATCACAATCATACATTCACAATCATACAATCACAATCATACAATCACAATCATACAATCACAATAATACAATCACAATCATACAATCTCAATCATACAATCACAATTATACAATCACAATCATACAATCACAATCATACAATCACAATCATACTATCGCAATCATACAATCACAATCATACAATCACAATCATACAATCACAATCATACTATCGCAATCATACAATCACAATCATACAATCACAATAATACAATCACAATCATACAATCACAATCATACAATCACAATCGTACAATCACAATCATACAATCACAATCATACAAAAACAATCATACAATCACAATCATACAATCACAATCATATGATCACAATCATACAATCACAATGATACAATCACAATCATACAATCACAATCATACAATCACAATCATACAATCACAATCATACTATCGCAATCATACAATCACAATCATACAATCACAATCATACAATCACAATCATACAACCACAATAATACAATCACAATCATACGATCGCAATCATACAATCGCAATCATACACTCACAATCATTCAATCACAATGATAAAATCACAATCATACAATGACAATCATACGATGACAATCATACAATTACTACTATACAATCACAATCATACAAAAACAATCATACAATCACAATCATACAATCACAATCATACAATCACAATCGTACAATCACAATCATACAATCACAATCATACAATCACAATCATACTATCGCAATCATACAATCACAATCATACAATCACAATCATACAATCACAATCATACAATCACAATCATACTATCGCAATCATACAATCACAATCATACAATCACAATCATACAATCACAATCATACAATCACAATCATGCAATTACAATCATATGATCATAATCATACAAGAACAATCATACAATCACAATAATAGAACCATATTTATACAACCACAATCAAACGATCACAATCATACAATCACAATCATACGATCACAATCGTACGATCACAATCATACAATCACAATCATACAAAAGCAATCATACAATCACAATCATACACTCACAATCATACGCTCACAATCATTCAATCACAATGATACAATCACAATCATACAATCACAATCATACGATCACAATCATACGATCACAATCATACGAAGACAATCATACAATTACTACTATACAATCACAATCATACAAACACAATCATACATTCACAATCATACAATCACAATCATACAATCACAATCATACAATCACAATAATACAATCACAATCATACAATCTCAATCATACAATCACAATCATACAATCACAATCATACAATCACAATCATACAACCACAATCATACAATCACAATCATACAATCACAATCATACAATCACAATCATACAATCACAATCATACAATCACAATCATACAATCACAATCATACTATCGCAATCGTACAATCACAATCATACAATCACAATAATACAATCACAATCATACAATCACAATCATACAATCACAATCATACAATCACAATCATACAAAAACAATCATACAATCACAATCATACAATCACAATCATATGATCACAATCATATGATCACAATCATACAATCACAATGATACAATCACAATCATACAATCACAATCATACAATCACAATCATACAATCACAATCATACGAAGACAATCATACAATTACTACTATACAATCACAATCATACAAAAACAATCATACAATCACAATCATACGATGACAATCATACAATTACTACTATACAATCACAATCATACAAAAACAATCATACAATCACAATCATACGATGACAATCATACAATTACTACTATACAATCACAATCATACAAAAACAATCATACAACCACAATCATACAATCACAATCATACGATCACAATCATAGTAAGTCAATCATACAATTACTATTATACAATCACAATCATACAAAAACAATCGTGCAATCACAATCATACGATGACAATCATACAATTACTACTATACAATCACAATCATACAAAAACAATCATACAATCACAATCATACAATCACACTCATATGATCACAATCATACAATCACAATCATACAATCACAATCATACAATCACAATCATACAATCACAATCATACAAAAACAATCATACAATCACAATCATACAAAAACAATCATACAATCACAATCATACAATCACAATCATATGATCACAATCATACAATCACAATGATACAATCACAATCATACAATCACAATCATACAATCACAATCATACAATCACAATCATACTATCGCAATCATACAATCACAATCATACAATCACAATCATACAATCACAATCATACAACCACAATAATACAATCACAATCATACGATCGCAATCATACAATCGCAATCATACACTCACAATCATTCAATCACAATGATAAAATCACAATCATACAATGACAATCATACGATGACAATCATACAATCACAATCATACAATCACAATCATACGAAGACAATCATACAATTACTACTATACAATCACAATCATACAAAAACAATCATACAATCACAATCATACGATGACAATCATACAATTACTACTATACAATCACAATCATACAAAAACAATCATACAATCACAATCATACGATGACAATCATACAATTACTACTATACAATCACAATCATACAAAAACAATCATACAACCACAATCATACAATCACAATCATACGATCACAATCATAGTAAGTCAATCATACAATTACTACTATACAATCACAATCATACAAAAACAATCATACAATCACAATCATACAATCACAATCATACAATCACAATCGTACAATCACAATCATACAATCACAATCATACAATCACAATCATACTATCGCAATCATACAATCACAATCATACAATCACAATCATACAATCACAATCATACAATCACAATCATACTATCGCAATCATACAATCACAATCATACAATCACAATCATACAATCACAATCATACAATCACAATCATGCAATTACAATCATATGATCATAATCATACAAGAACAATCATACAATCACAATAATAGAACCATAATTATACAACCACAATCAAACGATCACAATCATACAATCACAATCATACGATCACAATCGTACGATCACAATCATACAATCACAATCATACAAAAGCAATCATACAATCACAATCATACGCTCACAATCATACGCTCACAATCATTCAATCACAATGATACAATCACAATCATACAACCACAATCATACGATCACAATCATACGATCACAATCATACGAAGACAATCATACAATTACTACTATACAATCACAATCATACAAACACAATCATACATTCACAATCATACAATCACAATCATACAATCACAATCATACAATCACAATAATACAATCACAATCATACAATCTCAATCATACAATCACAATCATACAATCACAATCATACAATCACAATCACACAACCACAATCATACAATCACAATCATACAATCACAATCATACAATCACAATCATACAATCACAATCATACAATCACAATCATACAATCACAATCATACTATCGCAATCATACAATCACAATCATACAATCACAATAATACAATCACAATCATACAATCACAATCATACAATCACAATCATACAATCACAATCATACAAAAACAATCATACAATCACAATCATACATACACAATCATATGATCACAATCATATGATCACAATCATACAATCACAATGATACAATCACAATCATACAATCACAATCATACAATCACAATCGTACAATCACAATCATACAATCACAATCATACGAAGACAATCATACAATTACTACTATACAATCACAATCATACAAAAACAATCATACAATCACAATCATACGATGACAATCATACAATTACTACTATACAATCACAATCATACAAAAACAATCATACAATCACAATCATACGATGACAATCATACAATTACTACTATACAATCACAATCATACAAAAACAATCATACAACCACAATCATACAATCACAATCATACGATCACAATCATAGTAAGTCAATCATACAATTACTACTATACAATCACAATCATACAAAAACAATCGTGCAATCACAATCATACGATGACAATCATACAATTACTACTATACAATCACAATCATACAAAAACAATCATACAATCACAATCATACAATCACACTCATATGATCACAATCATACAATCACAATCATACAATCACAATCATACAATCACAATCATACAATCACAATCATACGATCACAATCATACGAAGACAATCATACAATTACTACTATACAATCACAATCATACAATCACAATCATACGATGACAATCATACAATTACTACTATACAATCACAATCATACAAAAACAATCATACAATCAGAATGACACAATCACTATCATACAATCACAATCATACATTCACAATCATACAATCACTATCATACAATCACAATTATACAATCACAATAATACAATCACAATCATACAATCTCAATCATACAATCACAATTATACAATCACAATCATACAATCACAATCATACAATCACAATCATACTATCGCAATCATACAATCACAATCATACAATCACAATCATACAATCACAATCATACTATCGCAATCATACAATCACAATCATACAATCACAATCATACAATCACAATAATACAATCACAATCATACAATCACAATCATACGATCACAATCATACGAAGTCAATCATACAATTACTACTATACAATCACAATCATACAAAAACAATCGTACAATCACAATCATACGATGACAATCATACAATTACTACTATACAATCACAATCATACAAAAACAATCATACAATCACAATCATACATTCACACTCATATGATCACAATCATACAATCACAATGATACAATCACAATCATACAATCACAATCATACAATCACAATCATACAATCACAATCATACGATCACAATCATACGAAGACAATCATACAATTACTACTATACAATCACAATCATACAATCAGAATCACACAATCGCTATCATACAATCACAATCATACATTCACAATCATACAATCACAATCATACAATCACAATCATACAATCACAATAATACAGTCACAATCATACGATCACAATCATACGAAGACAATCATACAATTACTACTATACAATCACAATCACACAAAAACAATCATACAATCACAATCATACGATGACAATCATACAATTACTACTATACAATCACAATCATACAAAAACAATCATACAATCAGAATCACACAATCACTATCATACAATCACAACCATACATTCACAATCATACAATCACAATCATACAATCACAATCATACAATCACAATAATACAATCACAATCATACAATCTCAATCATACAATCACAATTATACAATCACAATCATACAATCACAATCATACAATCGCAATCATACAATCACAATCATACAATCACAATCATACAATCACAATCATACTATCGCAATCATACAATCACAATCATACTATCGCAATCATACAATCACAATCATATGATCACAATCATTCAATCACAATGATAAAATCACAATCATACAATGACAATCATACGATGACAATCATACAATTACTACTATACAATCACAATCATACAAAAACAATCATACAATCACAATCATACAATCACAATCATACAATCACAATCGTACAATCACAATCATACAATCACAATCATACAATCACAATCATACAATCACAATCATACAATCACAATAATACAATCACAATCATACAATCACAATCATACAATCACAATCGTACAATCACAATCATACAATCACAATCATACAAAAACAATCATACAATCACAATCATACAATCACAATCATATGATCACAATCATACAATCACAATGATACAATCACAATCATACAATCACAATCATACAATCACAATCATACAATCACAATCATACTATCGCAATCATACAATCACAATCATACAATCACAATCATACAATCACAATCATACTATCGCAATCATACAATCACAATCATACAATCACAATCATACAATCACAATCATACAATCACAATCATACAATCACAATCATACAATCACAATCATACAATCACAATCATACAATCACAATCATACAATCACAATGATACAATCACAATCATACAATCACAATCATACAATCACAATCATACGATCACAATCATACGAAGACAATCATACAATTACTACTATACAATCACAATCATACAAAAACAATCATACAATCACAATCATACGATGACAATCATACAATTACTACTATACAATCACAATCATACAAAAACAATCATGCAATCACAATCATACAATCACAATCATACGATCACAATCATACGAAGTCAATCATACAATTACTACTATACAATCACAATCATACAAAAACAATCGTACAATCACAATCATACGATGACAATCATACAATTACTACTATACAATCACAATCATACAAAAACAATCATACAATCACAATCATACAATCACACTCATATGATCACAATCATACAATCACACTGATACAATCACAATCATACAATCACAATCATACAATCACAATCATACGATCACAATCATACGAAGACAATCATACAATTACTACTATACAATCACAATCATACAATCACAATCATACGATGACAATCATACAATTACTACTATACAATCACAATCACACAAAAACAATCATACAATCAGAATCACACAATCACTATCATACAATCACAATCATACATTCACAATCATACAATCACAATCATACAATCACAATCATACAATCACAATAATACAATCACAATCATACAATCTCAATCATACAATCACAATTATACAATCACAATCATACAATCACAATCATACAATCACAATCATACTATCGCAATCATACAATCACAATCATACAATCACAATCATACAATCACAATCATACTATCGCAATCATACAATCACAATCATACAATCACAATAATACAATCACAATCATACAATCACAATCAAACAATCACAATCGTACAATCACAATCATACAATCACAATCATACAAAAACAATCATACAATCACAATCATACAATCACAATCATATGATCACAATCATACAATCACAATGATACAATCACAATCATACAATCACAATCATACAATCACAATCATACAATCACAATCATACTATCGCAATCATACAATCACAATCATACAATCACAATCATACAATCACAATCATACAACCACAATAATACAATCACAATCATACGATCGCAATCATACAATCGCAATCATACACTCACAATCATTCAATCACAATGATAAAATCACAATCATACAATGACAATCATACGATGACAATCATACAATTACTACTATACAATCACAATCATACAAAAACAATCATACAATCACAATCATACAATCACAATCATACAATCACAATCGTACAATCACAATCATACAATCACAATCATACAATCACAATCATACTATCGCAATCATACAATCACAATCATACAATCACAATCATACAATCACAATCATACAATCACAATCATACTATCGCAATCATACAATCACAATCATACAATCACAATCATACAATCACAATCATACAATCACAATCATGCAATTACAATCATATGATCATAATCATACAAGAACAATCATACAATCACAATAATAGAACCATATTTATACAACCACAATCAAACGATCACAATCATACAATCACAATCATACGATCACAATCGTACGATCACAATCATACAATCACAATCATACAAAAGCAATCATACAATCACAATCATACACTCACAATCATACGCTCACAATCATTCAATCACAATGATACAATCACAATCATACAATCACAATCATACGATCACAATCATACGATCACAATCATACGAAGACAATCATACAATTACTACTATACAATCACAATCATACAAACACAATCATACATTCACAATCATACAATCACAATCATACAATCACAATCATACAATCACAATAATACAATCACAATCATACAATCTCAATCATACAATCACAATCATACAATCACAATCATACAATCACAATCATACAACCACAATCATACAATCACAATCATACAATCACAATCATACAATCACAATCATACAATCACAATCATACAATCACAATCATACAATCACAATCATACTATCGCAATCGTACAATCACAATCATACAATCACAATAATACAATCACAATCATACAATCACAATCATACAATCACAATCATACAATCACAATCATACAATCACAATCATACAATCACAATCATACAAAAACAATCATACAATCACAATCATACAATCACAATCATATGATCACAATCATATGATCACAATCATATGATCACAATCATATGATCACAATCATACAATCACAATCATACAATCACAATCATACAATCACAATCATACAATCACAATCATACAATCACAATCATACGAAGACAATCATACAATTACTACTATACAATCACAATCATACAAAAACAATCATACAATCACAATCATACGATGACAATCATACAATTACTACTATACAATCACAATCATACAAAAACAATCATACAATCACAATCATACGATGACAATCATACAATTACTACTATACAATCACAATCATACAAAAACAATCATACAACCACAATCATACAATCACAATCATACGATCACAATCATAGTAAGTCAATCATACAATTACTATTATACAATCACAATCATACAAAAACAATCGTGCAATCACAATCATACGATGACAATCATACAATTACTACTATACAATCACAATCATACAAAAACAATCATACAATCACAATCATACAATCACACTCATATGATCACAATCATACAATCACAATCATACAATCACAATCATACAATCACAATCATACAATCACAATCATACGATCACAATCATACGAAGACAATCATACAATTACTACTATACAATCACAATCATACAATCACAATCATACGATGACAATCATACAATTACTACTATACAATCACAATCATACAAAAACAATCATACAATCAGAATGACACAATCACTATCATACAATCACAATCATACATTCACAATCATACAATCACTATCATACAATCACAATCATACAATCACAATAATACAATCGCAATCATACAATCTCAATCATACAATCACAATTATACAATCACAATCATACAATCACAATCATACAATCACAATCATACTATCGCAATCATACAATCACAATCATACAATCACAATCATACAATCACAATCATACTATCGCAATCATACAATCACAATCATACAATCACAATCATACAATCACAATAATACAATCACAATCATACAATCACAATCATACGATCACAATCATACGAAGTCAATCATACAATTACTACTATACAATCACAATCATACAAAAACAATCGTACAATCACAATCATACGATGACAATCATACAATTACTACTATACAATCACAATCATACAAAAACAATCATACAATCACAATCATACATTCACACTCATATGATCACAATCATACAATCACAATGATACAATCACAATCATACAATCACAATCATACAATCACAATCATACAATCACAATCATACGATCACAATCATACGAAGACAATCATACAATTACTACTATACAATCACAATCATACAATCAGAATCACACAATCGCTATCATAAAATCACAATCATACATTCACAATCATACAATCACAATCATACAATCACAATCATACAATCACAATAATACAGTCACAATCATACGATCACAATCATACGAAGACAATCATACAATTACTACTATACAATCACAATCACACAAAAACAATCATACAATCACAATCATACGATGACAATCATACAATTACTACTATACAATCACAATCATACAAAAACAATCATACAATCAGAATCACACAATCGCTATCATACAATCACAATCATACATTCACAATCATACAATCACAATCATACAATCACAATCATACAATCACAATGATACAATCACAATCATACAATCACAATCATACAATCACAATCATACGATCACAATCATACGAAGACAATCATACAATTACTACTATACAATCACAATCATACAAAAACAATCATACAATCACAATCATACGATGACAATCATACAATTACTACTATACAATCACAATCATACAAAAACAATCATACAATCACAATCATACAATCACAATCATACGATCACAATCATACGAAGTCAATCATACAATTACTACTATACAATCACAATCATACAAAAACAATCGTACAATCACAATCATACGATGACAATCATACAATTACTACTATACAATCACAATCATACAAAAACAATCATACAATCACAATCATACAATCACACTCATATGATCACAATCATACAATCACAATGATACAATCACAATCATACAATCACAATCATACAATCACAATCATACGATCACAATCATACGAAGACAATCATACAATTACTACTATACAATCACAATCATACAATCACAATCATACGATGACAATCATACAATTACTACTATACAATCACAATCACACAAAAACAATCATACAATCAGAATCACACAATCACTATCATACAATCACAATCATACATTCACAATCATACAATCACAATCATACAATCACAATCATACAATCACAATAATACAATCACAATCATACAATCTCAATCATACAATCACAATTATACAATCACAATCATACAATCACAATCATACAATCACAATCATACTATCGCAATCATACAATCACAATCATACAATCACAATCATACAATCACAATCATACAATCACAATCATACTATCGCAATCATACAATCACAATCATACAATCACAATAATACAATCACAATCATACAATCACAATCAAACAATCACAATCGTACAATCACAATCATACAATCACAATCATACAAAAACAATCATACAATCACAATCATACAATCACAATCATATGATCACAATCATACAATCACAATGATACAATCACAATCATACAATCACAATCATACAATCACAATCATACAATCACAATCATACTATCGCAATCATACAATCACAATCATACAATCACAATCATACAATCACAATCATACAACCACAATAATACAATCACAATCATACGATCGCAATCATACAATCGCAATCATACACTCACAATCATTCAATCACAATGATGAAATCACAATCATACAATGACAATCATACGATGACAATCATACAATTACTACTATACAATCACAATCATACAAAAACAATCATACAATCACAATCATACAATCACAATCATACAATCACAATCGTACAATCACAATCATACAATCACAATCATACAATCACAATCATACTATCGCAATCATACAATCACAATCATACAATCACAATCATACAATCACAATCATACAATCACAATCATACTATCGCAATCATACAATCACAATCATACAATCACAATCATACACTCACAATCATACAATCACAATCATGCAATTACAATCATATGATCATAATCATACAAGAACAATCATACAATCACAATAATAGAACCATATTTATACAACCACAATCAAACGATCACAATCATACAATCACAATCATACGATCACAATCGAACGATCACAATCATACAATCACAATCATACAAAAGCAATCATACAATCACAATCATACACTCACAATCATACGCTCACAATCATTCAATCACAATGATACAATCACAATCATACAATCACAATCATACGATCACAATCATACGATCACAATAATACAATCACAATCATACAATCTCAATCATACAATCACAATCATACAATCACAATCATACAATCACAATCATACAACCACAATCATACAATCACAATCATACAATCACAATCATACAATCACAATCATACAATCACAATCATACAATCACAATCATACAATCACAATCATACTATCGCAATCGTACAATCACAATCATACAATCACAATAATACAATCACAATCATACAATCACAATCATACAATCACAATCATACAATCACAATCATACAAAAACAATCATACAATCACAATCATACAATCACAATCATATGATCACAATCATATGATCACAATCATATGATCACAATCATACAATCACAATCATACAATCACAATCATACAATCACAATCATACAATCACAATCATACAATCACAATCATACGAAGACAATCATACAATTACTACTATACAATCACAATCATACAAAAACAATCATACAATCACAATCATACGATGACAATCATACAATTACTACTATACAATCACAATCATACAAAAACAATCATACAATCACAATCATACGATGACAATCATACAATTACTACTATACAATCACAATCATACAAAAACAATCATACAACCACAATCATACAATCACAATCATACGATCACAATCATAGTAAGTCAATCATACAATTACTATTATACAATCACAATCATACAAAAACAATCGTGCAATCACAATCATACGATGACAATCATACAATTACTACTATACAATCACAATCATACAAAAACAGTCATACAATCACAATCATACAATCACACTCATATGATCACAATCATACAATCACAATCATACAATCACAATCATACAATCACAATCATACAATCACAATCATACGATCACAATCATACGAAGACAATCATACAATTACTACTATACAATCACAATCATACAATCACAATCATACGATGACAATCATACAATTACTACTATACAATCACAATCATACAAAAACAATCATACAATCAGAATGACACAATCACTATCATACAATCACAATCATACATTCACAATCATACAATCACTATCATACAATCACAATCATACAATCACAATAATACAATCGCAATCATACAATCTCAATCATACAATCACAATTATACAATCACAATCATACAATCACAATCATACAATCACAATCATACTATCGCAATCATACAATCACAATCATACAATCACAATCATACAATCACAATCATACTATCGCAATCATACAATCACAATCATACAATCACAATCATACAATCACAATAATACAATCACAATCATACAATCACAATCATACGATCACAATCATACGAAGTCAATCATACAATTACTACTATACAATCACAATCATACAAAAACAATCGTACAATCACAATCATACGATGACAATCATACAATTACTACTATACAATCACAATCATACAAAAACAATCATACAATCACAATCATACATTCACACTCATATGATCACAATCATACAATCACAATGATACAATCACAATCATACAATCACAATCATACAATCACAATCATACAATCACAATCATACAATCACAATCATACGATCACAATCATACGAAGACAATCATACAATTACTACTATACAATCACAATCATACAATCAGAATCACACAATCGCTATCATAAAATCACAATCATACATTCACAATCATACAATCACAATCATACAATCACAATCATACAATCACAATAATACAGTCACAATCATACGATCACAATCATACGAAGACAATCATACAATTACTACTATACAATCACAATCACACAAAAACAATCATACAATCACAATCATACGATGACAATCATACAATTACTACTATACAATCACAATCATACAAAAACAATCATACAATCACAATCATACAATCACAATCATACGATCACAATCATACGAAGACAATCATACAATTACTACTATACAATCACAATCATACAATCAGAATCACACAATCGCTATCATACAATCACAATCATACATTCACAATCATACAATCACAATCATACAATCACAACCATACATTCACAATCATACAATCACAATCATACAATCACAATCATACAATCACAATAATACAATCACAATCATACAATCTCAATCATACAATCACAATTATACAATCACAATCATACAATCACAATCATACAATCACAATCATACAATCACAATCATACAATCACAATCATACAATCACAATCATACAATCACAATCATACAATCACAATCATACTATCGCAATCATACAATCACAACCATACTATCGCAATCATACAATCACAATCATACAATCACAATAACACAATCACAATCATACAATCACAATCATACAATCACAATCATACAATCGCAATCATACAAAAACAATCATACAATCGCAATCATACAATCACAATCATATGATCACAATCATACAATCACAATGATACAATCACAATCATACAATCACAATCATACAATCACAATCATACAATCACAATCATACGATCACAATCATACGAAGACAATCATACAATTACTACTATACAATCACAATCATACAAAAACAATCATACAATCACAATCATACGATGACAATCATACAATTACTACTATACAATCACAATCATACAAAAACAATCATACAATCACAATCATACAATCACAATCATACGATCACAATCATACGAAGTCAATCATACAATTACTACTATACAATCACAATCATACAAAAACAATCGTACAATCACAATCATACGATGACAATCATACAATTACTACTATACAATCACAATCATACAAAAACAATCATACAATCACAATCATACAATCACACTCATATGATCACAATCATACAATCACAATGATACAATCACAATGATACAATCACAATGATACAATCACAATCATACAATCACAATCATACAATCACAATCATACAATCACAATCATACGATCACAATCATACGAAGACAATCATACAATTACTACTATACAATCACAATCATACAATCACAATCATACGATGACAATCATACACTTACTACTATACAATCACAATCATACAAAAACAATCATACAATCAGAATCACACAATCACTATCATACAATCACAATCATACATTCACAATCATACAATCACAATCATACAATCACAATCATACAATCACAATAATACAGTCACAATCATACAATCTCAATCATACAATCACAATTATACAATCACAATCATACAATCACAATCATACAATCACAATTATACTATCGCAATCATACAATCACAATCATACAATCACAATCATACAATCACAATCATACTATCGCAATCATACAATCACAATCATACAATCACAATCATACAATCACAATAATACAATCACAATCGTACAATCACAATCGTACAATCACAATCATGCAATCACAATCATACAAAAACATCATACAATCACAATCATACAATCACAATCATATGATCACAATCATACAATCACAATAATACAATCACAATCATACAATCTCAATCATACAATCACAATTATACAATCACAATCATACAATCACAATCATACAATCACAATAATACTGTCGCAATCATACAAGCACAATCATACAATCACAATCATACTATCGTAATTATACAATCACAATCATACAATCACAATCATACAATCACAATAATACAATCACAATCATACAATCACAATCGTACAATCACAATCATACAATCACACTCATATGATCACAATCATACAATCACAATGATACAATCACAACCATACATTCACAATCATACAATCACAATCATACAATCACAATCATACAATCACAATAATACAATCACAATCATACAATCTCAATCATACAATCACAATTATACAATCACAATCATACAATCACAATCATACAATCACAATCATACAATCACAATCATACTATCGCAATCATACAATCACAATCATACAATCACAATCATACAATCGCAATAATACAATCACAATCATACAATCACAATCATACAATCACAATCATACAATCACAATCATACAAAAACAATCATACAATCACAATCATACAATCACAATCATATGATCACAATCATACAATCACAATGATATAATCACAATCATACAATCACAATCATACAATCACAATCATACAATCACAATCATACAATCACAATCATACATTCACAATCATACAATCACAATCATACAATCACAATCATACAATCACAATAATACAATCACAATCATACAATCTCAATCATGCAATCACAATCATACAATCACAATCATAAAATCACAATCATACAATCACAATCATACAATTACAATCATACTATCGCAATCATACAATCACAATCATACTATCGCAATCATACAATCACAATCATACAATCACAATAACACAATCACAATCATACAATCACAATCATACAATCACAATCATACAATCGCAATCATACAAAAACAATCATACAATCGCAATCATACAATCACAATCATATGATCACAATCATACAATCACAATGATACAATCACAATCATACAATCACAATCATACAATCACAATCATACAATCACAATCATACGATCACAATCATACGAAGACAATCATACAATTACTACTATACAATCACAATCATACAAAAACAATCATACAATCACAATCATACGATGACAATCATACAATTACTACTATACAATCACAATCATACAAAAACAATCATACAATCACAATCATACAATCACAATCATACGATCACAATCATACGAAGTCAATCATACAATTACTACTATACAATCACAATCATACAAAAACAATCGTACAATCACAATCATACGATGACAATCATACAATTACTACTATACAATCACAATCATACAAAAACAATCATACAATCACAATCATACAATCACACTCATATGATCACAATCATACAATCACAATGATACAATCACAATCATACAATCACAATCATACGATCACAATCATACGAAGACAATCATACAATTACTACTATACAATCACAATCATACAAAAACAATCATACAATCAGAATCACACAATCGCTATCATACAATCAGAATCATACATTCACAATCATACAATCACAATCATACAATCACAATCATACAATCACAATAATACAGTCACAATCATACGATCACAATCATACGAAGACAATCATACAATTACTACTATACAATCACAATCACACAAAAACAATCATACAATCACAATCATACGATGACAATCATACAATTACTACTATACAATCACAATCATACAAAAACAATCATACAATCAGAATCACACAATCACTATCATACAATCACAACCATACATTCACAATCATACAATCACAATCATACAATCACAATCATACAATCACAATAATACAATCACAATCATACAATCTCAATCATACAATCACAATTATACAATCACAATCATACAATCACAATCATACAATCACAATCATACAATCACAATCATACAATCACAATCATACAATCACAATCATACAATCACAATCATACAATCACAATCATACTATCGCAATCATACAATCACAATCATACTATCGCAATCATACAATCACAATCATACAATCACAATAACACAATCACAATCATACAATCACAATCATACAATCACAATCATACAATCACAATCATACAATCGCAATCATACAAAAACAATCATACAATCGCAATCATACAATCACAATCATATGATCACAATCATACAATCACAATGATACAATCACAATCATACAATCACAATCATACAATCACAATCATACAATCACAATCATACGATCACAATCATACGAAGACAATCATACAATTACTACTATACAATCACAATCATACAAAAACAATCATACAATCACAATCATACGATGACAATCATACAATTACTACTATACAATCACAATCATACAAAAACAATCATACAATCACAATCATACAATCACAATCATACGATCACAATCATACGAAGTCAATCATACAATTACTACTATACAATCACAATCATACAAAAACAATCGTACAATCACAATCATACGATGACAATCATACAATTACTACTATACAATCACAATCATACAAAAACAATCATACAATCACAATCATACAATCACACTCATATGATCACAATCATACAATCACAATGATACAATCACAATCATACAATCACAATCATACAATCACAATCATACAATCACAATCATACAATCACAATCATACAATCACAATCATACGATCACAATCATTCGAAGACAATCATACAATTACTACTATACAATCACAATCATACAATCACAATCACACGATGACAATCATACACTTACTACTATACAATCACAATCATACAAAAACAATCATACAATCAGAATCACACAATCACTATCATACAATCACAATCATACATTCACAATCATACAATCACAATCATACAATCACAATCATACAATCACAATAATACAGTCACAATCATACAATCTCAATCATACAATCACAATTATACAATCACAATCATACAATCACAATCATACAATCACAATTATACTATCGCAATCATACAATCACAATCATACAATCACAATCATACAATCACAATCATACTATCGCAATCATACAATCACAATCATACAATCACAATCATACAATCACAATAATACAATCACAATCATAAAATCACAATCGTACAATCACAATCATACAATCACAATCATACAAAAACATCATACAATCACAATCATACAATCACAATCATATGATCACAATCATACAATCACAATAATACAATCACAATCATACAATCTCAATCATACAATCACAATTATACAATCACAATCATACAATCACAATCATACAATCACAATAATACTGTCGCAATCATACAAGCACAATCATACAATCACAATCATACAATCACAATCATACTATCGCAATCATACAATCACAATCATACAATCACAATCATACAATCACAATCATACAATCACAATCATACGATCACAATCATACGAAGACAATCATACAATTACTACTATACAATCACAATCATACAATCACAATCATACGATGACAATCATACAATTACTACTATACAATCACAATCATACAAAAACAATCATACAATCAGAATGACACAATCACTATCATACAATCACAATCATACATTCACAATCATACAATCACTATCATACAATCACAATCATACAATCACAATAATACAATCACAATCATACAATCTCAATCATACAATCACAATTATACAATCACAATCATACAATCACAATCATACAATCACAATCATACTATCGCAATCATACAATCACAATCATACAATCACAATCATACAATCACAATCATACTATCGCAATCATACAATCACAATCATACAATCACAATCATACAATCACAATAATACAATCACAATCATACAATCACAATCATACGATCACAATCATACGAAGTCAATCATACAATTACTACTATACAATCACAATCATACAAAAACAATCGTACAATCACAATCATACGATGACAATCATACAATTACTACTATACAATCACAATCATACAAAAACAATCATACAATCACAATCATACATTCACACTCATATGATCACAATCATACAATCACAATGATACAATCACAATCATACAATCACAATCATACAATCACAATCATACAATCACAATCATACGATCACAATCATACGAAGACAATCATACAATTACTACTATACAATCACAATCATACAAAAACAATCATACAATCACAATCATACGATGACAATCATACAATTACTACTATACAATCACAATCATACAAAAACAATCATACAATCACAATCATACAATCACAATCATACGATCACAATCATACGAAGTCAATCATACAATTACTACTATACAATCACAATCATACAAAAACAATCGTACAATCACAATCATACGATGACAATCATACAATTACTACTATACAATCACAATCATACAATCACAATCATACGATGACAATCATACACTTACTACTATACAATCAAAATCATACAAAAACAATCATACAATCAGAATCACACAATCACTATCATACAATCACAATGATACATTCACAATCATACAATCACAATCATACAATCACAATCATACAATCACAATAATACAGTCACAATCATACAATCTGAATCATACAATCACAATTATACAATCACAATCATACAATCACAATCATACAATCACAATTATACTATCGCAATCATACAATCACAATCATACAATCACAATCATACAATCACAATCATACTATCGCAATCATACAATCACAATCATACAATCACAATCATACAATCACAATAATACAATCACAATCATACAATCACAATCGTACAATCACAATCATACAATCACAATCATACAAAAACATCATACAATCACAATCATACAATCACAATCATATGATCACAATCATACAATCACAATAATACAATCACAATCATACAATCTCAATCATACAATCACAATTATACAATCACAATCATACAATCACAATCATACAATCACAATAATACTGTCGCAATCATACAAGCACAATCATACAATCACAATCATACAATCACAATCATACTATCGCAATCATACAATCACAATCATACAATCACAATCATACAATCACAATCATACAATCACAATCATACGATCACAATCATACGAAGACAATCATACAATTACTACTATACAATCACAATCATACAATCACAATCATACGATGACAATCATACAATTACTACTATACAATCACAATCATACAAAAACAATCATACAATCAGAATGACACAATCACTATCATACAATCACAATCATACATTCACAATCATACAATCACTATCATACAATCACAATCATACAATCACAATAATACAATCACAATCATACAATCTCAATCATACAATCACAATTATACAATCACAATCATACAATCACAATCATACAATCACAATCATACTATCGCAATCATACAATCACAATCATACAATCACAATCATACAATCACAATCATACTATCGCAATCATACAATCACAATCATACAATCACAATCATACAATCACAATAATACAATCACAATCATACAATCACAATCATACGATCACAATCATACGAAGTCAATCATACAATTACTACTATACAATCACAATCATACAAAAACAATCGTACAATCACAATCATACGATGACAATCATACAATTACTACTATACAATCACAATCATACAAAAACAATCATACAATCACAATCATACATTCACACTCATATGATCACAATCATACAATCACAATGATACAATCACAATCATACAATCACAATCATACAATCACAATCATACAATCACAATCATACGATCACAATCATACGAAGACAATCATACAATTACTACTATACAATCACAATCATACAAAAACAATCATACAATCACAATCATACGATGACAATCATACAATTACTACTATACAATCACAATCATACAAAAACAATCATACAATCACAATCATACAATCACAATCATACGATCACAATCATACGAAGTCAATCATACAATTACTACTATACAATCACAATCATACAAAAACAATCGTACAATCACAATCATACGATGACAATCATACAATTACTACTATACAATCACAATCATACAATCACAATCATACGATGACAATCATACACTTACTACTATACAATCAAAATCATACAAAAACAATCATACAATCAGAATCACACAATCACTATCATACAATCACAATGATACATTCACAATCATACAATCACAATCATACAATCACAATCATACAATCACAATAATACAGTCACAATCATACAATCTCAATCATACAATCACAATTATACAATCACAATCATACAATCACAATCATACAATCACAATTATACTATCGCAATCATACAATCACAATCATACAATCACAATCATACAATCACAATCATACTATCGCAATCATACAATCACAATCATACAATCACAATCATACAATCACAATAATACAATCACAATCATACAATCACAATCGTACAATCACAATCATACAATCACAATCATACAAAAACATCATACAATCACAATCATACAATCACAATCATATGATCACAATAATACAATCACAATAATACAATCACAATCATACAATCACAATAATACTGTCGCAATCATACAAGCACAATCATACAATCACAATCATACAATCACAATCATACAATCACAATAATACAATCACAATCATACAATCTCAATCATACAATCACAATCATACAATCACAATCATACAATCACAATCATACAACCACAATCATACAATCACAATCATACAATCACAATCATACAATCACAATCATACAATCACAATCATACAATCACAATCATACAATCACAATCATACTATCGCAATCGTACAATCACAATCATACAATCACAATAATACAATCACAATCATACAATCACAATCATACAATCACAATCATACAATCACAATCATACAATCACAATCATACAAAAACAATCATACAATCACAATCATACAATCACAATCATATGGTCACAATCATATGATCACAATCATACAATCACAATGATACAATCACAATCATACAATCACAATCATACAATCACAATCATACAATCACAATCATACAATCACAATCATACGAAGACAATCATACAATTACTACTATACAATCACAATCATACAAAAACAATCATACAATCACAATCATACGATGACAATCATACAATTACTACTATACAATCACAATCATACAAAAACAATCATACAATCACAATCATACGATGACAATCATACAATTACTACTATACAATCACAATCATACAAAAACAATCATACAACCACAATCATACAATCACTATCATACGATCACAATCATAGTAAGTCAATCATACAATTACTATTATACAATCACAATCATACAAAAACAATCGTGCAATCACAATCATACGATGACAATCATACAATTACTACTATACAATCACAATCATACAAAAACAATCATACAATCACAATCATACAATCACACTCATATGATCACAATCATACAATCACAATCATACAATCACAATCATACAATCACAATCATACAATCACAATCATACGATCACAATCATACGAAGACAATCATACAATTACTACTATACAATCACAATCATACAATCACAATCATACGATGACAATCATACAATTACTACTATACAATCACAATCATACAAAAACAATCATACAATCAGAATGACACAATCACTATCATACAATCACAATCATACATTCACAATCATACAATCACTATCATACAATCACAATCATACAATCACAATAATACAATCGCAATCATACAATCTCAATCATACAATCACAATTATACAATCACAATCATACAATCACAATCATACAATCACAATCATACTATCGCAATCATACAATCACAATCATACAATCACAATCATACAATCACAATCATACTATCGCAATCATACAATCACAATCATACAATCACAATCATACAATCACAATAATACAATCACAATCATACAATCACAATCATACGATCACAATCATACGAAGTCAATCATACAATTACTACTATACAATCACAATCATACAAAAACAATCGTACAATCACAATCATACGATGACAATCATACAATTACTACTATACAATCACAATCATACAAAAACAATCATACAATCACAATCATACATTCACACTCATATGATCACAATCATACAATCACAATGATACAATCACAATCATACAATCACAATCATACAATCACAATCATACAATCACAATCATACGATCACAATCATACGAAGACAATCATACAATTACTACTATACAATCACAATCATACAATCAGAATCACACAATCGCTATCATAAAATCACAATCATACATTCACAATCATACAATCACAATCATACAATCACAATCATACAATCACAATAATACAGTCACAATCATACGATCACAATCATACGAAGACAATCATACAATTACTACTATACAATCACAATCACACAAAAACAATCATACAATCACAATCATACGATGACAATCATAAAATTACTACTATACAATCACAATCATACAAAAACAATCATACAATCAGAATCACACAATCGCTATCATACAATCACAATCATACATTCACAATCATACAATCACAATCATACAATCACAACCATACATTCACAATCATACAATCACAATCATACAATCACAATCATACAATCACAATAATACAATCACAATCATACAATCTCAATCATACAATCACAATTATACAATCACAATCATACAATCACAATCATACAATCACAATCATACAATCACAATCATACAATCACAATCATACAATCACAATCATACAATCACAATCATACTATCGCAATCATACAATCACAACCATACTATCGCAATCATACAATCACAATCATACAATCACAATAACACAATCACAATCATACAATCACAATCATACAATCACAATCATACAATCGCAATCATACAAAAACAATCATACAATCGCAATCATACAATCACAATCATATGATCACAATCATACAATCACAATGATACAATCACAATCATACAATCACAATCATACAATCACAATCATACAATCACAATCATACAATCACAATCATACGATCACAATCATACGAAGACAATCATACAATTACTACTATACAATCACAATCATACAAAAACAATCATACAATCACAATCATACGATGACAATCATACAATTACTACTATACAATCACAATCATACAAAAACAATCATACAATCACAATCATACAATCACAATCATACGATCACAATCATACGAAGCTAATCATACAATTACTACTATACAATCACAATCATACAATCACAATCATACGATGACAATCATACACTTACTACTATACAATCACAATCATACAAAAACAATCATACAATCAGAATCACACAATCACTATCATACAATCACAATCATACATTCACAATCATACAATCACAATCATACAATCACAATCATACAATCACAATAATACAGTCACAATCATACAATCTCAATCATACAATCACAATTATACAATCACAATCATACAATCACAATCATACAATCACAATTATACTATCGCAATCATACAATCACAATCATACAATCACAATCATACAATCACAATCATACAATCACAATCATACAATCACAATAATACAATCACAATCATACAATCTCAATCATACAATCACAATCATACAATCACAATCATAAAATCACAATCATACAATCACAATCATACAATTACAATCATACTATCGCAATCATACAATCACAATCATACTATCGCAATCATACAATCACAATCATACAATCACAATAACACAATCACAATCATACAATCACAATCATACAATCACAATCATACAATCGCAATCATACAAAAACAATCATACAATCGCAATCATACAATCACAATCATATGATCACAATCATACAATCACAATGATACAATCACAATCATACAATCACAATCATACAATCACAATCATACAATCACAATCATACGATCACAATCATACGAAGACAATCATACAATTACTACTATACAATCACAATCATACAAAAACAATCATACAATCACAATCATACGATGACAATCATACAATTACTACTATACAATCACAATCATACAAAAACAATCATACAATCACAATCATACAATCACAATCATACGATCACAATCATACGAAGTCAATCATACAATTACTACTATACAATCACAATCATACAAAAACAATCGTACAATCACAATCATACGATGACAATCATACAATTACTACTATACAATCACAATCATACAAAAACAATCATACAATCACAATCATACAATCACACTCATATGATCACAATCATACAATCACAATGATACAATCACAATCATACAATCACAATCATACAATCGCAATCATACAATCACAATCATACGATCACAATCATACGAAGACAATCATACAATTACTACTATACAATCACAATCATACAATCACAATCATACGATGACAATCATACACTTACTACTATACAATCACAATCATACAAAAACAATCATACAATCAGAATCACACAATCGCTATCATACAATCAGAATCATACATTCACAATCATACAATCACAATCATACAATCACAATCATACAATCACAATAACACAGTCACAATCATACGATCACAATCATACGAAGACAATCATACAATTACTACTATACAATCACAATCACACAAAAACAATCATACAATCACAATCATACGATGACAATCATACAATTACTACTATACAATCACAATCATACAAAAACAATCATACAATCAGAATCACACAATCACTATCATACAATCACAACCATACATTCACAATCATACAATCACAATCATACAATCACAATCATACAATCACAATAATACAATCACAATCATACAATCTCAATCATACAATCACAATTATACAATCACAATCATACAATCACAATCATACAATCACAATCATACAATCACAATCATACAATCACAATCATACAATCACAATCATACAATCACAATCATACTATCGCAATCATACAATCACAATCATACTATCGCAATCATACAATCACAATCATACAATCACAATAACACAATCACAATCATACAATCACAATCATACAATCACAATCATACAATCACAATCATACAATCGCAATCATACAAAAACAATCATACAATCGCAATCATACAATCACAATCATATGATCACAATCATACAATCACAATGATACAATCACAATCATACAATCACAATCATACAATCACAATCATACAATCACAATCATACGATCACAATCATACGAAGACAATCATACAATTACTACTATACAATCACAATCATACAAAAACAATCATACAATCACAATCATACAATCACACTCATATGATCACAATCATACAATCACAATGATACAATCACAATGATACAATCACAATGATACAATCACAATCATACAATCACAATCATACAATCACAATCATACAATCACAATCATACGATCACAATCATTCGAAGACAATCATACAATTACTACTATACAATCACAATCATACAATCACAATCACACGATGACAATCATACACTTACTACTATACAATCACAATCATACAAAAACAATCATACAATCAGAATCACACAATCACTACCATACAATCACAATCATACATTCACAATCATACAATCACAATCATACAATCACAATCATACAATCACAATAATACAGTCACAATCATACAATCTCAATCATACAATCACAATTATACAATCACAATCATACAATCACAATCATACAATCACAATTATACTATCGCAATCATACAATCACAATCATACAATCACAATCATACAATCACAATCATACTATCGCAATCATACAATCACAATCATACAATCACAATCATACAATCACAATAATACAATCACAATCATACAATCACAATCGTACAATCACAATCATACAATCACAATCATACAAAAACATCATACAATCACAATCATACAATCACAATCATATGATCACAATCATACAATCACAATAATACAATCACAATCATACAATCTCAATCATACAATCACAATTATACAATCACAATCATACAATCACAATCATACAATCACAATAATACTGTCGCAATCATACAAGCACAATCATACAATCACAATCATACAATCACAATCATACTATCGCAATCATACAATCACAATCATACAATCACAATCATACAATCACAATCATACAATCACAATCATACGATCACAATCATACGAAGACAATCATACAATTACTACTATACAATCACAATCATACAATCACAATCATACGATGACAATCATACAATTACTACTATACAATCACAATCATACAAAAACAATCATACAATCAGAATGACACAATCACTATCATACAATCACAATCATACATTCACAATCATACAATAACTATCATACAATCACAATCATACAATCACAATAATACAATCACAATCATACAATCTCAATCATACAATCACAATTATACAATCACAATCATACAATCACAATCATACAATCACAATCATACTATCGCAATCATACAATCACAATCATACAATCACAATCATACAATCACAATCATACTATCGCAATCATACAATCACAATCATACAATCACAATCATACAATCACAATAATACAATCACAATCATACAATCACAATCATACGATCACAATCATACGAAGTCAATCATACAATTACTACTATACAATCACAATCATACAAAAACAATCGTACAATCACAATCATACGATGACAATCATACAATTACTACTATACAATCACAATCATACAAAAACAATCATACAATCACAATCATACATTCACACTCATATGATCACAATCATACAATCACAATGATACAATCACAATCATACAATCACAATCATACAATCACAATCATACAATCACAATCATACGATCACAATCATACGAAGACAATCATACAATTACTACTATACAATCACAATCATACAAAAACAATCATACAATCACAATCATACGATGACAATCATACAATTACTACTATACAATCACAATCATACAAAAACAATCATACAATCACAATCATACAATCACAATCATACGATCACAATCATACGAAGTCAATCATACAATTACTACTATACAATCACAATCATACAAAAACAATCGTACAATCACAATCATACGATGACAATCATACAATTACTACTATACAATCACAATCATACAATCACAATCATACGATGACAATCATACACTTACTACTATACAATCAAAATCATACAAAAACAATCATACAATCAGAATCACACAATCACTATCATACAATCACAATCATACATTCACAATCATACAATCACAATCATACAATCACAATCATACAATCACAATAATAAAGTCACAATCATACAATCTCAATCATACAATCACAATTATACAATCACAATCATACAATCACAATCATACAATCACAATTATACTATCGCAATCATACATTCACAATCATACATTCACAATCATACAATCACAATCATACTATCGCAATCATACAATCACAATCATACAATCACAATCATACAATCACAATAATACAATCACAATCATACAATCACAATCGGACAATCACAATCATACAATCACAATCATACAAAAACATCATACAATCACAATCATGCAATCACAATCATATGATCACAATAATACAATCACAATAATACAATCACAATCATACAATCACAATAATACTGTCGCAATCCTACAAGCACAATCATACAATCACAATCATACAATCACAATCATACTATCGCAATCATACAATCACAATCATACAATCACAATCATACAATCACAATAATACAATCACAATCATACAATCACAATCGTACAATCACAATCATACAATCACACTCATATGATCACAATCATACAATCACAATGATACAATCACAATCATACAATCACAATCATACAATCACAATCATACAATCACAATCATACGATCACAATCATACGAAGACAATCATACAATTACTACTATACAATCACAATCATACAATCACAATCATACGATGACAATCATACAATTACTACTATACAATCACAATCATACAAAAACAATCATACAATCAGAATCACACAATCACTATCATACAATCACAATCATACATTCACAATCATACAATCACAATCATACAATCACAATCATACAATGACAATAATACAATCACAATCATACAATCTCAATCATACAATCACAATTATACAATCACAATCATACAATCACAATCATACAATCACAATCATACTATCGCAATCATACAATCACAATCATACAATCACAATCATACAATCACAATCATACTATCGCAATCATACAATCACAATCATACAATCACAATCATACAACCACAATAATACAATCACAATCATACAATCTCAATCATACAATCACAATTATACAATCACAATCGGACAATCACAATCATACAATCACAATAACACTATCGCAATCATACAATCACATTCATACAATCACAATCATACAATCACAATCATACTATCGCAATCATACAATCACAATCATACAATCACAATCATACAATCACAATAATACAATCACAATCATACAATCACAATCGTACAATCACAATCCTACAATCACAATCATACAAAAACAATCATACAATCACAATCATACAATCACAATCATACGATCACAATCATACAATCACAATGATACAATCACAATCATACAATCACAATCATACAATCACAATCATACAATCACAATCATACAATCACAATCATACTATCGCAAGCATACAATCACAGTCATACAATCACAATCATACAATCACAATCATACAATCACAATCATACAATCACAATCATACAATCACAATCATACAATCACAATCATACAAAAACAATCATAAAATCACAATCATACAATCACAATCATATGATCACAATCATATGATCACAATCATACAATCACAATGATACAATCACAAACATACAATCACAATCATACAATCACAATCATACAATCACAATCATACAAAAACAATCATACAATCACAATCATACAATCACAATCATATGATCACAATCATACAATCACAATGATACAATCACAATCATACAATCACAATCATACAATCACAATCATACAATCACAATCATACGATCACAATCATACGAAGACAATCATACAATTGCTACTATACAATCACAATCATACAAAAACAATCATACAATCACAATCATACGATGACAATCATATGATCACAATCATACAATCACAATGATACAATCACAATCATACAATCACAATCATACAATCACAATCATACAATCACAATCATACTATCGCAATCATACAATCACAATCATACAATCACAATCATACAATCACAATCATACAATCACAATCATACAATCACAATCATACAATCACAATCATACAATCACAATCATACAATCACAATCATACAATCACAATCATATGATCACAATCATACAATCACAATGATACAATCACAATCATACAATCACAATCATACGATCACAATCATACGATCACAATCATACGAAGACAATCATACAATTACTACTATACAATCACAATCATACAAAAACAATCATACAATCACAATCATACGATGACAATCATACAATTACTACTATACAATCACAATCATACAAAAACAATCATACAATCACAATCATACAATCACAATCATACGATCACAATCATACGAAGTCAATCATACAATTACTACTATACAATCACAATCATACAAAAACAATCGTACAATCACAATCATACGATGACAATCATACAATTACTACTATACAATCACAATCATACAAAAACAATCATACAATCACAATCATACGATCACAATCATACGAAGTCAATCATACAATTACTACTATACAATCACAATCATACAAAAACAATCGTACAATCACAATCATACGATGACAATCATACAATTACTACTATACAATCACAATCATACAAAAACAATCATACAATCACAACCATACATTCACAATCATACAATCACAATCATACAATCACAATCATACAATCACAATAATACAATCAAAATCATACAATCTCAATCATACAATCACAATTATACAATCACAATCATACAATCACAATCATACAATCACAATCATACAATCACAATCATACAATCACAATCATACAATCACAATCATACTATCGCAATCATACAATCACAATCATACTATCGCAATCATACAATCACAATCATTCAATCACAATAACACAATCACAATCATACAATCACAATCATACAATCACAATCATACAATCGCAATCATACAAAAACAATCATACAATCGCAATCATACAATCACAATCATATGATCACAATCATACAATCACAATGATACAATCACAATCGTACAATCACAATCATACAATCACAATCATACAATCACAATCATACGATCACAATCATACGAAGACAATCATACAATTACTACTATACAATCACAATCATACAAAAACAATCATACAATCACAATCATACGATGACAATCATACAATTACTACTATACAATCACAATCATACAAAAACAATCATACAATCACAATCATACAATCACAATCATACGATCACAATCATACGAAGTCAATCATACAATTACTACTATACAATCACAATCATACAAAAACAATCGTACAATCACAATCATACGATGACAATCATACAATTACTACTATACAATCACAATCATACAAAAACAATCATACAATCACAATCATACAATCACACTCATATGATCACAATCATACAATCTTAATGATACAATCACAATGATACAATCACAATCATACAATCACAATCATACAATCACAATCATACAATCACAATCATACGATCACAATCATGCGAAGACAATCATACAATTACTACTATACAATCACAATCATACAATCACAATCATACGATGACAGTCATACACTTACTACTATACAATCACAATCATACAAAAACAATCATACAATCAGAATCACACAATCACTATCATACAATCACAATCATACATTCACAATCATACAATCACAATCATACAATCACAATCATACAATCACAATAATACAGTCACAATCATACAATCTCAATCATACAATCACAATTATACAATCACAATCATACAATCACAATCATACAATCACAATTATACTATCGCAATCATACAATCACAACCATACAATCACAATCATACAATCACAATCATACTATCGCAATCATACAATCACAATCATACAATCACAATCATACAATCACAATAATACAATCACAATCATACAATCACAATCGTACAATCACAATCATACAATCACAATCATACAATCACAATCATACAATCACAATCATACAATCACAATCATACAATCACAATCATACAATCACAATCATACAATCACAATCATATGATCACAATCATACAATCACAATGATACAATCACAATCATACAATCACAATCATACGATCACAATCATACGATCACAATCATACGAAGACAATCATACAATTACTACTATACAATCACAATCATACAAAAACAATCATACAATCACAATCATACGATGACAATCATACAATTACTACTATACAATCACAATCATACAAAAACAATCATACAATCACAATCATACAATCACAATCATACGATCACAATCATACGAAGTCAATCATACAATTACTACTATACAATCACAATCATACAAAAACAATCGTACAATCACAATCATACGATGACAATCATACAATTACTACTATACAATCACAATCATACAAAAACAATCATACAATCACAATCATACAATCACAATCATACGATCACAATCATACGAAGTCAATCATACAATTACTACTATACAATCACAATCATACAAAAACAATCGTACAATCACAATCATACGATGACAATCATACAATTACTACTATACAATCACAATCATACAAAAACAATCATACAATCACAACCATACATTCACAATCATACAATCACAATCATACAATCACAATCATACAATCACAATAATACAATCAAAATCATACAATCTCAATCATACAATCACAATTATACAATCACAATCATACAATCACAATCATACAATCACAATCATACAATCACAATCATACAATCACAATCATACAATCACAATCATACTATCGCAATCATACAATCACAATCATACTATCGCAATCATACAATCACAATCATACAATCACAATAACACAATCACAATCATACAATCACAATCATACAATCACAATCATACAATCGCAATCATACAAAAACAATCATACAATCGCAATCATACAATCACAATCATATGATCACAATCATACAATCACAATGATACAATCACAATCGTACAATCACAATCATACAATCACAATCATACAATCACAATCATACGATCACAATCATACGAAGACAATCATACAATTACTACTATACAATCACAATCATACAAAAACAATCATACAATCACAATCATACGATGACAATCATACAATTACTACTATACAATCACAATCATACAAAAACAATCATACAATCACAATCATACAATCACAATCATACGATCACAATCATACGAAGTCAATCATACAATTACTACTATACAATCACAATCATACAAAAACAATCGTACAATCACAATCATACGATGACAATCATACAATTACTACTATACAATCACAATCATACAAAAACAATCATACAATCACAATCATACAATCACACTCATATGATCACAATCATACAATCTTAATGATACAATCACAATGATACAATCACAATCATACAATCACAATCATACAATCACAATCATACAATCACAATCATACGATCACAATCATACGAAGACAATCATACAATTACTACTATACAATCACAATCATACAATCACAATCATACGATGACAATCATACACTTACTACTATACAATCACAATCATACAAAAACAATCATACAATCAGAATCACACAATCACTATCATACAATCACAATCATACATTCACAATCATACAATCACAATCATACAATCACAATCATACAATCTCAATAATACAGTCACAATCATACAATCTCAATCATACAATCACAATTATACAATCACAATCATACAATCACAATCATACAATCACAATTATACTATCGCAATCATACAATCACAACCATACAATCACAATCATACAATCACAATCATACTATCGCAATCATACAATCACAATCATACAATCACAATCATACAATCACAATAATACAATCACAATCATACAATCACAATCGTACAATCACAATCATACAATCACAATCATACAAAAACATCATACAATCACAATCATACAATCACAATCATATGATCACAATCATACAATCGCAATAATACAATCACAATCATACAATCTCAATCATACAATCACAATTATACAATCACAATCATACAATCACAATCATACAATCACAATAATACTGTCGCAATCATACAAGCACAATCATACAATCACAATCATACAATCACAATCATACTATCGCAATCATACAATCACAATCATACAATCACAATCATACAATCACAATAATACAATCACAATCATACAATCACAATCGTACAATCACAATCATACAATCACACTCATATGATCACAATCATACAATCACAATGATACAATCACAATCATACAATCACAATCATACAATCACAATCATACAATCACAATCATACGATCACAATCATACGAAGACAATCATACAATTACTACTATACAATCACAATCATACAATCACAATCATACGATGACAATCATACAATTACTACTATACAATCACAATCATACAAAAACAATCATACAATCAGAATCACACAATCACTATCATAAAATCACAATCATACATTCACAATCATACAATCACAATCATACAATCACAATCATACAGTGACAATAATACAATCACAATCATGCAATCTCAATCATACAATCACAATTATACAATCACAATCATACAATCACAATCATACAATCACAATCATACTATCGCAATCATACAATCACAATCATACAATCACAATCATACAATCACAATCATACTATCGCAATCATACAATCACAATCATACAATCACAATCATACAATCACAATAATACAATCACAATCATACAATCACAATCGTACAATCACAATCATACAATCACAATCATACAAAAACATCATAGAATCACAATCATACAATCACAATCATACAATCACAATCATATGATCACAATCATACAATCACAATAATACAATCACAATCATACAATCTCAATCATACAATCACAATTATACAATCACAATCGGACAATCACAATCATACAATCACAATAATACTATCGCAATCATACAATCACATTCATACAATCACAATCATACAATCACAATCATACTATCGCAATCATACAATCACAATCATACAATCACAATCATACAATCACAATAATACAATCACAATCATACAATCACAATCGTACAATCACAATCCTACAATCACAATCATACAATCACAATCATACAATCACAATCATACAAAAACAATCATACAATCACAATCATACAATCACAATCATATGATCACAATCATACAATCACAATGATACAATCACAAACATAAAATCACAATCATACAATCACAATCATACAATCACAATCATACAAAAACAATCATACAATCACAATCATACAATCACAATCATATGATCACAATCATACAATCACAATGATACAATCACAATCATACAATCACAATCATACAATCACAATCATACAATCACAATCATACGATCACAATCATACGAAGACAATCATACAATTGCTACTATACAATCACAATCATACAAAAACAATCATACAATCACAATCATACGATGACAATCATATGATCACAATCATACAATCACAATGATACAATCACAATCATACAATCACAATCATACAATCACAATCATACAATCACAATCATACTATCGCAATCATACAATCACAATCATACAATCACAATCATACAATCACAATCATACAATCACAATCATACAATCACAATCATATGATCACAATCATACAATCACAATGATACAATCACAATCATACAATCACAATCATACAATCACAATCATACGATCACAATCATACGAAGACAATCATACAATTACTACTATACAATCACAATCATACAATCACAATCATACAATCACAATCATACGATCACAATCATACGAAGTCAATCATACAATTACTACTATACAATCACAATCATACAAAAACAATCGTACAATCACAATCATACGATGACAATCATACAATTACTACTATACAATCACAATCATACAAAAACAATCATACAATCACAATCATACAATCACACTCATATGATCACAATCATACAATCACAATGATACAATCACAATCATACAATCACAATCATACAATCACAATCATACAATCACAATCATACGATCACAATCATACGAAGACAATCATACAATTACTACTATACAATCACAATCATACAATCACAATCATACGATGACAATCATACAATTACTACTATACAATCACAATCATACAAAAACAATCATACAATCAGAATCACACAATCACTATCATACAATCACAATCATACATTCACAATCATGCAATCACAATCATACAATCACAATCATGCAATCACAATAATACAATCACAATCATACAATCTCAATCATACAATCACAATTATACAATCACAATCATACAATCACAATCATACAATCACAATCATACTATCGCAATCATACAATCACAATCATACAATCACAATCATACAATCACAATCATACTATCGCAATCATACAATCACAATCATACAATCACAATCATACAATCACAATAATACAATCACAATCATACAATCACAATCATACAAAAACATCATACAATCACAATCATACAATCACAATCATATGATCACAATCATACAATCACAATAATACAATCACAATCATACAATCTCAATCATACAATCACAATTATACAATCACAATCGGACAATCACAATCATGCAATCACAATAATACTATCGCACTCATACAATCACAATCATACAATCACAATCATACAATCACAATAATACAATCACAATCATACAATCACAATAATACTGTCGCAATCATACAAGCACAATCATACAATCACAATCATACAATCACAATCATACTATCGCAATCATACAATCAAAATCATACAATCACAATCATACAATCACAATAATACAATCACAATCATACAATCACAATCGTACAATCACAATCATACAATCACACTCATATGATCACAATCATACAATCACAATGATACAATCACAATCATACAATCACAATCATACAATCACAATCATACAATCACAATCATACGATCACAATCATACGAAGACAATCATACAATTACTACTATACAATCACAATCATACAATCACAATCATACGATGACAATCATACAATTACTACTATACAATCACAATCATACAAAAACAATCATACAATCAGAATCACACAATCACTATCATAAAATCACAATCATACATTCACAATCATACAATCACAATCATACAATCACAATCATACAGTGACAATAATACAATCACAATCATGCAATCTCAATCATACAATCACAATTATACAATCACAATCATACAATCACAATCATACAATCACAATCATACTATCGCAATCATACAATCACAATCATACAATCACAATCATACAATCACAATCATACTATCGCAATCATACAATCACAATCATACAATCACAATCATACAATCACAATCATACAATCACAATAATACAATCACAATCATACAATCACAATCGTACAATCACAATCATACAATCACAATCATACAAAAACATCATAGAATCACAATCATACAATCACAATCATACAATCACAATCATATGATCACAATCATACAATCACAATAATACAATCACAATCATACAATCTCAATCATACAATCACAATTATACAATCACAATCGGACAATCACAATCATACAATCACAATAATACTATCGCAATCATACAATCACATTCATACAATCACAATCATACAATCACAATCATACTATCGCAATCATACAATCACAATCATACAATCACAATCATACAATCACAATAATACAATCACAATCATACAATCACAATCGTACAATCACAATCCTACAATCACAATCATACAATCACAATCATACAATCACAATCATACAAAAACAATCATACAATCACAATCATACAATCACAATCATATGATCACAATCATACAATCACAATGATACAATCACAAACATAAAATCACAATCATACAATCACAATCATACAATCACAATCATACAAAAACAATCATACAATCACAATCATACAATCACAATCATATGATCACAATCATACAATCACAATGATACAATCACAATCATACAATCACAATCATACAATCACAATCATACAATCACAATCATACGATCACAATCATACGAAGACAATCATACAATTGCTACTATACAATCACAATCATACAAAAACAATCATACAATCACAATCATACGATGACAATCATATGATCACAATCATACAATCACAATGATACAATCACAATCATACAATCACAATCATACAATCACAATCATACAATCACAATCATACTATCGCAATCATACAATCACAATCATACAATCACAATCATACAATCACAATCATACAATCACAATCATACAATCACACTCATATGATCACAATCATACAATCACAATGATACAATCACAATCATACAATCACAATCATACAATCACAATCATACGATCACAATCATACGAAGTCAATCATACAATTACTACTATACAATCACAATCATACAAAAACAATCGTACAATCACAATCATACGATGACAATCATACAATTACTACTATACAATCACAATCATACAAAAACAATCATACAATCACAACCATACATTCACAATCATACAATCACAATCATACAATCACAATCATACAATCACAATAATACAATCAAAATCATACAATCTCAATCATACAATCACAATTATACAATCACAATCATACAATCACAATCATACAATCACAATCATACAATCACAATCATACAATCACAATCATACAATCACAATCATACTATCGCAATCATACAATCACAATCATACTATCGCAATCATACAATCACAATCATACAATCACAATAACACAATCACAATCATACAATCACAATCATACAATCACAATCATACAATCGCAATCATACAAAAACAATCATACAATCGCAATCATACAATCACAATCATATGATCACAATCATACAATCACAATGATACAATCACAATCGTACAATCACAATCATACAATCACAATCATACAATCACAATCATACGATCACAATCATACGAAGACAATCATACAATTACTACTATACAATCACAATCATACAAAAACAATCATACAATCACAATCATACGATGACAATCATACAATTACTACTATACAATCACAATCATACAAAAACAATCATACAATCACAATCATACAATCACAATCATACGATCACAATCATACGAAGTCAATCATACAATTACTACTATACAATCACAATCATACAAAAACAATCGTACAATCACAATCATACGATGACAATCATACAATTACTACTATACAATCACAATCATACAAAAACAATCATACAATCACAATCATACAATCACACTCATATGATCACAATCATACAATCTTAATGATACAATCACAATGATACAATCACAATCATACAATCACAATCATACAATCACAATCATACAATCACAATCATACGATCACAATCATACGAAGACAATCATACAATTACTACTATACAATCACAATCATACAATCACAATCATACGATGACAATCATACACTTACTACTATACAATCACAATCATACAAAAACAATCATACAATCAGAATCACACAATCACTATCATACAATCACAATCATACATTCACAATCATACAATCACAATCATACAATCACAATCATACAATCTCAATAATACAGTCACAATCATACAATCTCAATCATACAATCACAATTATACAATCACAATCATACAATCACAATCATACAATCACAATTATACTATCGCAATCATACAATCACAACCATACAATCACAATCATACAATCACAATCATACTATCGCAATCATACAATCACAATCATACAATCACAATCATACAATCACAATAATACAATCACAATCATACAATCACAATCGTACAATCACAATCATACAATCACAATCATACAAAAACATCATACAATCACAATCATACAATCACAATCATATGATCACAATCATACAATCGCAATAATACAATCACAATCATACAATCTCAATCATACAATCACAATTATACAATCACAATCATACAATCACAATCATACAATCACAATAATACTGTCGCAATCATACAAGCACAATCATACAATCACAATCATACAATCACAATCATACTATCGCAATCATACAATCACAATCATACAATCACAATCATACAATCACAATAATACAATCACAATCATACAATCACAATCGTACAATCACAATCATACAATCACACTCATATGATCACAATCATACAATCACAATGATACAATCACAATCATACAATCACAATCATACAATCACAATCATACAATCACAATCATACGATCACAATCATACGAAGACAATCATACAATTACTACTATACAATCACAATCATACAATCACAATCATACGATGACAATCATACAATTACTACTATACAATCACAATCATACAAAAACAATCATACAATCAGAATCACACAATCACTATCATAAAATCACAATCATACATTCACAATCATACAATCACAATCATACAATCACAATCATACAGTGACAATAATACAATCACAATCATGCAATCTCAATCATACAATCACAATTATACAATCACAATCATACAATCACAATCATACAATCACAATCATACTATCGCAATCATACAATCACAATCATACAATCACAATCATACAATCACAATCATACTATCGCAATCATACAATCACAATCATACAATCACAATCATACAATCACAATAATACAATCACAATCATACAATCACAATCGTACAATCACAATCATACAATCACAATCATACAAAAACATCATAGAATCACAATCATACAATCACAATCATACAATCACAATCATATGATCACAATCATACAATCACAATAATACAATCACAATCATACAATCTCAATCATACAATCACAATTATACAATCACAATCGGACAATCACAATCATACAATCACAATAATACTATCGCAATCATACAATCACATTCATACAATCACAATCATACAATCACAATCATACTATCGCAATCATACAATCACAATCATACAATCACAATCATACAATCACAATAATACAATCACAATCATACAATCACAATCGTACAATCACAATCCTACAATCACAATCATACAATCACAATCATACAATCACAATCATACAAAAACAATCATACAATCACAATCATACAATCACAATCATATGATCACAATCATACAATCACAATGATACAATCACAAACATAAAATCACAATCATACAATCACAATCATACAATCACAATCATACAAAAACAATCATACAATCACAATCATACAATCACAATCATATGATCACAATCATACAATCACAATGATACAATCACAATCATACAATCACAATCATACAATCACAATCATACAATCACAATCATACGATCACAATCATACGAAGACAATCATACAATTGCTACTATACAATCACAATCATACAAAAACAATCATACAATCACAATCATACGATGACAATCATATGATCACAATCATACAATCACAATGATACAATCACAATCATACAATCACAATCATACAATCACAATCATACAATCACAATCATACTATCGCAATCATACAATCACAATCATACAATCACAATCATACAATCACAATCATACAATCACAATCATACAATCACAATCATATGATCACAATCATACAATCACAATGATACAATCACAATCATACAATCACAATCATACAATCACAATCATACGATCACAATCATACGAAGACAATCATACAATTACTACTATACAATCACAATCATACAATCACAATCATACAATCACAATCATACGATCACAATCATACGAAGTCAATCATACAATTACTACTATACAATCACAATCATACAAAAACAATCGTACAATCACAATCATACGATGACAATCATACAATTACTACTATACAATCACAATCATACAAAAACAATCATACAATCACAATCATACAATCACACTCATATGATCACAATCATACAATCACAATGATACAATCACAATCATACAATCACAATCATACAATCACAATCATACAATCACAATCATACGATCACAATCATACGAAGACAATCATACAATTACTACTATACAATCACAATCATACAATCACAATCATACGATGACAATCATACAATTACTACTATACAATCACAATCATACAAAAACAATCATACAATCAGAATCACACAATCACTATCATACAATCACAATCATACATTCACAATCATGCAATCACAATCATACAATCACAATCATGCAATCACAATAATACAATCACAATCATACAATCTCAATCATACAATCACAATTATACAATCACAATCATACAATCACAATCATACAATCACAATCATACTATCGCAATCATACAATCACAATCATACAATCACAATCATACAATCACAATCATACTATCGCAATCATACAATCACAATCATACAATCACAATCATACAATCACAATAATACAATCACAATCATACAATCACAATCATACAAAAACATCATACAATCACAATCATACAATCACAATCATATGATCACAATCATACAATCACAATAATACAATCACAATCATACAATCTCAATCATACAATCACAATTATACAATCACAATCGGACAATCACAATCATGCAATCACAATAATACTATCGCACTCATACAATCACAATCATACAATCACAATCATACAATCACAATAATACAATCACAATCATACAATCACAATAATACTGTCGCAATCATACAAGCACAATCATACAATCACAATCATACAATCACAATCATACTATCGCAATCATACAATCAAAATCATACAATCACAATCATACAATCACAATAATACAATCACAATCATACAATCACAATCGTACAATCACAATCATACAATCACACTCATATGATCACAATCATACAATCACAATGATACAATCACAATCATACAATCACAATCATACAATCACAATCATACAATCACAATCATACGATCACAATCATACGAAGACAATCATACAATTACTACTATACAATCACAATCATACAATCACAATCATACGATGACAATCATACAATTACTACTATACAATCACAATCATACAAAAACAATCATACAATCAGAATCACACAATCACTATCATAAAATCACAATCATACATTCACAATCATACAATCACAATCATACAATCACAATCATACAGTGACAATAATACAATCACAATCATGCAATCTCAATCATACAATCACAATTATACAATCACAATCATACAATCACAATCATACAATCACAATCATACTATCGCAATCATACAATCACAATCATACAATCACAATCATACAATCACAATCATACTATCGCAATCATACAATCACAATCATACAATCACAATCATACAATCACAATCATACAATCACAATAATACAATCACAATCATACAATCACAATCGTACAATCACAATCATACAATCACAATCATACAAAAACATCATAGAATCACAATCATACAATCACAATCATACAATCACAATCATATGATCACAATCATACAATCACAATAATACAATCACAATCATACAATCTCAATCATACAATCACAATTATACAATCACAATCGGACAATCACAATCATACAATCACAATAATACTATCGCAATCATACAATCACATTCATACAATCACAATCATACAATCACAATCATACTATCGCAATCATACAATCACAATCATACAATCACAATCATACAATCACAATAATACAATCACAATCATACAATCACAATCGTACAATCACAATCCTACAATCACAATCATACAATCACAATCATACAATCACAATCATACAAAAACAATCATACAATCACAATCATACAATCACAATCATATGATCACAATCATACAATCACAATGATACAATCACAAACATAAAATCACAATCATACAATCACAATCATACAATCACAATCATACAAAAACAATCATACAATCACAATCATACAATCACAATCATATGATCACAATCATACAATCACAATGATACAATCACAATCATACAATCACAATCATACAATCACAATCATACAATCACAATCATACGATCACAATCATACGAAGACAATCATACAATTGCTACTATACAATCACAATCATACAAAAACAATCATACAATCACAATCATACGATGACAATCATATGATCACAATCATACAATCACAATGATACAATCACAATCATACAATCACAATCATACAATCACAATCATACAATCACAATCATACTATCGCAATCATACAATCACAATCATACAATCACAATCATACAATCACAATCATACAATCACAATCATACAATCACAATCATATGATCACAATCATACAATCACAATGATACAATCACAATCATACAATCACAATCATACAATCACAATCATACGATCACAATCATACGAAGACAATCATACAATTACTACTATACAATCACAATCATACAATCACAATCATACAATCACAATCATACGATCACAATCATACGAAGTCAATCATACAATTACTACTATACAATCACAATCATACAAAAACAATCGTACAATCACAATCATACGATGACAATCATACAATTACTACTATACAATCACAATCATACAAAAACAATCATACAATCACAATCATACAATCACACTCATATGATCACAATCATACAATCACAATGATACAATCACAATCATACAATCACAATCATACAATCACAATCATACAATCACAATCATACGATCACAATCATACGAAGACAATCATACAATTACTACTATACAATCACAATCATACAATCACAATCATACGATGACAATCATACAATTACTACTATACAATCACAATCATACAAAAACAATCATACAATCAGAATCACACAATCACTATCATACAATCACAATCATACATTCACAATCATGCAATCACAATCATACAATCACAATCATACAATCACAATCATACGATCACAATCATACAATCACAATGATACAATCACAATCATACAATCACAATCATACAATCGCAATCATACAATCGCAATCATACTATCGCAATCATACAATCACAGTCATACAATCACAATCATACAACCACAATCATACAATCACAATCATACAATCACAATCATACAATCGCAATCATACTATCGCAATCATACAATCACAATCATACAATCACAATCATACAATCACAATCATACAATCACAATCATACAATCACAATCGTACAATCACAATCGTACAATCACAATCATACAATCACAATCATACAATCACAATCATACAATCACAATCATACAATCACAATCATACAAAAACAATCATACAATCACAATCATACAATCTCAATCATACAATCACAATCATACAATCACAATCATACAATCACAATCATACAATCACAATCATACAATCACAATCATATGATCACAATCATACGAAGACAATCATACAATTACTACTATACAATCAGAATCACACAATCACAATCATACGATGACAATCATACAATTACTACTATACAATCACAATCATACAAAGACAATCATACAACCACAATCATACAATCACAATCATACAATCACAATCATACATTCACAATCATACAATCACAATAATACAATCACAATCATACGAAGTCAATCATACAATTACTACTATACAATCACAATCATACAAAAACAATCATACAATCACAATCATACGATGACAATCATACAGTTACTACTATACAATCACAATCATACAAAAACAATCATACAATCACAATCATACAATCACAATCATATGATCACAATCATACGAAGACAATCATACAATTACTACTATACAATCACAATCATACAATCACAATCATACGATGACAATCATACAATTACTACTATACAATCACAATCATACAAAAACAATCATACAACCACAATCATACAATCACAATCATACAATCACAATCATACATTCACAATCATACAATCACAATCATACAATCACAATCATACAATCACAATAATACAATCACAATCATACAATCTCAATCATACAATCACAATCATACAATCACAATCATACAATCACAATCATACAATCACAATCATACAATCACAATCATACAATCACAATCATACAATCACAACCATACTATCAGAATCATACAATCACAATAATACAATCACAACATACAATCACAATCATACAATCACAATCATACAATCACAATCATGCAATCACAATCATACAATCACAATCGTACTATCGCAATAATATAATCACAATCATACAATCACAATAATAGAACCATAATCATACAACCACAATCATGCAATCACAATCATACAATCACAATCATACAATCACAATCATACAAAAACAATCATACAATCACAATCATACAATCATAATCATATAATCACACTCATAAAATTGCAATCATACAATCGCAATCATACAATCACAATCATACCATCACAATCATACAGGCACAATCATACAATCACAATCATGCAATCACAATCATACAAAAACAATCATGCAATGACAATTATATAATCACAACCATACAATCACAATGATACAATCACAATCATACAATCACAATCATACAATCACAATCATACAATCACAATCATACAATCACTATCATACGATCACAATCATACGAAGACAATCATATAATTACTACTATACAATCACAATCACACAAAAACAATCATACAATCACAATCATACGATGACAATCATACAATTACTACTATACAATCACAATCATACAAAAACAATCATACAATCAGAATCACACAATCACTATCATACAATCACAACCATACATTCACAATCATACAATCACAATCATACAATCACAATCATACAATCACAATAATACAATCACAATCATACAATCTCAATCATACAATCACAATTATACAATCACAATCATACAATCACAATCATACAATCACAATCATACAATCACAATCATACTATCGCAATCATACAATCACAATCATACAATCACAATCATACAATCACAATAATACAATCACAATCATACAATCACAATCATACAATCACAATCATACAATCACAATCATACAAAAACAATCATACAATCACAATCATACAATCACAATCATATGATCACAATCATACAATCACAATGATATAATCACAATCATACAATCACAATCATACAATCACAATCATACAATCACAATCATACAATCACAATCATACAATCACAATCATACGATCACAATCATACGAAGACAATCATACAATTACTACTATACAATCACAATCATACAAAAGCAATCATACAATCACAATCATACGATGACAATCATACAATTACTACTATACAATCACAATCATACAAAAACAATCATACAATCACAATCATACAATCACAATCATACGATCACAATCATACGAAGTCAATCATACAATTACTACTATACAATCACAATCATACAAAAACAATCGTACAATCACAATCATACGATGACAATCATACAATTACTACTATACAATCACAATCATACAAAAACAATCATACAATCACAATCATACAATCACACTCATATGATCACAATCATACAATCACAATGATACAATCACAATGATACAATCACAATCATACAATCACAATCATACAATCACAATCATACAATCACAATCATACGATCACAATCATACGAAGACAATCATACAATTACTACTATACAATCAAAATCATACAATCACAATCATACGATGACAATCATACACTTACTACTATACAATCACAATCATACAAAAACAATCATACAATCAGAATCACACAATCACTATCATACAATCACAATCATACATTCACAATCATACAATCACAATCATACAATCACAATCATACAATCACAATAATACAGTCACAATCATACAATCTCAATCATGCAATCACAATTATACAATCACAATCATACAATCACAATCATACAATCACAATTATACTATCGCAATCATACAATCACAATCATACAATCACAATCATACAATCACAATCATACTATCGCAATCATACAATCATAATCATACAATCACAATCATACAATCACAATAATACAATCACAATCATACAATCACAATCATACAATCACAATCATACAATCACAATCATACAATCACAATCATACGATCACAATCATACGAAGACAATCATACAATTACTACTATACAATCACAATCATACAATCACAATCATACGATGACAATCATACAATTACTACTATACAATCACAATCATACAAAAACAATCATACAATCAGAATCACACAATCACTATCATACAATCACAATCATACATTCACAATCATACAATCACAATCATACAATCACAATCATACAATCACAATAATACAATCACAATCATACAATCTCAATCATACAATCACAATTATACAATCACAATCATACAATCACAATCATACAATCACAATCATACTATCGCAATCATACAATCACAATCATACAATCACAATCATACAATCACAATCATACTATCGCAATCATACAATCACAATCATACAATCACAATCATACAATCACAATAATAGAATCACAATCATACAATCACAATCGTACAATCACAATCATACAATCACAATCATACAAAAACAATCATACAATCACAATCATACAATCACAATCATATGATCACAATCATACAATCACAATGATACAATCACAATCATACAATCACAATCATACAATCACAATCATACAATCACAATCATACTATCGCAATCATACAATCACAATCATACAATCACAATCATACAATCACAATCATACAACCACAATAATACAATCACAATCATACGATCGCAATCATACAATCGCAATCATACACTCACAATCATTCAATCACAATGATAAAATCACAATCATACAATGACAATCATACGATGACAATCATACAATTACTACTATACAATCACAATCATACAAAAACAATCATACAATCACAATCATACAATCACAATCATACAATCACAATCGTACAATCACAATCATACAATCACAATCATACAAAAACAATCATACAATCACAATCATACAATCACAATCATACGATCACAATCATACAATCACAATGATACAATCACAATCATACAATCACAATCATACAATCACAATCATACAATCACAATCATACTATCGCAATCATACAATCACAGTCATACAATCACAATCATACAATCACAATCATACAATCACAATCATACAATCACAATCATACAATCACAATCATACGATCACAATCATACGAAGACAATCATACAATTGCTACTATACAATCACAATCATACAAAAACAATCATACAATCACAATCATACGATGACAATCATATGATCACAATCATACAATCACAATGATACAATCACAATCATACAATCACAATCGTACAATCACAATCATACAATCACAATCATACTATCGCAATCATACAATCACAATCATACAATCACAATCATACAATCACAATCATACAATCACAATCATACAATCACAATCACACAATCACAATCATACAATCACAATCATACAATCACAATCATACAATCACAATCATATGATCACAATCATACAATCACAATGATACAATCACAATCATACAATCACAATCATACAATCACAATCATACGATCACAATCATACGAAGACAATCATACAATTACTACTATACAATCACAATCATACAAAAACAATCATACAATCACAATCATACGATGACAATCATACAATTACTACTATACAATCACAATCATACAAAAACAATCATACAATCACAATCATACAATCACAATCATATGATCACAATCATACAATCACAATGATACAATCACAATCATACAATCACAATCATACAATCACAATCATACGATCACAATCATACGAAGACAATCATACAATTACTACTATACAATCACAATCATACAAAAACAATCATACAATCACAATCATACGATGACAATCATACAATTACTACTATACAATCACAATCATACAAAAACAATCATACAATCACAATCATACAATCACAATCATACGATCACAATCATACGAAGTCAATCATACAATTACTACTATACAATCACAATCATACAAAAACAATCGTACAATCACAATCATACGATGACAATCATACAATTACTACTATACAATCACAATCATACAAAAACAATCATACAATCACAATCATACAATCACACTCATATGATCACAATCATACAATCACAATGATACAATCACAATCATACAATCACAATCATACAATCACAATCATACAATCACAATCATACGATCACAATCATACGAAGACAATCATACAATTACTACTATACAATCACAATCATACAATCACAATCATACGATGACAATCATACAATTACTACTATACAATCACAATCATACAAAAACAATCATACAATCAGAATCACACAATCACTATCATACAATCACAATCATACATTCACAATCATACAATCACAATCATACAATCACAATCATACAATCACAATAATACAATCACAATCATACAATCTCAATCATACAATCACAATTATACAATCACAATCATACAATCACAATCATACAATCACAATCATACTATCGCAATCATACAATCACAATCATACAATCACAATCATACAATCACAATCATACTATCGCAATCATACAATCACAATCATACAATCACAATCATACAATCACAATAATAGAATCACAATCATACAATCACAATCGTACAATCACAATCATACAATCACAATCATACAAAAACAATCATACAATCACAATCATACAATCACAATCATATGATCACAATCATACAATCACAATGATACAATCACAATCATACAATCACAATCATACAATCACAATCATACAATCACAATCATACTATCGCAATCATACAATCACAATCATACAATCACAATCATACAATCACAATCATACAACCACAATAATACAATCACAATCATACGATCGCAATCATACAATCGCAATCATACACTCACAATCATTCAATCACAATGATAAAATCACAATCATACAATGACAATCATACGATGACAATCATACAATTACTACTATACAATCACAATCATACAAAAACAATCATACAATCACAATCATACAATCACAATCATACAATCACAATCGTACAATCACAATCATACAATCACAATCATACAAAAACAATCATACAATCACAATCATACAATCACAATCATACGATCACAATCATACAATCACAATGATACAATCACAATCATACAATCACAATCATACAATCACAATCATACAATCACAATCATACTATCGCAATCATACAATCACAGTCATACAATCACAATCATACAATCACAATCATACAATCACAATCATACAATCACAATCATACAATCACAATCATACGATCACAATCATACGAAGACAATCATACAATTGCTACTATACAATCACAATCATACAAAAACAATCATACAATCACAATCATACGATGACAATCATATGATCACAATCATACAATCACAATGATACAATCACAATCATACAATCACAATCGTACAATCACAATCATACAATCACAATCATACTATCGCAATCATACAATCACAATCATACAATCACAATCATACAATCACAATCATACAATCACAATCATACAATCACAATCACACAATCACAATCATACAATCACAATCATACAATCACAATCATACAATCACAATCATATGATCACAATCATACAATCACAATGATACAATCACAATCATACAATCACAATCATACAATCACAATCATACGATCACAATCATACGAAGACAATCATACAATTACTACTATACAATCACAATCATACAAAAACAATCATACAATCACAATCATACGATGACAATCATACAATTACTACTATACAATCACAATCATACAAAAACAATCATACAATCACAATCATACAATCACAATCATATGATCACAATCATACAATCACAATGATACAATCACAATCATACAATCACAATCATACAATCACAATCATACGATCACAATCATACGAAGACAATCATACAATTACTACTATACAATCACAATCATACAAAAACAATCATACAATCACAATCATACGATGACAATCATACAATTACTACTATACAATCACAATCATACAAAAACAATCATACAATCACAATCATACAATCACAATCATACGATCACAATCATACGAAGTCAATCATACAATTACTACTATACAATCACAATCATACAAAAACAATCGTACAATCACAATCATACGATGACAATCATACAATTACTACTATACAATCACAATCATACAAAAACAATCATACAATCACAATCATACAATCACACTCATATGATCACAATCATACAATCACAATGATACAATCACAATCATACAATCACAATCAGACAATTACAATCATACAATCACAATCATACGATCACAATCATACGAAGACAATCATACAATTACTACTATACAATCACAATCATACAATCACAATCATACGATGACAATCATACAATTACTACTATACAATCACAATCATACAAAAACAATCATACAATCAGAATCACACAATCACTATCATACAATCACAATCATATATTCACAATCATACAATCACAATCATACAATCACAATCATACAATCACAATAATACAATCACAATCATACAATCTCAATCATACAATCACAATTATACAATCACAATCATACAATCACAATCATACAATCACAATCATACTATCGCAATCATACAATCACAATCATACAATCACAATCATACAATCACAATCATACTATCGCAATCATACAATCACAATCATACAATCACAATCATACAATCACAATAATACAATCACAATCATACAATCACAATCGTACAATCACAATCATACAATCACAATCATACAAAAACATCATACAATCACAATCATACAATCACAATCATATGATCACAATCATACAATCACAATAATACAATCACAATCATACAATCTCAATCATACAATCACAATTATACAATCACAATCGGACAATCACAATCATGCAATCACAATAATACGATCACAATCATACAATCACAATGATACAATCACAATCATACAATCACAATCATACAATCACAATCATACAATCGCAATCATACTATCGCAATCATACAATCACAGTCATACAATCACAATCATACAATCACAATCATACAATCACAATCATACAATCACAATCATACAATCACAATCATACTATCGCAATCATACAATCACAATCATACAATCACAATCATATGATCACAATCATACGATGACAATCATACAATTACTACTATACAATCACAATCATACAATCACAATCATACGATGACAATCATACAATTACTACTATACAATCACAATCATACAAAGACAATCATACAACCACAATCATACAATCACAATCATACAATCACAATCATACATTCACAATCATACAATCACAATAATACAATCACAATCATACGAAGTCAATCATACAATTACTACTATACAATCACAATCAAACAAAAACAATCATACAATCACAATCATACGATGACAATCATACAATTACTACTATACAATCACAATCATACAAAAACAATCATACAATCACAATCATACAATCACAATCATATGATCACAATCATACGAAGACAATCATACAATTACTACTATACAATCACAATCATACAATCACAATCATACGATGACAATCATACAATTACTACTATACAATCACAATCATACAAAAACAATCATACAACCACAATCATACAATCACAATCATACAATCACAATCATACATTCACAATCATACAATCACAATCATACAATCACAATCATACAATCACAATAATACAATCACAATCATACAATCTCAATCATACAATCACAATCATACAATCACAATCATACAATCACAATCATACAATCACAATCATACAATCACAATCATACAATCACAATCATACAATCACAACCATACTATCAGAATCATACAATCACAATAATACAATCACAACATACAATCACAATCATACAATCACAATCATACAATCACAATCATGCAATCACAATCATACAATCACAATCGTACTATCGCAATAGCATAATCACAATCATACAATCACAATCATACAATCACGATCATGCAATTACAATCATACGATCATAATCATACAAGAACAATCATACAATCACAATAATAGAACCATAATCATACAACCACATTCATGCAATCACAATCATACAATCACAATCATACAATCACAATCATACAAAAACAATCATACAATCACAATCATACAATCATAATCATATAATCACACTCATAAAATTGCAATCATACAATCGCAATCATACAATCACAATCATACCATCACAATCATACAGGCACAATCATACAATCACAATCATACAATCACAATCATACAAAAACAATCATGCAATGACAATTATATAATCACAACCATACAATCACAATGATACAATCACAATCATACAATCACAATCATACAATCACAATCATACAATCACAATCATACAATCACAATCATACAATCACTATCATACGATCACAATCATACGAAGACAATCATACAATTACTACTATACAATCACAATCACACAAAAACAATCATACAATCACAATCATACGATGACAATCATACAATTACTACTATACAATCACAATCATACAAAAACAATCATACAATCAGAATCACACAATCACTATCATACAATCACAACCATACATTCACAATCATACAATCACAATCATACAATCACAATCATACAATCACAATAATACAATCACAATCATACAATCTCAATCATACAATCACAATTATACAATCACAATCATACAATCACAATCATACAATCACAATCATACAATCACAATCATACTATCGCAATCATACAATCACAATCATACAATCACAATCATACAATCACAATAATACAATCACAATCATACAATCACAATCATACAATCACAATCATACAATCACAATCATACAAAAACAATCATACAATCACAATCATACAATCACAATCATATGATCACAATCATACAATCACAATGATATAATCACAATCATACAATCACAATCATACAATCACAATCATACAATCACAATCATACAATCACAATCATACAATCACAATCATACGATCACAATCATACGAAGACAATCATACAATTACTACTATACAATCACAATCATACAAAAACAATCATACAATCACAATCATACGATGACAATCATACAATTACTACTATACAATCACAATCATACAAAAACAATCATACAATCACAATCATACAATCACAATCATACGATCACAATCATACGAAGTCAATCATACAATTACTACTATACAATCACAATCATACAAAAACAATCGTACAATCACAATCATACGATGACAATCATACAATTACTACTATACAATCACAATCATACAAAAACAATCATACAATCACAATCATACAATCACACTCATATGATCACAATCATACAATCACAATGATACAATCACAATGATACAATCACAATCATACAATCACAATCATACAATCACAATCATACAATCACAATCATACGATCACAATCATACGAAGACAATCATACAATTACTACTATACAATCACAATCATACAATCACAATCATACGATGACAATCATACACTTACTACTATACAATCACAATCATACAAAAACAATCATACAATCAGAATCACACAATCACTATCATACAATCACAATCATACATTCACAATCATACAATCACAATCATACAATCACAATCATACAATCACAATAATACAGTCACAATCATACAATCTCAATCATGCAATCACAATTATACAATCACAATCATACAATCACAATCATACAATCACAATTATACTATCGCAATCATACAATCACAATCATACAATCACAATCATACAATCACAATCATACTATCGCAATCATACAATCACAATCATACAATCACAATCATACAATCACAATAATACAATCACAATCATACAATCACAATCATACAATCACAATCATACAATCACAATCATACAATCACAATCATACGATCACAATCATACGAAGACAATCATACAATTACTACTATACAATCACAATCATACAATCACAATCATACGATGACAATCATACAATTACTACTATACAATCACAATCATACAAAAACAATCATACAATCAGAATCACACAATCACTATCATACAATCACAATCATACATTCACAATCATACAATCACAATCATACAATCACAATCATACAATCACAATAATACAATCACAATCATACAATCTCAATCATACAATCACAATTATACAATCACAATCATACAATCACAATCATACAATCACAATCATACTATCGCAATCATACAATCACAATCATACAATCACAATCATACAATCACAATCATACTATCGCAATCATACAATCACAATCATACAATCACAATCATACTATCGCAATCATACAATCACAGTCATACAATCACAATCATACAATCACAATCATACAATCACAATCATACAATCACAATCATACAATCACAATCATACAATCACAATCATACAATCACAATCATACAATCACAATCATACAATCACAATCATACAAAAACAATCATACAATCACAATCATACAATCACAATCATATGATCACAATCATACAATCACAATGATACAATCACAAACATACAATCACAATCATACAATCACAATCATAAAATCACAATCATACAAAAACAATCATACAATCACAATCATACAATCACAATCATATGATCACAATCATACAATCACAATGATACAATCACAATCATACAATCACAATCATACAATCACAATCATACAATCACAATCATACAATCACAATCATACGATCACAATCATACGAAGACAATCATACAATTGCTACTATACAATCACAATCATACAAAAACAATCATACAATCACAATCATACGATGACAATCATATGATCACAATCATACAATCACAATGATACAATCACAATCATACAATCACAATCGTACAATCACAATCATACAATCACAATCATACTATCGCAATCATACAATCACAATCATACAATCACAATCATACAATCACAATCATACAATCACAATCATACAATCACAATCACACAATCACAATCATACAATCACAATCATACAATCACAATCATACAATCACAATCATATGATCACAATCATACAATCACAATGATACAATCACAATCATACAATCACAATCATACAATCACAATCATACGATCACAATCATACGAAGACAATCATACAATTACTACTATACAATCACAATCATACAAAAACAATCATACAATCACAATCATACGATGACAATCATACAATTACTACTATACAATCACAATCATACAAAAACAATCATACAATCACAATCATACAATCACAATCATACGATCACAATCATACGAAGTCAATCATACAATTACTACTATACAATCACAATCATACAAAAACAATCGTACAATCACAATCATACGATGACAATCATACAATTACTACTATACAATCACAATCATACAAAAACAATCATACAATCACAATCATACAATCACACTCATATGATCACAATCATACAATCACAATGATACAATCACAATCATACAATCACAATCAGACAATTACAATCATACAATCACAATCATACGATCACAATCATACGAAGACAATCATACAATTACTACTATACAATCACAATCATACAATCACAATCATACGATGACAATCATACAATTACTACTATACAATCACAATCATACAAAAACAATCATACAATCAGAATCACACAATCACTATCATACAATCACAATCATATATTCACAATCATACAATCACAATCATACAATCACAATCATACAATCACAATAATACAATCACAATCATACAATCTCAATCATACAATCACAATTATACAATCACAATCATACAATCACAATCATACAATCACAATCATACTATCGCAATCATACAATCACAATCATACAATCACAATCATACAATCACAATCATACTATCGCAATCATACAATCACAATCATACAATCACAATCATACAATCACAATAATACAATCACAATCATACAATCACAATCGTACAATCACAATCATACAATCACAATCATACAAAAACATCATACAATCACAATCATACAATCACAATCATATGATCACAATCATACAATCACAATAATACAATCACAATCATACAATCTCAATCATACAATCACAATTATACAATCACAATCGGACAATCACAATCATGCAATCACAATAATACGATCACAATCATACAATCACAATGATACAATCACAATCATACAATCACAATCATACAATCACAATCATACAATCGCAATCATACTATCGCAATCATACAATCACAGTCATACAATCACAATCATACAATCACAATCATACAATCACAATCATACAATCACAATCATACAATCACAATCATACTATCGCAATCATACAATCACAATCATACAATCACAATCATATGATCACAATCATACGATGACAATCATACAATTACTACTATACAATCACAATCATACAAAGACAATCATACAACCACAATCATACAATCACAATCATACAATCACAATCATACATTCACAATCATACAATCACAATAATACAATCACAATCATACGAAGTCAATCATACAATTACTACTATACAATCACAATCAAACAAAAACAATCATACAATCACAATCATACGATGACAATCATACAATTACTACTATACAATCACAATCATACAAAAACAATCATACAATCACAATCATACAATCACAATCATATGATCACAATCATACGAAGACAATCATACAATTACTACTATACAATCACAATCATACAATCACAATCATACGATGACAATCATACAATTACTACTATACAATCACAATCATACAAAAACAATCATACAACCACAATCATACAATCACAATCATACAATCACAATCATACATTCACAATCATACAATCACAATCATACAATCACAATCATACAATCACAATAATACAATCACAATCATACAATCTCAATCATACAATCACAATCATACAATCACAATCATACAATCACAATCATACAATCACAATCATACAATCACAATCATACAATCACAATCATACAATCACAACCATACTATCAGAATCATACAATCACAATAATACAATCACAACATACAATCACAATCATACAATCACAATCATACAATCACAATCATGCAATCACAATCATACAATCACAATCGTACTATCGCAATAGCATAATCACAATCATACAATCACAATCATACAATCACGATCATGCAATTACAATCATACGATCATAATCATACAAGAACAATCATACAATCACAATAATAGAACCATAATCATACAACCACATTCATGCAATCACAATCATACAATCACAATCATACAATCACAATCATACAAAAACAATCATACAATCACAATCATACAATCATAATCATATAATCACACTCATAAAATTGCAATCATACAATCGCAATCATACAATCACAATCATACCATCACAATCATACAGGCACAATCATACAATCACAATCATACAATCACAATCATACAAAAACAATCATGCAATGACAATTATATAATCACAACCATACAATCACAATGATACAATCACAATCATACAATCACAATCATACAATCACAATCATACAATCACAATCATACAATCACTATCATACGATCACAATCATACGAAGACAATCATACAATTACTACTATACAATCACAATCACACAAAAACAATCATACAATCACAATCATACGGTGACAATCATACAATTACTACTATACAATCACAATCATACAAAAACAATCATACAATCAGAATCACACAATCACTATCATACAATCACAACCATACATTCACAATCATACAATCACAATCATACAATCACAATCATACAATCACAATAATACAATCACAATCATACAATCTCAATCATACAATCACAATTATACAATCACAATCATACAATCACAATCATACAATCACAATCATACAATCACAATCATACTATCGCAATCATACAATCACAATCATACAATCACAATCATACAATCACAATAATACAATCACAATCATACAATCACAATCATACAATCACAATCATACAATCACAATCATACAAAAACAATCATACAATCACAATCATACAATCACAATCATATGATCACAATCATACAATCACAATGATATAATCACAATCATACAATCACAATCATACAATCACAATCATACAATCACAATCATACAATCACAATCATACAATCACAATCATACGATCACAATCATACGAAGACAATCATACAATTACTACTATACAATCACAATCATACAAAAACAATCATACAATCACAATCATACGATGACAATCATACAATTACTACTATACAATCACAATCATACAAAAACAATCATACAATCACAATCATACAATCACAATCATACGATCACAATCATACGAAGTCAATCATACAATTACTACTATACAATCACAATCATACAAAAACAATCGTACAATCACAATCATACGATGACAATCATACAATTACTACTATACAATCACAATCATACAAAAACAATCATACAATCACAATCATACAATCACACTCATATGATCACAATCATACAATCACAATGATACAATCACAATGATACAATCACAATCATACAATCACAATCATACAATCACAATCATACAATCACAATCATACAATCACAATCATACAATCACAATCATACAATCACAATCATACTATCGCAATCATACAATCACAATCATACAATCACAATCATACAATCACAATCATACAATCACAATCATGCAATTACAATCATATGATCATAATCATACAAGAACAATCATACAATCACAATAATAGAACCATAATTATACAACCACAATCAAACGGTCACAATCATACAATCACAATCATACGATCACAATCGTACGATCACAATCATACAATCACAATCATACAAAAGCAATCATACAATCACAATCATACACTCACAATCATACGCTCACAATCATTCAATCACAATGATACAATCACAATCATACAATCACAATCATACAATCACAATCGTACAATCACAATCATACAATCACAATCATACAATCACAATCATACTATCGCAATCATACAATCACAATCATACAATCACAATCATACAATCACAATCATACAATCACAATCATACTATCGCAATCATACAATCACAATCATACAATCACAATCATACAATCACAATCATACAATCACAATCATGCAATTACAATCATATGATCATAATCATACAAGAACAATCATACAATCACAATAATAGAACCATAATTATACAACCACAATCAAACGGTCACAATCATACAATCACAATCATACGATCACAATCGTACGATCACAATCATACAATCACAATCATACAAAAGCAATCATACAATCACAATCATACACTCACAATCATACGCTCACAATCATTCAATCACAATGATACAATCACAATCATACAATCACAATCATACGATCACAATCATACGATCACAATCATACGAAGACAATCATACAATTACTACTATACAATCACAATCATACAATCACAATCATACATTCACAATCATACAATCACAATCATACAATCACAATCATACAATCACAATAATACAATCACAATCATACAATCTCAATCATACAATCACAATCATACAATCACAATCATACAATCACAATCATACTATCGCAATCATACAATCACAATCATACTATCACAATAATACAATCACAATCATACAATCACAATCATACAATCACAATCATACAATCACAATCATACAAAAACAATCATACAATCACAATCATACAATCACAATCATATGATCACAATCATATGATCACAATCATACAATCACAATGATACAATCACAATCATACAATCACAATCATACAATCACAATCATACAATCACAATCATACGAAGACAATCATACAATTACTACTATACAATCACAATCATACAAAAACAATCATACAATCACAATCATACGATGACAATCATACAATTACTACTATACAATCTCAATCATACAAAAACAATCATACAATCACAATCATACGATGACAATCATACAATTACTACTATACAATCACAATCATACAAAAACAATCATACAACCACAATCATACAATCACAATCATACGATCACAATCATAGTAAGTCAATCATACAATTACTACTATACAATCACAATCATACAAAAACAATCGTGCAATCACAATCATACGATGACAATCATACAATTACTACTATACAATCACAATCATACAAAAACAATCATACAATCACAATCATACAATCACACTCATATGATCACAATCATACAGTCACAATCATACAATCACAATCATACAATCACAATCATACAATCACAATCATACGATCACAATCATACGAAGACAATCATACAATTACTACTATACAATCACAATCATACAATCACAATCATACGATGACAATCATACACTTACTACTATACAATCACAATCATACAAAAACAATCATACAATCAGAATCACACAATCACTATCATACAATCACAATCATACATTCACAATCATACAATCACAATCATACAATCACAATCATACAATCACAATAATACAGTCACAATCATACAATCTCAATCATACAATCACAATTATACAATCACAATCATACAATCACAATCATACAATCACAATTATACTATCGCAATCATACAATCACAATCATACAATCACAATCATACAATCACAATCATACTATCGCTATCATACAATCACAATCATACAATCACAATCATACAATCACAATAATACAATCACAATCATACAATCACAATCATACAATCACAATCATACAATCACAATCATACGATCACAATCATACGAAGACAATCATACAATTACTACTATACAATCACAATCATACAATCACAATCATACGATGACAATCATACAATTACTACTATACAATCACAATCATACAAAAACAATCATACAATCAGAATCACACAATCACTATCATACAATCACAATCATACATTCACAATCATACAATCACAATCATACAATCACAATCATACAATCACAATAATACAATCACAATCATACAATCTCAATCATACAATCACAATTATACAATCAGAATCATACAATCACAATCATACAATCACAATCATACTATCGCAATCATACAATCACAATCATACAATCACAATCATACAATCACAATCATACTATCGCAATCATACAATCACAATCATACAGTCACAATCATACAATCACAATAATACAATCACAATCATACAATCACAATCGTACAATCACAATCATACAATCACAATCATACAAAAACAATCATACAATCACAATCATACAATCACAATCATATGATCACAATCATACAATCACAATGATACAATCACAATCATACAATCACAATCATACAATCACAATCATACAATCACAATCATACAATCACAATCATACAATCACAATCATACAACCACAATAATACAATCACAATCATACGATCGCAATCATACAATCAAATCATACACTCACAATCATTCAATCACAATGATAAAATCACAATCATACAATGACAATCATACGATGACAATCATACAATTACTACTATACAATCACAATCATACAAAAACAATCATACAATCACAATCATACAATCACAATCATACAATCACAATCGTACAATCACAATCATACAATCACAATCATACAATCACAATCATACTATCGCAATCATACAATCACAATCATACAATCACAATCATACAATCACAATCATACAATCACAATCATACTATCGCAATCATACAATCACAATCGTACAATCACAATCATACAATCACAATCATACAATCACAATCATACAATCACAATCATGCAATTACAATCATATGATCATAATCATACAAGAACAATCATACAATCACAATAATAGAACCATAATTATACAACCACAATCAAACGATCACAATCATACAATCACAATCATACGATCACAATCGTACGATCACAATCATACAATCACAATCATACAAAAGCTATCATACAATCACAATCATACACTCACAATCATACGCTCACAATCATTCAATCACAATGATACAATCACAATCATACAATCACAATCATACGATCACAATCATACGATCACAATCATACGAAGACAATCATACAATTACTACTATACAATCACAATCATACAATCACAATCATACATTCACAATCATACAATCACAATCATACAATCACAATCATACAATCACAATAATACAATCACAATCATACAATCTCAATCATACAATCACAATCATACAATCACAATCATACAATCACAATCATACAATCACAATCATACTATCGCAATCATACAATCACAATCATACAATCACAATAATACAATCACAATCATACAATCACAATCATATGATCACAATCATACAATCACAATCATACAAAAACAATCATACAACCACAATCATACAATCACAATCATACGATCACAATCATAGTAAGTCAATCATACAATTACTACTATACAATCACAATCATACAAAAACAATCGTGCAATCACAATCATGCGATGACAATCATACAATTACTACTATACAATCACAATCATACAAAAACAATCATACAATCACAATCATACAGTCACACTCATATGATCACAATCATACAATCACAATCATACAATCACAATCATACAATCACAATCATACAATCACAATCATACGATCACAATCATACGAAGACAATCATACAATTACTACTATACAATCACAATCATACAATCACAATCATACGATGACAATCATACAATTACTACTATACAATCACAATCATACAAAAACAATCATACAATCAGAATCACACAATCACTATCATACAATCACAATCATACATTCACAATCATACAATCACTATCATACAATCACAATCATACAATCACAATAATACAATCACAATCATACAATCTCAATCATACAATCACAATTATACAATCACAATCATACAATCACAATCATACAATCACAATCATACTATCGCAATCATACAATCACAATCATACAATCACAATCATACAATCACAATCATACTATCGCAATCATACAATCACAATCGTACAATACAATCATACAATCACAATAATACAATCACAATCATACAACCACAATCATACAATCACAATCATACAATCACAATCATACAATCACAATCAAACAATCACAATCATACAAAAACAATCATACAATCACAATCATACAATCTCAATCATACAATCACAATCATACAATCACAATCATACAATCACAATCATACAATCACAATCATACAATCACAATCATACAATCACAATCAAATGATCACAATCATACGAAGACAATCATACAATTACTACTATACAATCACAATCATACAATCACAATCATACGATGACAATCATACACTTACTACTATACAATCACAATCATACAAAAACAATCATACAACCACAATCATACAATCACAATCATACAATCACAATCATACATTCACAATCATACAATCACAATCATACAATCACAATCATACAATCACAATAATACAATCACAATCATACGAAGTCAATCATACAATTACTACTATACAATCACAATCATACATTCACAATCATACAATCACAATCATACAATCACAATCATACAATCACAATCATACTATCGCAATCATACAATCACAATCATACAATCACAATCATACAATCACAATCATACTATCGCAATCATACAATCACAATCATACAATCACAATCATACAATCACAATAATACAATCACAATCATACAACCACAATCATACAATCACAATCATACAATCACAATCATACAATCACAATCATACATTCACAATCATACAATCACAATCATATGATCACAATCATACAATCACAATAATACAATCACAATCATACAATCTCAATCATACAATCACAATTATACAATCACAATCGGACAATCACAATCATACAATCACAATAATACTATCGCAATCATACAATCACATTCATACAATCACAATCACACAATCGCAATCATACTATCGCAATCATACAATCACAATCATACAATCACAATCATACAATCACAATAATACAATCACAATCATACAATCACAATCGTACAATCACAATCCTACAATCACAATCATACAAAAACAATCATACAATCACAATCATACAATCACAATCATACGATCACAATCATACAATCACAATGATACAATCACAATCATACAATCACAATCATACAATCACAATCATACAATCACAATCATACTATCGCAATCATACAATCACAGTCATACAATCACAATCATACAATCACAATCATACAATCACAATCATACAATCACAATCATACAATCACAATCATACAATCACAATCATACAATCACAATCATACAATCACAATCATACAAAAACAATCATACAATCACAATCATACAATCACAATCATATGATCACAATCATACAATCACAATGATACAATCACACACATACAATCACAATCATACAATCACAATCATACAATCACAATCATACAAAAACAATCATACAATCACAATCATACAATCACAATCATACGATCACAATCATACAATCACAATGATACAATCACAATCATACAATCACAATCATACAATCACAATCATACAATCACAATCATACGATCACAATCATACGAAGACAATCATACAATTGCTACTATACAATCACAATCATACAAAAACAATCATACAATCACAATCATACGATGACAATCATATGATCACAATCATACAATCACAATGATACAATCACAATCATACAATCACAATCATACAATCACAATCATACAATCACAATCATACTATCGCAATCATACAATCACAATCATACAATCACAATCATACAATCACAATCATACAATCACAATCATACAATCACAATCATACAATCACAATCATACAATCACAATCATACAATCACAATCATACAATCACAATCATACAATCACAATCATATGATCACAATCATATGATCACAATCATACAATCACAATGATACAATCACAATGATACAATCACAATGATACAATCACAATCATACAATCACAATCATACGATCACAATCATACGAAGACAATCATACAATTACTACTATACAATCACAATCATACAAAAACAATCATACAATCACAATCATACGATGACAATCATACAATTACTACTATACAATCACAATCATACAAAAACAATCATACAATCACAATCATACAATCACAATCATACGATCACAATCATACGAAGTCAATCATACAATTACTACTATACAATCACAATCATACAAAAACAATCGTACAATCACAATCATACGATGACAATCATACAATTACTACTATACAATCACAATCATACAAAAACAATCATACAATCACAATCATACAATCACACTCATATGATCACAATCATACAATCACAATGATACAATCACAATCATACAATCACAATCATACAATCACAATCATACAATCACAATCATACGATCACAATCATACGAAGACAATCATACAATTACTACTATACAATCACAATCATACAATCACAATCATACGATGACAATCATACAATTACTACTATACAATCACAATCATACAAAAACAATCATACAATCAGAATCACACAATCACTATCATACAATCACAATCATACATTCACAATCATACAATCACAATCATACAATCACAATCATACAATCACAATAATACAATCACAATCATACAATCTCAATCATACAATCACAATTATACAATCACAATCATACAATCACAATCATACAATCACAATCATACTATCGCAATCATACAATCACAATCATACAATCACAATCATACAATCACAATCATACTATCGCAATCATACAATCACAATCATACAATCACAATCATACAATCACAATAATACAATCACAATCATACAATCACAATCGTACAATCACAATCATACAATCACAATCATACAAAAACATCATACAATCACAATCATACAATCACAATCATATGATCACAATCATACAATCACAATAATACAATCACAATCATACAATCTCAATCATACAATCACAATTATACAATCACAATCGGACAATCACAATCATGCAATCACAATAATACTATCGCAATCATACAATCACAATCATACAATCACAATCATACAATCACAATCATACTATCGCAATCATACAATCACAATCATACAATCACAATCATACAATCACAATAATACAATCACAATCATACAATCACAATCGTACAATCACAATCATACAATCACAATCATACAAAAACAATCATACAATCACAATCATACAATCACAATCATACGATCACAATCATACAATCACAATGATACAATCACAATCATACAATCACAATCATACAATCGCAATCATACTATCGCAATCATACAATCACAGTCATACAATCACAATCATACAATCACAATCATACAATCACAATCATACAATCACAATCATACAATCACAATCATACTATCGCAATCATACAATCACAATCATACAATCACAATCATACAATCACAATCATACAATCACAATCATACAATCACAATCATACAATCACAATCGTACAATCACAATCATACAATCACAATCATACAATCACAATCATACAATCACAATCATACAAAAACAATCATACAATCACAATCATACAATCTCAATCATACAATCACAATCATACAATCACAATCATACAATCACAATCATACAATCACAATCATATGATCACAATCATACGAAGACAATCATACAATTACTACTATACAATCACAATCATACAATCACAATCATACGATGACAATCATACAATTACTACTATACAATCACAATCATACAAAGACAATCATACAACCACAATCATACAATCACAATCATACAATCACAATCATACATTCACAATCATACAATCACAATAATACAATCACAATCATACGAAGTCAATCATACAATTACTACTATACAATCACAATCATACAATCACAATCATACGATGACAATCATACAATTACTACTATACAATCACAATCATACAAAAACAATCATACAACCACAATCATACAATCACAATCATACAATCACAATCATACAATCACAATCATACATTCACAATCATACAATCACAATCATACAATCACAATCATACAATCACAATAATACAATCACAATCATACAATCTCAATCATACAATCACAATCATACAATCACAATCATACAATCACAATCATACAATCACAATCATACAATCACAATCATACAATCACAACCATACTATCAGAATCATACAATCACAATAATACAATCACAACATACAATCACAATCATACAATCACAATCATACAATCACAATCATGCAATCACAATCATACAATCACAATCGTACTATCGCAATAATATAATCACAATCATACAATCACAATCATACAATCACGATCATGCAATTACAATCATACGATCATAATCATACAAGAACAATCATACAATCACAATAATAGAACCATAATCATACAACCACAATCATGCAATCACAATCATACAATCACAATCATACAATCACAATCATACAAAAACAATCATACAATCACAATCATACAATCATAATCATATAATCACACTCATAAAATTGCAATCATACAATCGCAATCATACAATCACAATCATACCATCACAATCATACAGGCACAATCATACAATCACAATCATACAATCACAATCATACAAAAACAATCATGCAATGACAATTATATAATCACAACCATACAATCACAATGATACAATCACAATCATACAATCACAATCATACAATCACAATCATACAATCACAATCATACAATCACAATCATACAATCACTATCATACGATCACAATCATACGAAGACAATCATACAATTACTACTATACAATCACAATCACACAAAAACAATCATACAATCACAATCATACGATGACAATCATACAATTACTACTATACAATCACAATCATAAAAAACAATCATACAATCAGAATCACACAATCACTATCATACAATCACAACCATACATTCACAATCATACAATCACAATCATACAATCACAATCATACAATCACAATAATACTATCACAATCATACAATCTCAATCATACAATCACAATTATACAATCACAATCATACAATCACAATCATACAATCACAATCATACAATCACAATCATACTATCGCAATCATACAATCACAATCATACAATGACAATCATACAATCACAATAATACAATCACAATCATACAATCACAATCATACAATCACAATCATACAATCACAATCATACAAAAACAATCATACAATCACAATCATACAATCACAATCATACGATCACAATCATACAATCACAATGATACAATCACAATCATACAATCACAATCATACAATCGCAATCATACTATCGCAATCATACAATCACAGTCATACAATCACAATCATACAATCACAATCATACAATCACAATCATACAATCACAATCATACAATCACAATCATACTATCGCAATCATACAATCACAATCATACAATCACAATCATACAATCACAATCATACAATCACAATCATACAATCACAATCATACAATCACAATCGTACAATCACAATCATACAATCACAATCATACAAAAACATCATACAATCACAATCATACAATCACAATCATATGATCACAATCATACAATCACAATGATATAATCACAATCATACAATCACAATCATACAATCACAATCATACAATCACAATCATACTATCGCAATCATACAATCACAATCATACAATCACAATCATACAATCACAATAATACAATCACAATCATACAATCACAATGATACAATCACAATCATACAATCACAATCATACAATCACAATCATACAATCACAATCATACGAAGACAATCATACAATTACTACTATACAATCACAATCATACAAAAACAATCATACAATCACAATCATACGATGACAATCATACAATTACTACTATACAATCACAATCATACAAAAACAATCATACAATCACAATCATACGATGACAATCATACAATTACTACTATACAATCACAATCATACAAAAACAATCATACAACCACAATCATACAATCACAATCATACGATCACAATCATAGTAAGTCAATCATACAATTACTACTATACAATCACAATCATACAAAAACAATCGTGCAATCACAATCATACGATGACAATCATACAATTACTACTATACAATCACAATCATACAAAAACAATCATACAATCACAATCATACAATCACACTCATATGATCACAATCATACAGTCACAATCATACAATCACAATCATACAATCACAATCATACAATCACAATCATACGATCACAATCATACGAAGACAATCATACAATTACTACTATACAATCACAATCATACAATCACAATCATACGATGACAATCATACACTTACTACTATACAATCACAATCATACAAAAACAATCATACAATCAGAATCACACAATCACTATCATACAATCACAATCATACATTCACAATCATACAATCACAATCATACAATCACAATCATACAATCACAATAATACAGTCACAATCATACAATCTCAATCATACAATCACAATTATACAATCACAATCATACAATCACAGTCATACAATCACAATTATACTATCGCAATCATACAATCACAATCATACAATCACAATCATACAATCACAATCATACTATCGCAATCATACAATCACAATCATACAATCACAATCATACAATCACAATAATACAATCACAATCATACAATCACAATCATACAATCACAATCATACAATCACAATCATACGATCACAATCATACGAAGACAATCATACAATTACTACTATACAATCACAATCATACAATCACAATCATACGATGACAATCATACAATTACTACTATACAATCACAATCATACAAAAACAATCATACAATCAGAATCACACAATCACTATCATACAATCACAATCATACATTCACAATCATACAATCACAATCATACAATCACAATCATACAATCACAATAATACAATCACAATCATACAATCTCAATCATACAATCACAATTATACAATCACAATCATACAATCACAATCATACAATCACAATCATACTATCGCAATCATACAATCACAATCATACAATCACAATCATACAATCACAATCATACTATCGCAATCATACAATCACAATCATACAATCACAATCGTACAATCACAATAATACAATCACAATCATACAATCACAATCGTACAATCACAATCATACAATCACAATCATACAAAAACAATCATACAATCACAATCATACAATCACAATCATATGATCACAATCATACAATCACAATGATACAATCACAATCATACAATCACAATCATACAATCACAATCATACAATCACAATCATACAATCACAATCATACAATCACAATCATACAACCACAATAATACAATCACAATCATACGATCGCAATCATACAATCGCAATCATACACTCACAATCATTCAATCACAATGATAAAATCACAATCATACAATGACAATCATACGATGACAATCATACAATTACTACTATACAATCACAATCATACAAAAACAATCATACAATCACAATCATACAATCACAATCATACAATCACAATCGTACAATCACAATCATACAATCACAATCATACAATCACAATCATACTATCGCAATCATACAATCACAATCATACAATCACAATCATACAATCACAATCATACAATCACAATCATACTATCGCAATCATACAATCACAATCGTACAATCACAATCATACAATCACAATCATACAATCACAATCATGCAATTACAATCATATGATCATAATCATACAAGAACAATCATACAATCACAATAATAGAACCATAATTATACAACCACAATCAAACGATCACAATCATACAATCACAATCATACGATCACAATCGTACGATCACAATCATACAATCACAATCATACAAAAGCAATCATACAATCACAATCATACACTCACAATCATACGCTCACAATCATTCAATCACAATGATACAATCACAATCATACAATCACAATCATACGATCACAATCATACGATCACAATCATACGAAGACAATCATACAATTACTACTATACAATCACAATCATACAATCACAATCATACATTCACAATCATACAATCACAATCATACAATCACAATCATACAATCACAATAATACAATCACAATCATACAATCTCAATCATACAATCACAATCATACAATCACAATCATACAATCACAATCATACTATCGCAATCATACAATCACAATCATACAATCACAATAATACAATCACAATCATACAATCACAATCATACAATCACAATCATACAATCACAATCATACAAAAACAATCATACAATCACAATCATACAATCACAATCATACAATCACAATCATACTATCGCAATCATACAATCACAATCATACAATCACAATCATACAATCACAATCATACTATCGCAATCATACAATCACAATCGTACAATCACAATCATACAATCACAATAATACAATCACAATCATACAACCACAATCATACAATCACAATCATACAATCACAATCATACAATCACAATCAAACAATCACAATCATACAAAAACAATCATACAATCACAATCATACAATCTCAATCATACAATCACAATCATACAATCACAATCATACAATCACAATCATACAATCACAATCATACAATCACAATCATACAATCACAATCATATGATCACAATCATACGAAGACAATCATACAATTACTACTATACAATCACAATCATACAATCACAATCATACGATGACAATCATACACTTACTACTATACAATCACAATCATACAAAAACAATCATACAACCACAATCATACAATCACAATCATACAATCACAATCATACATTCACAATCATACAATCACAATCATACAATCACAATCATACAATCACAATAATACAATCACAATCATACGATGTCAATCATACAATTACTACTATACAATCACAATCATACATTCACAATCATACAATCACAATCATACAATCACAATCATACAATCACAATCATACTATCGCAAACATACAATCACAATCATACAATCACAATCATACAATCACAATCATACTATCGCAATCATACAATCACAATCATACAATCACAATCATACAATCACAATAATACAATCACAATCATACAACCACAATCATACAATCACAATCATACAATCACAATCATACAATCACAATCATACATTCACAATCATACAATCACAATCATATGATCACAATCATACAATCACAATAATACAATCACAATCATACAATCTCAATCATACAATCACAATTATACAATCACAATCGGACAATCACAATCATACAATCACAATAATACTATCGCAATCATACAATCACATTCATACAATCACAATCATACAATCACAATCATACTATCGCAATCATACAATCACAATCATACAATCACAATCATACAATCACAATAATACAATCACAATCATACAATCACAATCGTACAATCACAATCCTACAATCACAATCATACAAAAACAATCATACAATCACAATCATACAATCACAATCATACGATCACAATCATACAATCACAATGATACAATCACAATCATACAATCACAATCATACAATCACAATCATACAATCACAATCATACTATCGCAATCATACAATCACAGTCATACAATCACAATCATACAATCACAATCATACAATCACAATCATACAATCACAATCATACAATCACAATCATACAATCACAATCATACAATCACAATCATACAATCACAATCATACAATCACAATCATACAAAAACAATCATACAATCACAATCATACAATCACAATCATATGATCACAATCATACAATCACAATGATACAATCACACACATACAATCACAATCATACAATCACAATCATACAATCACAATCATACAAAAACAATCATACAATCACAATCATACAATCACAATCATACGATCACAATCATACAATCACAATGATACAATCACAATCATACAATCACAATCATACAATCACAATCATACAATCACAATCATACGATCACAATCATACGAAGACAATCATACAATTGCTACTATACAATCACAATCATACAAAAACAATCATACAATCACAATCATACGATGACAATCATATGATCACAATCATACAATCACAATGATACAATCACAATCATACAATCACAATCATACAATCACAATCATACAATCACAATCATACTATCGCAATCATACAATCACAATCATACAATCACAATCATACAATCACAATCATACAATCACAGTCATACAATCACAATCATACAATCACAATCATACAATCACAATCATACAATCACAATCATACAATCACAATCATATGATCACAATCATATGATCACAATCATACAATCACAATGATACAATCACAGTGATACAATCACAATGATACAATCACAATCATACAATCACAATCATACGATCACAATCATACGAAGACAATCATACAATTACTACTATACAATCACAATCATACAAAAACAATCATACAATCACAATCATACGATGACAATCATACAATTACTACTATACAATCACAATCATACAAAAACAATCATACAATCACAATCATACAATCACAATCATACGATCACAATCATACGAAGTCAATCATACAATTACTACTATACAATCACAATCATACAAAAACAATCGTGCAATCACAATCATACGATGACAATCATACAATTACTACTATACAATCACAATCATACAAAAACAATCATACAATCACAATCATACAATCACAATCATACGATCACAATCATACGAAGTCAATCATACAATTACTACTATACAATCACAATCATACAAAAACAATCGTGCAATCACAATCATACGATGACAATCATACAATTACTACTATACAATCACAATCATACAAAAACAATCATACAATCACAATCATACAATCACACTCATATGATCACAATCATACAATCACAATGATACAATCACAATCATACAATCACAATCATACAATCACAATCATACAATCACAATCATACGATCACAATCATACGAAGACAATCATACAATTACTACTATACAATCACAATCATACAATCACAATCATACGATGACAATCATACAATTACTACTATACAATCACAATCATACAAAAACAATCATACAATCAGAATCACACAATCACTATCATACAATCACAATCATACATTCACAATCATACAATCACAATCATACAATCACAATCATACAATCACAATAATACAATCACAATCATACAATCTCAATCATACAATCACAATTATACAATCACAATCATACAATCACAATCATACAATCACAATCATACTATCGCAATCATACAATCACAATCATACAATCACAATCATACAATCACAATCATACTATCGCAATCATACAATCACAATCATACAATCACAATCATACAATCACAATAATACAATCACAATCATACAATCACAATCGTACAATCACAATCATACAATCACAATCATACAAAAACATCATACAATCACAATCATACAATCACAATCATATGATCACAATCATACAATCACAATAATACAATCACAATCATACAATCTCAATCATACAATCACAATCGGACAATCACAATCATGCAATCACAATAATACTATCGCAATCATACAATCACAATCATACAATCACAATCATACAATCACAATCATACTATCGCAATCATACAATCACAATCATACAATGACAATCATACAATCACAATAATACAATCACAATCATACAATCACAATCGTACAATCACAATCATACAATCACAATCATACAAAAACAATCATACAATCACAATCATACAATCACAATCATACGATCACAATCATACAATCACAATGATACAATCACAATCATACAATCACAATCATACAATCGCAATCATACTATCGCAATCATACAATCACAGTCATACAATCACAATCATACAATCACAATCATACAATCACAATCATACAATCACAATCATACAATCACAATCATACTATCGCAATCATACAATCACAATCATACAATCACAATCATACAATCACAATCATACAATCACAATCATACAATCACAATCATACAATCACAATCGTACAATCACAATCATACAATCACAATCATACAATCACAATCATACAATCACAATCATACAAAAACAATCATACAATCACAATCATACAATCTCAATCATACAATCACAATCATACAATCACAATCATACAATCACAATCATACAATCACAATCATACAATCACAATCATACGAAGACAATCATACAATTACTACTATACAATCACAATCATACAATCACAATCATACGATGACAATCATACAATTACTACTATACAATCACAATCATACAAAGACAATCATACAACCACAATCATACAATCACAATCATACAATCACAATCATACATTCACAATCATACAATCACAATAATACAATCACAATCATACGAAGTCAATCATACAATTACTACTATACAATCACAATCATACAATCACAATCATACGATGACAATCATACAATTACTACTATACAATCACAATCATACAAAAACAATCATACAACCACAATCATACAATCACAATCATACAATCACAATCATACATTCACAATCATACAATCACAATCATACAATCACAATCATACAATCACAATAATACAATCACAATCATACAATCTCAATCATACAATCACAATCATACAATCACAATCATACAATCACAATCATACAATCACAATCATACAATCACAATCATACAATCACAATCATACAATCACAACCATACTATCAGAATCATACAATCACAATAATACAATCACAACATACAATCACAATCATACAATCACAATCATACAATCACAATCATGCAATCACAATCATACAATCACAATCGTACTATCGCAATAATATAATCACAATCATACAATCACAATCATACAATCACGATCATGCAATTACAATCATACGATCATAATCATACAAGAACAATCATACAATCACAATAATAGAACCATAATCATACAACCACAATCATGCAATCACAATCATACAATCACAATCATACAATCACAATCATACAAAAACAATCATACAATCACAATCATACAATCATAATCATATAATCACACTCATAAAATTGCAATCATACAATCGCAATCATACAATCACAATCATACCATCACAATCATACAGGCACAATCATACAATCACAATCATACAATCACAATCATACAAAAACAATCATGCAATGACAATTATATAATCACAACCATACAATCACAATGATACAATCACAATCATACAATCACAATCATACAATCACAATCATACAATCACAATCATACAATCACAATCATACAATCACTATCATACGATCACAATCATACGAAGACAATCATACAATTACTACTATACAATCACAATCACACAAAAACAATCATACAATCACAATCATACGATGACAATCATACAATTACTACTATACAATCACAATCATAAAAAACAATCATACAATCAGAATCACACAATCACTATCATACAATCACAACCATACATTCACAATCATACAATCACAATCATACAATCACAATCATACAATCACAATAATACTATCACAATCATACAACCTCAATCATACAATCACAATTATACAATCACAATCATACAATCACAATCATACAATCACAATCATACAATCACAATCATACTATCGCAATCATACAATCACAATCATACAATCACAATCATACAATCACAATAATACAATCACAATCATACAATCACAATCATACAATCACAATCATACAATCACAATCATACAATCACAATCATACAATCACAATCATACAAAAACAATCATACAATCACAATCATACAATCACAATCATATGATCACAATCATACAATCACAATGATATAATCACAATCATACAATCACAATCATACAATCACAATCATACAATCACAATCATACAATCACAATCATACAATCACAATCATACGATCACAATCATACGAAGACAATCATACAATTACTACTATACAATCACAATCATACAATCACAATCATACTATCGCAATCATACAATCACAATCATACAATCACAATCATACAATCACAATAATACAATCACAATCATACAATCACAATCATACAATCACAATCATACAATCACAATCATACAAAAACAATCATACAATCACAATCATACAATCACAATCATATGATCACAATCATACAATCACAATGATATAATCACAATCATACAATCACAATCATACAATCACAATCATACAATCACAATCATACTATCGCAATCATACAATCACAATCATACAATCACAATCATACAATCACAATAATACAATCACAATCATACAATCACAATGATACAATCACAATCATACAATCACAATCATACAATCACAATCATACAATCACAATCATACGAAGACAATCATACAATTACTACTATACAATCACAATCATACAAAAACAATCATACAATCACAATCATACGATGACAATCATACAATTACTACTATACAATCACAATCATACAAAAACAATCATACAATCACAATCATACGATGACAATCATACAATTACTACTATACAATCACAATCATACAAAAACAATCATACAACCACAATCATACAATCACAATCATACGATCACAATCATAGTAAGTCAATCATACAATTACTACTATACAATCACAATCATACAAAAACAATCGTGCAATCACAATCATACGATGACAATCATACAATTACTACTATACAATCACAATCATACAAAAACAATCATACAATCACAATCATACAATCACACTCATATGATCACAATCATACAGTCACAATCATACAATCACAATCATACAATCACAATCATACAATCACAATCATACGATCACAATCATACGAAGACAATCATACAATTACTACTATACAATCACAATCATACAATCACAATCATACGATGACAATCATACACTTACTACTATACAATCACAATCATACAAAAACAATCATACAATCAGAATCACACAATCACTATCATACAATCACAATCATACATTCACAATCATACAATCACAATCATACAATCACAATCATACAATCACAATAATACAGTCACAATCATACAATCTCAATCATACAATCACAATTATACAATCACAATCATACAATCACAGTCATACAATCACAATTATACTATCGCAATCATACAATCACAATCATACAATCACAATCATACAATCACAATCATACTATCGCAATCATACAATCACAATCATACAATCACAATCATACAATCACAATAATACAATCACAATCATACAATCACAATCATACAATCACAATCATACAATCACAATCATACGATCACAATCATACGAAGACAATCATACAATTACTACTATACAATCACAATCATACAATCACAATCATACGATGACAATCATACAATTACTACTATACAATCACAATCATACAAAAACAATCATACAATCAGAATCACACAATCACTATCATACAATCACAATCATACATTCACAATCATACAATCACAATCATATGATCACAATCATACAATCACAATGATATAATCACAATCATACAATCACAATCATACAATCACAATCATACAATCACAATCATACAATCACAATCATACAATCACAATCATACAATCACAATCATACAATCACAATAATACAATCACAATCATACAATCACAATCGTACAATCACAATCATACAATCACAATCATACAAAAACATCATACAATCACAATCATACAATCACAATCATATGATCACAATCATACAATCACAATAATACAATCACAATCATACAATCTCAATCATACAATCACAATTATACAATCACAATCGGACAATCACAATCATGCAATCACAATAATACTATCGCAATCATACAATCACAATCATACAATCACAATCATACAATCACAATCATACTATCGCAATCATACAATCACAATCATACAATCACAATCATACAATCACAATAATACAATCACAATCATACAATCACAATCGTACAATCACAATCATACAATCACAATCATACAAAAACAATCATACAATCACAATCATACAAAAACATCATACAATCACAATCATACAATCACAATCATATGATCACAATCATACAATCACAATAATACAATCACAATCATACAATCTCAATCATACAATCACAATTATACAATCACAATCGGACAATCACAATCATGCAATCACAATAATACTATCGCAATCATACAATCACAATCATACAATCACAATCATACAATCACAATCATACTATCGCAATCATACAATCACAATCATACAATCACAATCATACAATCACAATAATACAATCACAATCATACAATCACAATCGTACAATCACAATCATACAATCACAATCATACAAAAACAATCATACAATCACAATCATACAATCACAATCATACAATCACAATCATACAATCACAATCATACTATCGCAATCATACAATCACAATCATACAATCACAATCATACAATCACAATCATACAATCACAATCATACAATCACAATCATACAATCACAATCGTACAATCACAATCATACAATCACAATCATACAATCACAATCATACAATCACAATCATACAAAAACAATCATACAATCACAATCATACAATCTCAATCATACAATCACAATCATACAATCACAATCATACAATCACAATCATACAATCACAATCATACAATCACAATCATATGATCACAATCATACGAAGACAATCATACAATTACTACTATACAATCACAATCATACAATCACAATCATACGATGACAATCATACAATTACTACTATACAATCACAATCATACAAAGACAATCATACAACCACAATCATACAATCACAATCATACAATCACAATCATACATTCACAATCATACAATCACAATAATACAATCACAATCATACGAAGTCAATCATACAATTACTACTATACAATCACAATCATACAATCACAATCATACGATGACAATCATACAATTACTACTATACAATCACAATCATACAAAAACAATCATACAACCACAATCATACAATCACAATCATACAATCACAATCATACATTCACAATCATACAATCACAATCATACAATCACAATCATACAATCACAATAATACAATCACAATCATACAATCTCAATCATACGATCACAATCATACAATCACAATCATACAATCACAATCATACAATCACAATCATACAATCACAATCATACAATCACAACCATACTATCAGAATCATACAATCACAATAATACAATCACAACATACAATCACAATCATACAATCACAATCATACAATCACAATCATGCAATCACAATCATACAATCACAATCGTACTATCGCAATAATATAATCACAATCATACAATCACAATCATACAATCACGATCATGCAATTACAATCATACGATCATAATCATACAAGAACAATCATACAATCACAATAATAGAACCATAATCATACAACCACAATCATGCAATCACAATCATACAATCACAATCATACAATCACAATCATACAAAAACAATCATACAATCACAATCATACAATCATAATCATATAATCACACTCATAAAATTGCAATCATACAATCGCAATCATACAATCACAATCATACCATCACAATCATACAGGCACAATCATACAATCACAATCATACAATCACAATCATACAAAAACAATCATGCAATGACAATTATATAATCACAACCATACAATCACAATGATACAATCACAATCATACAATCACAATCATACAATCACAATCATACAATCACAATCATACAATCACAATCATACAATCACTATCATACGATCACAATCATACGAAGACAATCATACAATTACTACTATACAATCACAATCACACAAAAACAATCATACAATCACAATCATACGATGACAATCATACAATTACTACTATACAATCACAATCATAAAAAACAATCATACAATCAGAATCACACAATCACTATCATACAATCACAACCATACATTCACAATCATACAATCACAATCATACAATCACAATCATACAATCACAATAATACTATCACAATCATACAATCTCAATCATACAATCACAATTATACAATCACAATCATACAATCACAATCATACAATCACAATCATACAATCACAATCATACTATCGCAATCATACAATCACAATCATACAATCACAATCATACAATCACAATAATACAATCACAATCATACAATCACAATCATACAATCACAATCATACAATCACAATCATACAAAAACAATCATACAATCACAATCATACAATCACAATCATATGATCACAATCATACAATCACAATGATATAATCACAATCATACAATCACAATCATACAATCACAATCATACAATCACAATCATACAATCACAATCATACAATCACAATCATACGATCACAATCATACGAAGACAATCATACAATTACTACTATACAATCACAATCATACAATCACAATCATACTATCGCAATCATACAATCACAATCATACAATCACAATCATACAATCACAATAATACAATCACAATCATACAATCACAATCATACAATCACAATCATACAATCACAATCATACAAAAACAATCATACAATCACAATCATACAATCACAATCATATGATCACAATCATACAATCACAATGATATAATCACAATCATACAATCACAATCATACAATCACAATCATACAATCACAATCATACAATCACAATCATACTATCGCAATCATACAATCACAATCATACAATCACAATCATACAATCACAATAATACAATCACAATCATACAATCACAATGATACAATCACAATCATACAATCACAATCATACAATCACAATCATACAATCACAATCATACGAAGACAATCATACAATTACTACTATACAATCACAATCATACAAAAACAATCATACAATCACAATCATACGATCACAATCATAGTAAGTCAATCATACAATTACTACTATAACTTCACAATCATACAAAAACAATCGTGCAATCACAATCATACGATGACAATCATACAATTACTACTATACAATCACAATCATACAAAAACAATCATACAATCACAATCATACAATCACACTCATATGATCACAATCATACAGTCACAATCATACAATCACAATCATACAATCACAATCATACAATCACAATCATACGATCACAATCATACGAAGACAATCATACAATTACTACTATACAATCACAATCATACAATCACAATCATACGATGACAATCATACACTTACTACTATACAATCACAATCATACAAAAACAATCATACAATCAGAATCACACAATCACTATCATACAATCACAATCATACATTCACAATCATACAATCACAATCATACAATCACAATCATACAATCACAATAATACAGTCACAATCATACAATCTCAATCATACAATCACAATTATACAATCACAATCATACAATCACAGTCATACAATCACAATTATACTATCGCAATCATACAATCACAATCATACAATCACAATCATACAATCACAATCATACTATCGCAATCATACAATCACAATCATACAATCACAATCATACAATCACAATAATACAATCACAATCATACAATCACAATCATACAATCACAATCATACAATCACAATCATACGATCACAATCATACGAAGACAATCATACAATTACTACTATACAATCACAATCATACAATCACAATCATACGATGACAATCATACAATTACTACTATACAATCACAATCATACAAAAACAATCATACAATCAGAATCACACAATCACTATCATACAATCACAATCATACATTCACAATCATACAATCACAATCATACAATCACAATCATACAATCACAATAATACAATCACAATCATACAATCTCAATCATACAATCACAATTATACAATCACAATCATACAATCACAATCATACAAAAACATCATACAATCACAATCATACAATCACAATCATATGATCACAATCATACAATCACAATAATACAATCACAATCATACAATCTCAATCATACAATCACAATTATACAATCACAATCGGACAATCACAATCATGCAATCACAATAATACTATCGCAATCATACAATCACAATCATACAATCACAATCATACAATCACAATCATACTATCGCAATCATACAATCACAATCATACAATCACAATCATACAATCACAATAATACAATCACAATCATACAATCACAATCGTACAATCACAATCATACAATCACAATCATACAAAAACAATCATACAATCACAATCATACAATCACAATCATACGATCACAATCATACAATCACAATGATACAATCACAATCATACAATCACAATCATACAATCGCAATCATACTATCGCAATCATACAATCACAGTCATACAATCACAATCATACAATCACAATCATACAATCACAATCATACAATCACAATCATACAATCACAATCATACTATCGCAATCATACAATCACAATCATACAATCACAATCATACAATCACAATCATACAATCACAATCATACAATCACAATCATACAATCACAATCGTACAATCACAATCATACAATCACAATCATACAATCACAATCATACAATCACAATCATACAAAAACAATCATACAATCACAATCATACAATCTCAATCATACAATCACAATCATACAATCACAATCATACAATCACAATCATACAATCACAATCATACAATCACAATCATATGATCACAATCATACGAAGACAATCATACAATTACTACTATACAATCACAATCATACAATCACAATCATACGATGACAATCATACAATTACTACTATACAATCACAATCATACAAAGACAATCATACAACCACAATCATACAATCACAATCATACAATCACAATCATACATTCACAATCATACAATCACAATAATACAATCACAATCATACGAAGTCAATCATACAATTACTACTATACAATCACAATCATACAATCACAATCATACGATGACAATCATACAATTACTACTATACAATCACAATCATACAAAAACAATCATACAACCACAATCATACAATCACAATCATACAATCACAATCATACATTCACAATCATACAATCACAATCATACAATCACAATCATACAATCACAATAATACAATCACAATCATACAATCTCAATCATACAATCACAATCATACAATCACAATCATACAATCACAATCATACAATCACAATCATACAATCACAATCATACAATCACAATCATACAATCACAATCATACAATCACAATCATACAATCACAACCATACTATCAGAATCATACAATCACAATAATACAATCACAACATACAATCACAATCATACAATCACAATCATACAATCACAATCATGCAATCACAATCATACAATCACAATCGTACTATCGCAATAATATAATCACAATCATACAATCACGATCATGCAATTACAATCATACGATCATAATCATACAAGAACAATCATACAATCACAATAATAGAACCATAATCATACAACCACAATCATGCAATCACAATCATACAATCACAATCATACAATCACAATCATACAAAAACAATCATACAATCACAATCATACAATCATAATCATATAATCACACTCATAAAATTGCAATCATACAATCGCAATCATACAATCACAATCATACCATCACAATCATACAGGCACAATCATACAATCACAATCATACAATCACAATCATACAAAAACAATCATGCAATGACAATTATATAATCACAACCATACAATCACAATGATACAATCACAATCATACAATCACAATCATACAATCACAATCATACAATCACAATCATACAATCACAATCATACAATCACTATCATACGATCACAATCATACGAAGACAATCATACAATTACTACTATACAATCACAATCACACAAAAACAATCATACAATCACAATCATACGATGACAATCATACAATTACTACTATACAATCACAATCATAAAAAACAATCATACAATCAGAATCACACAATCACTATCATACAATCACAACCATACATTCACAATCATACAATCACAATCATACAATCACAATCATACAATCACAATAATACTATCACAATCATACAATCTCAATCATACAATCACAATTATACAATCACAATCATACAATCACAATCATACAATCACAATCATACAATCACAATCATACTATCGCAATCATACAATCACAATCATACAATCACAATCATACAATCACAATAATACAATCACAATCATACAATCACAATCATACAATCACAATCATACAATCACAATCATACAAAAACAATCATACAATCACAATCATACAATCACAATCATATGATCACAATCATACAATCACAATGATATAATCACAATCATACAATCACAATCATACAATCACAATCATACAATCACAATCATACAATCACAATCATACGATCACAATCATACGAAGACAATCATACAATTACTACTATACAATCACAATCATACAATCACAATCATACTATCGCAATCATACAATCACAATCATACAATCACAATCATACAATCACAATAATACAATCACAATCATACAATCACAATCATACAATCACAATCATACAATCACAATCATACAATCACAATCATACAATCACAATCATACAATCACAATCATACGAAGACAATCATACAATTACTACTATACAATCACAATCATACAAAAACAATCATACAATCACAATCATACGATGACAATCATACAATTACTACTATACAATCACAATCATACAAAAACAATCATACAATCACAATCATACGATGACAATCATACAATTACTACTATACAATCACAATCGTACAAAAACAATCATACAACCACAATCATACAATCACAATCATACGATCACAATCATAGTAAGTCAATCATACAATTACTACTATACAATCACAATCATACAAAAACAATCGTGCAATCACAATCATACGATGACAATCATACAATTACTACTATACAATCACAATCATACAAAAACAATCATACAATCACAATCATACAATCACACTCATATGATCACAATCATACAGTCACAATCATACAATCACAATCATACAATCACAATCATACAATCACAATCATACGATCACAATCATACGAAGACAATCATACAATTACTACTATACAATCACAATCATATAATCACAATCATACGATGACAATCATACACTTACTACTATACAATCACAATCATACAAAAACAATCATACAATCAGAATCACACAATCACTATCATACAATCACAATCATACATTCACAATCATACAATCACAATCATACAATCACAATCATACAATCACAATCATACAATCACAATAATACAGTCACAATCATACAATCTCAATCATACAATCACAATTATACAATCACAATCATACAATCACAGTCATACAATCACAATTATACTATCGCAATCATACAATCACAATCATACAATCACAATCATACAATCACAATCATACTATCGCAATCATACAATCACAATCATACAATCACAATCATACAATCACAATAATACAATCACAATCATACAATCACAATCATACAATCACAATCATACAATCACAATCATACGATCACAATCATACGAAGACAATCATACAATTACTACTATACAATCACAATCATACAATCACAATCATACGATGACAATCATACAATTACTACTATACAATCACAATCATACAAAAACAATCATACAATCAGAATCACACAATCACTATCATACAATCACAATCATACATTCACAATCATACAATCACAATCATACAATCACAATCATACAATCACAATAATACAATCACAATCATACAATCTCAATCATACAATCACAATTATACAATCACAATCATACAATCACAATCATACTATCGCAATCATACAATCACAATCATACAATCACAATCGTACAATCACAATAATACAATCACAATCATACAATCACAATCGTACAATCACAATCATACAATCACAATCATACAAAAACAATCATACAATCACAATCATACAATCACAATCATATGATCACAATCATACAATCACAATGATACAATCACAATCATACAATCACAATCATACAATCACAATCATACAATCACAATCATACAATCACAATCATACAATCACAATCATACAACCACAATAATACAATCACAATCATACGATCGCAATCATACAATCGCAATCATACACTCACAATCATTCAATCACAATGATAAAATCACAATCATACAATGACAATCATACGATGACAATCATACAATTACTACTATACAATCACAATCATACAAAAACAATCATACAATCACAATCATACAATCACAATCATACAATCACAATCGTACAATCACAATCATACAATCACAATCATACAATCACAATCATACTATCGCAATCATACAATCACAATCATACAATCACAATCATACAATCACAATCATACAATCACAATCATACAATCACAATCATACTATCGCAATCATACAATCACAATCGTACAATCACAATCATACAATCACAATCATACAATCACAATCATGCAATCACAATCATATGATCATAATCATACAAGAACAATCATACAATCACAATAATAGAACCATAATTATACAACCACAATCAAACGATCACAATCATACAATCACAATCATACGATCACAATCGTACGATCACAATCATACAATCACAATCATACAAAAGCAATCATACAATCACAATCATACACTCACAATCATACGCTCACAATCATTCAATCACAATGATACAATCACAATCATACAATCACAATCATACGATCACAATCATACGATCACAATCATACGAAGACAATCATACAATTACTACTATACAATCACAATCATACAATCACAATCATACATTCACAATCATACAATCACAATCATACAATCACAATCATACAATCACAATAATACAATCACAATCATACAATCTCAATCATACAATCACAATCATACAATCACAATCATACAATCACAATCATACTATCGCAATCATACAATCACAATCATACAATCACAATAATACAATCACAATCATACAATCACAATCATACAATCACAATCATACAATCACAATCATACAAAAACAATCATACAATCACAATCATACGATCACAATCATATGATCACAATCATATGATCACAATCATACAATCACAATGATACAATCACAATCATACAATCACAATCATACAATCACAATCATACAATCACAATCATACGAAGACAATCATACAATTACTACTATACAATCACAATCATACAAAAACAATCATACAATCACAATCATACGATGACAATCATACAATTACTACTATACAATCACAATCATACAAAAACAATCATACAATCACAATCATACGATGACAATCATACAATTACTACTATACAATCACAATCATACAAAAACAATCATACAACCACAATCATACAATCACAATCATACGATCACAATCATAGTAAGTCAATCATACAATTACTACTATACAATCACAATCATACAAAAACAATCGTGCAATCACAATCATGCGATGACAATCATACAATTACTACTATACAATCACAATCATACAAAAACAATCATACAATCACAATCATACAATCACACTCATATGATCACAATCATACAATCACAATCATACAATCACAATCATACAATCACAATCATACAATCACAATCATACGATCACAATCATACGAAGACAATCATACAATTACTACTATACAATCACAATCATACAATCACAATCATACGATGACAATCATACAATTACTACTATACAATCACAATCATACAAAAACAATCATACAATCAGAATCACACAATCACTATCATACAATCACAATCATACATTCACAATCATACAATCACTATCATACAATCACAATCATACAATCACAATAATACAATCACAATCATACAATCTCAATCATACAATCACAATTATACAATCACAATCATACAATCACAATCATACAATCACAATCATACTATCGCAATCATACAATCACAATCATACAATCACAATCATACAATCACAATCATACTATCGCAATCATACAATCACAATCATACAATCACAATCATACAATCACAATAATACAATCACAATCATACAACCACAATCATACAATCACAATCATACAATCACAATCATACAATCACAATCATACAATCACAATCATACAAAAACAATCATACAATCACAATCATACAATCTCAATCATACAATCACAATCATACAATCACAATCATACAATCACAATCATACAATCACAATCATACAATCACAATCATATGATCACAATCATACGAAGACAATCATACAATTACTACTATACAATCACAATCATACAATCACAATCATACGATGACAATCATACACTTACTACTATACAATCACAATCATACAAAAACAATCATACAACCACAATCATACAATCACAATCATACAATCACAATCATACATTCACAATCATACAATCACAATCATACAATCACAATCATTCAATCACAATAATACAATCACAATCATACGAAGTCAATCATACAATTACTACTATACAATCACAATCATACATTCACAATCATACAATCACAATCATACAATCACAATCATACAATCACAATCATACTATCGCAATCATACAATCACAATCATACAATCACAATCATACAATCACAATCATACTATCGCAATCATACAATCACAATCATACAATCACAATCATACAATCACAATAATACAATCACAATCATACAACCACAATCATACAATCACAATCATACAATCACAATCATACAATCACAATCATACTATCGCAATCATACAATCACAATCATACAATCACAATCATACAATCACAATCATACTATCGCAATCATACAATCACAATCATACAATCACAATCATACAATCACAATAATACAATCACAATCATACAATCACAATCATACTATCGCAATCATACAATCACAATCATACAATCACAATCATACAATCACAATAATACAATCACAATCATACAATCACAATCGTACAATCACAATCATACAATCACAATCATACAAAAACAATCATACAATCACAATCACACAATCACAATCATACGATCACAATCATACAATCACAATAACACAATCACAATCATACAATCACAATCATACAATCACAATCATACAATCGCAATCATACAAAAACAATCATACAATCGCAATCATACAATCACAATCATATGATCACAATCATACAATCACAATGATACAATCACAATCATACAATCACAATCATACAATCACAATCATACAATCACAATCATACGATCACAATCATACGAAGACAATCATACAATTACTACTATACAATCACAATCATACAAAAACAATCATACAATCACAATCATACAATCACAATCATACAATCACAATCATACAATCACAATCATACAACCACAATAATACAATCACAATCATACGATCGCAATCATACAATCGCAATCATACACTCACAATCATTCAATCACAATGATAAAATCACAATCATACAATGACAATCATACGATGACAATCATACAATTACTACTATACAATCACAATCATACAAAAACAATCATACAATCACAATCATACAATCACAATCATACAATCACAATCGTACAATCACAATCATACAATCACAATCATACAATCACAATCATACTATCGCAATCATACAATCACAATCATACAATCACAATCATACAATCACAATCATACAATCACAATCATACAATCACAATCATACTATCGCAATCATACAATCACAATCGTACAATCACAATCATACAATCACAATCATACAATCACAATCATGCAGTTACAATCATATGATCATAATCATACAAGAACAATCATACAATCACAATAATAGAACCATAATTATACAACCACAATCAAACGATCACAATCATACAATCACAATCATACGATCACAATCGTACGATCACAATCATACAATCACAATCATACAAAAGCAATCATACAATCACAATCATACACTCACAATCATACGCTCACAATCATTCAATCACAATGATACAATCACAATCATACAATCACAATCATACGATCACAATCATACGATCACAATCATACGAAGACAATCATACAATTACTACTATACAATCACAATCATACAATCACAATCATACATTCACAATCATACAATCACAATCATACAATCACAATCATACAATCACAATAATACAATCACAATCATACAATCTCAATCATACAATCACAATCATACAATCACAATCATACAATCACAATCATACTATCGCAATCATACAATCACAATCATACAATCACAATAATACAATCACAATCATACAATCACAATCATACAATCACAATCATACAATCACAATCATACAAAAACAATCATACAATCACAATCATACGATCACAATCATATGATCACAATCATATGATCACAATCATACAATCACAATGATACAATCACAATCATACAATCACAATCATACAATCACAATCATACAATCACAATCATACGAAGACAATCATACAATTACTACTATACAATCACAATCATACAAAAACAATCATACAATCACAATCATACGATGACAATCATACAATTACTACTATACAATCACAATCATACAAAAACAATCATACAATCACAATCATACGATGACAATCATACAATTACTACTATACAATCACAATCATACAAAAACAATCATACAACCACAATCATACAATCACAATCATACGATCACAATCATAGTAAGTCATTCATACAATTACTACTATACAATCACAATCATACAAAAACAATCGTGCAATCACAATCATGCGATGACAATCATACAATTACTACTATACAATCACAATCATACAAAAACAATCATACAATCACAATCATACAATCACACTCATATGATCACAATCATACAATCACAATCATACAATCACAATCATACAATCACAATCATACAATCACAATCATACGATCACAATCATACGAAGACAATCATACAATTACTACTATACAATCACAATCATACAATCACAATCATACGATGACAATCATACAATTACTACTATACAATCACAATCATACAAAAACAATCATACAATCAGAATCACACAATCACTATCATACAATCACAATCATACATTCACAATCATACAATCACTATCATACAATCACAATCATACAATCACAATAATACAATCACAATCATACAATCTCAATCATACAATCACAATTATACAATCACAATCATACAATCACAATCATACAATCACAATCATACTATCGCAATCATACAATCACAATCATACAATCACAATCATACAATCACAATCATACTATCGCAATCATACAATCACAATCATACAATCACAATCATACAATCACAATAATACAATCACAATCATACAACCACAATCATACAATCACAATCATACAATCACAATCATACAATCACAATCATACAAAAACAATCATACAATCACAATCATACAATCTCAATCATACAATCACAATCATACAATCACAATCATACAATCACAATCATACAATCACAATCATACAATCACAATCATATGATCACAATCATACGAAGACAATCATACAATTACTACTATACAATCACAATCATACAATCACAATCATACGATGACAATCATACACTTACTACTATACAATCACAATCATACAAAAACAATCATACAACCACAATCATACAATCACAATCATACAATCACAATCATACATTCACAATCATACAATCACAATCATACAATCACAATCATTCAATCACAATAATACAATCACAATCATACGAAGTCAATCATACAATTACTACTATACAATCACAATCATACATTCACAATCATACAATCACAATCATACAATCACAATCATACAATCACAATCATACTATCGCAATCATACAATCACAATCATACAATCACAATCATACAATCACAATCATACTATCGCAATCATACAATCACAATCATACAATCACAATCATACAATCACAATAATACAATCACAATCATACAACCACAATCATACAATCACAATCATACAATCACAATCATACAATCACAATCATACTATCGCAATCATACAATCACAATCATACAATCACAATCATACAATCACAATCATACTATCGCAATCATACAATCACAATCATACAATCACAATCATACAATCACAATAATACAATCACAATCATACAATCACAATCATATGATCACAATCATACAATCACAATGATACAATCACAATCATACAATCACAATCATACAATCACAATCATACAATCACAATCATACGATCACAATCATACGAAGACAATCATACAATTGCTACTATACAATCACAATCATACAAAAACAATCATACAATCACAATCATACGATGACAATCATACAATTACTACTATACAATCACAATCATACAAAAACAATCATACAATCACAATCATACAATCACAATCATACGATCACAATCATACGAAGTCAATCATACAATTACTACTATACAATCACAATCATACAAAAACAATCGTACAATCACAATCATACGATGACAATCATACAATTACTACTATACAATCACAATCATACAAAAACAATCATACAATCACAATCATACAATCACACTCATATGATCACAATCATACAATCACAATGATACAATCACAATCATACAATCACAATCATACAATCACAATCATACAATCACAATCATACGATCACAATCATACGAAGACAATCATACAATTACTACTATACAATCACAATCATACAATCACAATCATACGATGACAATCATACAATTACTACTATACAATCACAATCATACAAAAACAATCATACAATCAGAATCACACAATCACTATCATACAATCACAATCATACATTCACAATCATACAATCACAATCATACAATCACAATCATACAATCACAATAATACAATCACAATCATACAATCTCAATCATACAATCACAATTATACAATCACAATCATACAATCACAATCATACAATCACAATCATACTATCGCAATCATACAATCACAATCATACAATCACAATCATACAATCACAATCATACTATCGCAATCATACAATCACAATCATACAATCACAATCATACAATCACAATAATACAATCACAATCATACAATCACAATCGTACAATCACAATCATACAATCACAATCATACAAAAACATCATACAATCACAATCATACAATCACAATCATATGATCACAATCATACAATCACAATAATACAATCACAATCATACAATCTCAATCATACAATCACAATTATACAATCACAATCGGACAATCACAATCATGCAATCACAATAATACTATCGCAATCATACAATCACAATCATACAATCACAATCATACAATCACAATCATACAATCACAATCATACTATCGCAATCATACAATCACAATCATACAATCACAATCATACAATCACAATAATACAATCACAATCATACAATCACAATCGTACAATCACAATCATACAATCACAATCATACAAAAACAATCATACAATCACAATCACACAATCACAATCATACGATCACAATCATACAATCACAATGATACAATCACAATCATACAATCACAATCATACAATCACAATCATACAATCGCAATCATACTATCGCAATCATACAATCACAGTCATACAATCACAATCATACAATCACAATCATACAATCACAATCATACAATCACAATCATACAATCACAATCATACAATCACAATCATACTATCGCAATCATACAATCACAATCATACAATCACAATCATACAATCACAATCATACAATCACAATCATACAATCACAATCATACAATCACAATCGTACAATCACAATCATACAATCACAATCATACAATCACAATCATACAATCACAATCATACAATCGCAATCATACTATCGCAATCATACAATCACAGTCATACAATCACAATCATACAATCACAATCATACAATCACAATCATACAATCACAATCATACAATCACAATCATACTATCGCAATCATACAATCACAATCATACAATCACAATCATACAATCACAATAATACAATCACAATCATACAACCACAATCATACAATCACAATCATACAATCACAATCATACAATCACAATCATACATTCACAATCATACAATCACAATCATATGATCACAATCATACAATCACAATAATACAATCACAATCATACAATCTCAATCATACAATCACAATTGTACAATCACAATCGGACAATCACAATCATACAATCACAATAATACTATCGCAATCATACAATCACATTCATACAATCACAATCATACAATCACAATCATACTATCGCAATCATACAATCACAATCATACAATCACAATCATACAATCACAATAATACAATCACAATCATACAATCACAATCGTACAATCACAATCCTACAATCACAATCATACAAAAACAATCATACAATCACAATCATACAATCACAATCATACGATCACAATCATACAATCACAATGATACAATCACAATCATACAATCACAATCATACAATCACAATCATACAATCACAATCATACTATCGCAATCATACAATCACAGTCATACAATCACAATCATACAATCACAATCATACAATCACAATCATACAATCACAATCATACAATCACAATCATACAATCACAATCATACAATCACAATCATACAAAAACAATCATACAATCACAATCATACAATCACAATCATATGATCACAATCATACAATCACAATGATACAATCACAAACATACAATCACAATCATACAATCACAATCATACAATCACAATCATACAAAAACAATCATACAATCACAATCATACAATCACAATCATATGATCACAATCATACAATCACAATGATACAATCACAATCATACAATCACAATCATACAATCACAATCATACAATCACAATCATACGATCACAATCATACGAAGACAATCATACAATTGCTACTATACAATCACAATCATACAAAAACAATCATACAATCACAATCATACGATGACAATCATATGATCACAATCATACAATCACAATGATACAATCACAATCATACAATCACAATCATACAATCACAATCATACAATCACAATCATACTATCGCAATCATACAATCACAATCATACAATCACAATCATACAATCACAATCATACAATCACAATCATACAATCACAATCATACAATCACAATCATACAATCACAATCATATGATCACAATCATACAATCACAATGATATAATCACAATCATACAATCACAATCATACAATCACAATCATACAATCACAGTCATACAATCACAATCATACAATCACAATCATACGATCACAATCATACGAAGACAATCATACAATTACTACTATACAATCACAATCATACAAAAACAATCATACAATCACAATCATACGATGACAATCATACAATTACTACTATACAATCACAATCATACAAAAACAATCATACAATCACAATCATACAATCACAATCATACGATCACAATCATACGAAGTCAATCATACAATTACTACTATACAATCACAATCATACAAAAACAATCGTACAATCACAATCATACGATGACAATCATACAATTACTACTATACAATCACAATCATACAAAAACAATCATACAATCACAATCATACAATCACACTCATATGATCACAATCATACAATCACAATGATACAATCACAATGATACAATCACAATCATACAATCACAATCATACAATCACAATCATACAATCACAATCATACGATCACAATCATACGTTGACAATCATACAATTACTACTATACAATCACAATCATACAATCACAATCATACGATGACAATCATACACTTACTACTATACAATCACAATCATACAAAAACAATCATACAATCAGAATCACACAATCACTATCATACAATCACAATCATACATTCACAACCATACAATCACAATCATACAATCACAATCATACAATCACAATAATACAGTCACAATCATACAATCTCAATCGTGCAATCACAATTATACAATCACAATCATACAATCACAATCATACAATCACAATTATACTATCGCAATCATACAATCACAATCATACAATCACAATCATACAATCACACTCATACTATCGCAATCATACAATCACAATCATACAATCACAATCATACAATCACAATAATACAATCACAATCATACAATCACAATCATACAATCACAATCATACAATCACAATCATACAATCACAATCATACGATCACAATCATACGAAGACAATCATACAATTACTACTATACAATCACAATCATACAATCACAATCATACGATGACAATCATACAATTACTACTATACAATCACAATCATACAAAAACAATCATACAATCTGAATCACACAATCACTATCATACAATCACAATCATACATTCACAATCATACAATCACAATCATACAATCACAATCATACAATCACAATAATACAATCACAATCATACAATCTCAATCATACAATCACAATTATACAATCACAATCATACAATCACAATCATACAATCACAATCATACTATCGCAATCATACAATCACAATCATACAATCACAATCATACAATCACAATCATACTATCGCAATCATACAATCACAATCATACAATCACAATCATACAATCACAATAATACAATCACAATCATACAATCACAATCATACTATCGCAATCATACAATCACAATCATACAAAAACAATCATACAATCACAATCATACAATCACAATCATATGATCACAATCATACAATCACAATGATACAATCACAATCATACAATCACAATCATACAATCACAATCATACAATCACAATCATACTATCGCAATCATACAATCACAATCATACAATCACAATCATACAATCACAATCATACAACCACAATAATACAATCACAATCATACGATCGCAATCATACAATCGCAATCATACACTCACAATCATACAATCACAATCATACAATCACAATCATACTATCGCAATCATACAATCACAATCATACAATCACAATCATACAATCACAATCATACAATCACAATCATGCAATTACAATCATATGATCATAATCATACAAGAACAATCATACAATCACAATAATAGAACCATAATTATACAACCACAATCAAACGATCGCAATCATACAATCACAATCATACGATCACAATCGTGCGATCACAATCATACAATCACAATCAGACAAAAGCAATCATACAATCACAATCATACACTCACAATCATACGCTCACAATCATTCAATCACAATGATACAATCACAATCATACAATCACAATCATACGATCACAATCATACGATCACAATCATACGATGACAATCATACAATTACTACTATACAATCACAATCATACAAAAACAATCATACAATCAGAATCACACAATCACTATCATACAATCACAATCATACATTCACAATCATACAATCACTATCATACAATCACAATCATACAATCACAATAATACAATCACAATCATACAATCTCAATCATACAATCACAATTATACAATCACAATCATACAATCACAATCATACAATCACAATCATACTATCGCAATCATACAATCACAATCATACAATCACAATCATACAATCACAATCATACTATCGCAATCATACAATCACAATCATACAATCACAATCATACAATCACAATAATACAATCACAATCATACAACCACAATCATACAATCACAATCATACAATCACAATCATACAATCACAATCATACAATCACAATCATACAAAAACAATCATACAATCACAATCATACAATCTCAATCATACAATCACAATCATACAATCACAATCATACAATCACAATCATACAATCACAATCATACAATCACAATCATATGATCACAATCATACGAAGACAATCATACAATTACTACTATACAATCACAATCATACAATCACAATCATACATTCACAATCATACAATCACAATCATACAATCACAATCATACAATCACAATAATACAATCACAATCATACAATCTCAATCATACAATCACAATCATACAATCACAATCATACAATCACAATCATACTATCGCAATCATACAATCACAATCATACAATCACAATAATACAACCACAATCATACAATCACAATCATACAATCACAATCATACAATCACAATCATACAATCACAATCATACAAAAACAATCATACAATCACAATCATACGATGACAATCATACAATTACTACTATACAATCACAATCATACAAAAACAATCATACAACCACAATCATACAATCACAATCATACGATCACAATTATAGTAAGTCAATCATACAATTACTACTATACAATCACAATCATACAAAAACAATCGTGCAATCACAATCATACGATGACAATCATACAATTACTACTATACAATCACAATCATACAATCACAATCATACATTCACAATCATACAATCACAATCATACAATCACAATCATACAATCACAATCATACAATCACAATAATACAATCACAATCATACTATCGCAATCATACAATCACAATCATACAATCACAATCATACAATCACAATCATACTATCGCAATCATACAATCACAATCATACAATCACAATCATACAATCACAATAATACAATCACAATCATACAATCACAATCGTACAATCACAATCATACAATCACAATCATACAAAAACATCATACAATCACAATCATACAATCACAATCATATGATCACAATCATACAATCACAATAATACAATCACAATCATACAATCTCAATCATACAATCACAATTATACAATCACAATCGGACAATCACAATCATGCAATCACAATAATACTATCGCAATCATACAATCACAATCATACAATCACAATCATACAATCACAATCATACTATCGCAATCATACAATCACAATCATACAATCACAATCATACAATCACAATAATACAATCACAATCATACAATCACAATCGTACAATCACAATCATACAATCACAATCATACAAAAACAATCATACAATCACAATCATACAATCACAATCATACGATCACAATCATACAATCACAATGATACAATCACAATCATACAATCACAATCATACAATCACAATCATACAATCGCAATCATACTATCGCAATCATACAATCACAGTCATACAATCACAATCATACAATCACAATCATACAATCACAATCATACAATCACAATCATACAATCACAATCATACTATCGCAATCATACAATCACAATCATACAATCACAATCATACAATCACAATCATACAATCACAATCATACAATCACAATCGTACAATCACAATCGTACAATCACAATCATACAATCACAATCATACAATCACAATCATACAATCACAATCATACAAAAACAATCATACAATCACAATCATACAATCTCAATCATACAATCACAATCATACAATCACAATCATACAATCACAATCATACAATCACAATCATATGATCACAATCATACGAAGACAATCATACAATTACTACTATACAATCACAATCATACAATCACAATCATACGATGACAATCATACAATTACTACTATACAATCACAATCATACAAAGACAATCATACAACCACAATCATACAATCACAATCATACAATCACAATCATACATTCACAATCATACAATCACAATAATACAATCACAATCATACGAAGTCAATCATACAATTACTACTATACAATCACAATCATACAATCACAATCATACGATGACAATCATACAATTACTACTATACAATCACAATCATACAAAAACAATCATACAACCACAATCATACAATCACAATCATACAATCACAATCATACATTCACAATCATACAATCACAATCATACAATCACAATCATACAATCACAATAATACAATCACAATCATACAATCTCAATCATACAATCACAATCATACAATCACAATCATACAATCACAATCATACAATCACAATCATACAATCACAATCATACAATCACAACCATACTATCAGAATCATACAATCACAATAATACAATCACAACATACAATCACAATCATACAATCACAATCATACAATCACAATCATGCAATCACAATCATACAATCACAATCGTACTATCGCAATAATATAATCACAATCATACAATCACAATCATACAATCACGATCATGCAATTACAATCATACGATCATAATCATACAAGAACAATCATACAATCACAATAATAGAACCATAATCATACAACCACAATCATGCAATCACAATCATACAATCACAATCATACAATCACAATCATACAAAAACAATCATACAATCACAATCATACAATCATAATCATATAATCACACTCATAAAATTGCAATCATACAATCGCAATCATACAATCACAATCATACCATCACAATCATACAGGCACAATCATACAATCACAATCATACAATCACAATCATACAAAAACAATCATGCAATGACAATTATATAATCACAACCATACAATCACAATGATACAATCACAATCATACAATCACAATCATACAATCACAATCATACAATCACAATCATACAATCACAATCATACAATCACTATCATACGATCACAATCATACGAAGACAATCATACAATCGCAATCATACACTCACAATCATTCAATCACAATGATAAAATCACAATCATACAATGACAATCATACGATGACAATCATACAATTACTACTATACAATCACAATCATACAAAAACAATCATACAATCACAATCATACAATCACAATCATACAATCACAATCGTACAATCACAATCATACAATCACAATCATACAATCACAATCATACTATCGCAATCATACAATCACAATCATACAATCACAATCATACAATCACAATCATACAATCACAATCATACTATCGCAATCATACAATCACAATCATACAATCACAATCATACAATCACAATCATACTATCGCAATCATACAATCACAATCATACAATCACAATCATACAATCACAATAATACAATCACAATCATACAATCACAATCATACAATCACAATCATACAATCACAATCATACGATCACAATCATACGAAGACAATCATACAATTACTACTATACAATCACAATCATACAATCACAATCATACGATGACAATCATACAATTACTACTATACAATCACAATCATACAAAAACTATCATACAATCAGAATCACACAATCACTATCATACAATCACAATCATACATTCACAATCATACAATCACAATCATACAATCACAATCATACAATCACAATAATACAATCACAATCATACAATCTCAATCATACAATCACAATTATACAATCACAATCATACAATCACAATCATACAATCACAATCATACTATCGCAATCATACAATCACAATCATACAATCACAATCATACAATCACAATCATACTATCGCAATCATACAATCACAATCATACAATCACAATCATACAATCACAATAATACAATCACAATCATACAATCACAATCGTACAATCACAATCATACAATCACAATCATACAAAAACAATCATACAATCACAATCATACAATCACAATCATATGATCACAATCATACAATCACAATGATACAATCACAATCATACAATCACAATCATACAATCACAATCATACAATCACAACCATACAATCACAATCATACAACCACAATAATACAATCACAATCATACGATCGCAATCATACAATCGCAATCATACACTCACAATCATTCAATCACAATGATAAAATCACAATCATACAATGACAATCATACGATGACAATCATACAATTACTACTATACAATCACAATCATACAAAAACAATCATACAATCACAATCATACAATCACAATCATACAATCACAATCGTACAATCACAATCATACAATCACAATCATACAATCACAATCATACTATCGCAATCATACAATCACAATCATACAATCACAATCATACAATCACAATCATACAATCACAATCATACTATCGCAATCATACAATCACAATCGTACAATCACAATCATACAATCACAATCATACAATCACAATCATGCAATTACAATCATATGATCATAATCATACAAGAACAATCATACAATCACAATAATAGAACCATAATTATACAACCACAATCAAACGATCACAATCATACAATCACAATCATACGATCACAATCGTACGATCACAATCATACAATCACAATCATACAAAAGCAATCATACAATCACAATCATACACTCACAATCATACGCTCACAATCATTCAATCACAATGATACAATCACAATCATACAATCACAATCATACGATCACAATCATACGATCACAATCATACGAAGACAATCATACAATTACTACTATACAATCACAATCATACAATCACAATCATACGATGACAATCATACAATTACTACTATACAATCACAATCATACAAAAACAATCATACAATCAGAATCACACAATCACTATCATACAATCACAATCATACATTCACAATCATACAATCACTATCATACAATCACAATCATACAATCACAATAATACAATCACAATCATACAATCTCAATCATACAATCACAATTATACAATCACAATCATACAATCACAATCATACAATCACAATCATACTATCGCAATCATACAATCACAATCATACAATCACAATCATACAATCACAATCATACTATCGCAATCATACAATCACAATCATACAATCACAATCATGCAATCACAATAATACAATCACAATCATACAACCACAATCATACAATCACAATCATACAATCACAATCATACAATCACAATCATACAATCACAATCATACAAAAACAATCATACAATCACAATCATACAATCTCAATCATACAATCACAATCATACAATCACAATCATACAATCACAATCATACAATCACAATCATACAATCACAATCATATGATCACAATCATACGAAGACAATCATACAATTACTACTATACAATCACAATCATACAATCACAATCATACGATGACAATCATACAATTACTACTATACAATCACAATCATACAAAAACAATCATACAACCACAATCATACAATCACAATCATACAATCACAATCATACATTCACAATCATACAATCACAATCATACAATCACAATCATACAATCACAATAATACAATCACAATCATACGAAGTCAATCATACAATTACTACTATACAATCACAATCATACAAAAACAATCATACAATCACAATCATACGATGACAATCATACAATTACTACTATACAATCACAATCATACAAAAACAATCATACAATCACAATCATACAATCACAATCATATGATCACAATCATACGAAGACAATCATACAATTACTACTATACAATCACAATCATACAATCACAATCATACGATGACAATCATACAATTACTACTATACAATCACAATCATACAAAAACAATCATACAACCACAATCATACAATCACAATCATACAATCACAATCATACATTCACAATCATACAATCACAATCATACAATCACAATCATACAATCACAATAATACAATCACAATCATACAATCTCAATCATACAATCACAATCATACAATCACAATCATACAATCACAATCATACAATCACAATCATACAATCACAATCATACAATCACAACCATACTATCAGAATCATACAATCACAATAATACAATCACAACATACAATCACAATCATGCAATCACAATCATACAATCACAATCGTACTATCGCAATAATATAATCACAATCATACAATCACAATCATACAATCACAATCATACAATCACAATCATACAATCACGATCATGCAATTACAATCATACGATCATAATCATACAAGAACAATCATACAATCACAATAATAGAACCATAATCATACAACCACAATCATGCAATCACAATCATACAATCACAATCATACAATCACAATCATACAAAAACAATCATACAATCACAATCATACAATCATAATCATATAATCACACTCATAAAATTGCAATCATACAATCGCAATCATACAATCACAATCATACCATCACAATCATACAGGCACAATCATACAATCACAATCATACAATCACAATCATACAAAAACAATCATGCAATGACAATTATATAATCACAACCATACAATCACAATGATACAATCACAATCATACAATCACAATCATACAATCACAATCATACAATCACAATCATACAATCACTATCATACGATCACAATCATACGAAGACAATCATACAATTACTACTATACAATCACAATCACACAAAAACAATCATACAATCACAATCATACGATGACAATCATACAATTACTACTATACAATCACAATCATACAAAAACAATCATACAATCAGAATCACACAATCACTATCATACAATCACAACCATACATTCACAATCATACAATCACAATCATACAATCACAATCATACAATCACAATAATACAATCACAATCATACAATCTCAATCATACAATCACAATTATACAATCACAATCATACAATCACAATCATACAATCACAATCATACAATCACAATCATACTATCGCAATCATACAATCACAATCATACAATCACAATCGTACAATCACAATAATACAATCACAATCATACAATCACAATCATACAATCACAATCATACAATCACAATCATACAATCACAATCATACTAAAACAATCATACAATCACAATCATACAATCACAATCATATGATCACAATCATACAATCACAATGATACAATCACAATCATACAATCACAATCATACAATCACAATCATACAATCACAATCATACAATCACAATCATACAATCACAATCATACATTCACAATCATACAATCACAATCATACAATCACAATCATACAATCACAATAATACAATCACAATCATACAATCTCAATCATACAATCACAATCATACAATCACAATCATACAATCACAATCATACAATCACAATCATACAATCACAATCATACTATCGCAATCATACAATCACAATCATACTATCGCAATCATACAATCACAATCATACAATCACAATAACACAATCACAATCATACAATCACAATCATACAATCACAATCATACAATCGCAATCATACAAAAACAATCATACAATCGCAATCATACAATCACAATCATATGATCACAATCATACAATCACAATGATACAATCACAATCATACAATCACAATCATACAATCACAATCATACAATCACAATCATACGATCACAATCATACGAAGACAATCATACAATTACTACTATACAATCACAATCATACAAAAACAATCATACAATCACAATCATACGATGACAATCATACAATTACTACTATACAATCACAATCATACAAAAACAATCATACAATCACAATCATACAATCACAATCATACGATCACAATCATACGAAGTCAATCATACAATTACTACAATACAATCACAATCATACAAAAACAATCGTACAATCACAATCATACGATGACAATCATACAATTACTACTATACAATCACAATCATACAAAAACAATCATACAATCACAATCATACAATCACACTCATATGATCACAATCATACAATCACAATGATACAATCACAATCATACAATCACAATCATACAATCACAATCATACAATCACAATCATACGATCACAATCATACGAAGACAATCATACAATTACTACTATACAATCACAATCATACAATCACAATCATACGATGACAATCATACACTTACTACTATACAATCACAATCATACAAAAACAATCATACAATCAGAATCACACAATCGCTATCATACAATCACAATTATACATTCACAATCATACAATCACAATCATACAATCACAATCATACAATCACAATCATACAATCACAATCATACAATCACAATAATACAGTCACAATCATACGATCACAATCATACGAAGACAATCATACAATTACGACTATACAATCACAATCACACAAAAACAATCATACAATCACAATCATACGATGACAATCATACAATTACTACTATACAATCACAATCATACAAAAACAATCATACAATCAGAATCACACAATCACTATCGTACAATCACAACCATACATTCACAATCATACAATCACAATCATACAATCACAATCATACAATCACAATAATACAATCACAATCATACAATCTCAATCATACAATCACAATTATACAATCACAATCATACAATCACAATCATACAATCACAATCATACAATCACAATCATACAATCACAATCATACAATCACAATCATACTATCGCAATCATACAATCACAATCATACTATCGCAATCATACAATCACAATCATACAATCACAATAACACAATCACAATCATACAATCACAATCATACAATCACAATCATACAATCGCAATCATACAAAAACAATCATACAATCGCAATCATACAATCACAATCATATGATCACAATCATACAATCACAATGATACAATCACAATCATACAATCACAATCATACAATCACAATCATACAATCACAATCATACGATCACAATCATACGAAGACAATCATACAATTACTACTATACAATCACAATCATACAATCACAATCATACGATGACAATCATACACTTACTACTATACAATCACAATCATACAAAAACAATCGTACAATCAGAATCAGACAATCAGTATCATACAATCACAATCATACATTCACAATCATACAATCACAATCATACAATCACAATCATACAATCACAATAATACAGTCACAATCATACAATCTCAATCATACAATCACAATTATACAATCACAATCATACAATCACAATCATACAATCACAATTATGCTATCGCAATCATACAATCACAATCATACAATCACAATCATACAATCACAATCATACTATCGCAATCATACAATCACAATCATACAATCACAATCATACAATCACAATAATACAATCACAATCATACAATCACAATCGTACAATCACAATCATACAATCACAATCATACAAAAACATCATACAATCACAATCATACAATCACAATCATATGATCACAATCATACAATCACAATAATACAATCACAATCATACAATCTCAATCATACAATCACAATTATACAATCACAATCATACAATCACAATCATACAATCACAATAATACTGTCGCAATCATACAATCACAATCATACTATCGCAATCATACAATCACAATCATACAATCACAATCATACAATCACAATAATACAATCACAATCATACAATCACAATCGTACAATCACAATCATACAATCACACTCATATGATCACAATCATACAATCACAATGATACAATCACAATCATACAATCACAATCATACAATCACAATCATACAATCACAATCATACGATCACAATCATACGAAGACAATCATACAATTACTACTATACAATCACAATCATACAATCACAATCATACGATGACAATCATACAATTACTACTATACAATCACAATCATACAAAAACCATCATACAATCAGAATCACACAATCACTATCATACAATCACAATCATACATTCACAATCATACAATCACAATCATACAATCACAATCATACAATGACAATAATACAATCACAATCATACAATCTCAATCATACAATCACAATTATACAATCACAATCATACAATCACAATCATACAATCACAATCATACTATCGCAATCATACAATCACAATCATACAATCACAATCATACAATCACAATCATACTATCGCAATCATACAATCACAATCATACAATCACAATAATACAATCACAATCATACAATCACAATCGTACAATCACAATCATACAATCACAATCATACAAAAACATCATACAATCACAATCATACAATCACAATCATATGATCACAATCATACAATCACAATAATACAATCACAATCATACAATCTCAATCATACAATCACAATTATACAATCACAATCGGACAATCACAATCATACAATCACAATAATACTATCGCAATCATACAATCACAATCATACAATCACAATCATACAATCATAATCATACTATCGCAATCATACAATCACAATCATACAATCACAATCATACAATCACAATAATACAATCACAATCATACAATCACAATCGTACAATCACAATCCTACAATCACAATCATACAAAAACAATCATACAATCACAATCATACAATCACAATCATACGATCACAATCATACAATCACAATGATACAATCACAATCATACAATCACAATCATACAATCACAATCATACAATCACAATCATACTATCGCAATCATACAATCACAGTCATACAATCACAATCATACAATCACAATCATACAATCACAATCATACAATCACAATCATACAATCACAATCATACAATCACAATCATACAATCACAATCATACAAAAACAATCATACAATCACAATCATACAATCACAATCATATGATCACAATCATACAATCACAATGATACAATCACAAACATACAATCACAATCATACAATCACAATCATACAATCACAATCATACAAAAACAATCATACAATCACAATCATACAATCACAATCATATGATCACAATCATACAATCACAATGATACAATCACAATCATACAATCACAATCATACAATCACAATCATACAATCACAATCATACGATCACAATCATACGAAGACAATCATACAATTGCTACTATACAATCACAATCATACAAAAACAATCATACAATCACAATCATACGATGACAATCATATGATCACAATCATACAATCACAATGATACAATCACAATCATACAATCACAATCATATAATCACAATCATACAATCACAATCATACTATCGCAATCATACAATCACAATCATACAATCACAATCATACAATCACAATCATACAACCACAATAATACAATCACAATCATACGATCGCAATCATACAATCGCAATCATACACTCACAATCATTCAATCACAATGATAAAATCACAATCATACAATGACAATCATACGATGACAATCATACAATTACTACTATACAATCACAGTCATACAAAAACAATCATACAATCACAATCATACAATCACAATCATACAATCACAATCGTACAATCACAATCATACAATCACAATCATACAATCACAATCATACTATCGCAATCATACAATCACAATCATACAATCACAATCATACAATCACAATCATACAATCACAATCATACAATCACAATCATACAATCACAATCATACAATCACAATCATACAATCACAATCATATGATCACAATCATACAATCACAATGATACAATCACAATCATACAATCACAATCATACAATCACAATCATACGATCACAATCATACGAAGACAATCATACAATTACTACTATACAATCACAATCATACAAAAACAATCATACAATCACAATCATACAATCACAATCATATGATCACAATCATACAATCACAATGATACAACCACAATCATACAATCACAATCATACAATCACAATCATACAATCACAATCATACTATCGCAATCATACAATCACAATCATACAATCACAATCATACAATCACAATCATACAACCACAATAATACAATCACAATCATACGATCGCAATCATACAATCGCAATCATACACTCACAATCATTCAATCACAATGATAAAATCACAATCATACAATGACAATCATACGATGACAATCATACAATTACTACTATGCAATCACAGTCATACAAAAACAATCATACAATCACAATCATACAATCACAATCATACAATCACAATCGTACAATCACAATCATACAATCACAATCATACAATCACAATCATACTATCGCAATCATACAATCACAATCATACAATCACAATCATACAATCACAATCATACAATCACAATCATACTATCGCAATCATACAATCACAATCATACAATCACAATCATACAATCACAATCATACAATCACAATTATGCAATTACAATCATATGATCATAATCATACAAGAACAATCATACAATCACAATAATAGAACCATAATTATACAACCACAATCAAACGATCACAATCATACAATCACAATCATACGATCACAATCGTACGATCACAATCATACAATCACAATCATACAAAAGCAATCATACAATCACAATCATACACTCACAATCATACGCTCACAATCATTCAATCACAATGATACAATCACAATCATACAATCACAATCATACGATCACAATCATACGATCACAATCATACGAAGACAATCATACAATTACTACTATACAATCACAATCATACAATCACAATCATACATTCACAATCATACAATCACAATCATACAATCACAATCATACAATCACAATAATACAATCACAATCATACAATCTGAATCATACAATCACAATCATACAATCACAATCATACAATCACAATCATACAACCACAATCATACAATCACAATCATACAATCACAATCATACAATCACAATCATACAATCACAATCATACAATCACAATCATACAATCACAATCATACAATCACAATCATACAATCACAATCATACTATCGCAATCATACAATCACAATCATACAATCACAATAATACAATCACAATCATACAATCACAATCATACAATCACAATCATACAATCACAATCATACAAAAACAATCATACAATCACAATCATACGATCACAATCATATGATCACAATCATATGATCACAATCATACAATCACAATGATACAATCACAATCATACAATCACAATCATACAATCACAATCATACAATCACAATCATACAATCACAATCATACAATCACAATCATACGAAGACAATCATACAATTACTACTATACAATCACAATCATACAAAAACAATCATACAATCACAATCATACGATGACAATCATACAATTACTACTATACAATCACAATCATACAAAAACAATCATACAATCACAATCATACGATGACAATCATACAATTACTACTATACAATCACAATCATACAAAAACAATCATACAATCACAATCATACAATCACAATCATACGATCACAATCATAGTAAGTCAATCATACAATTACTACTATACAATCACAATCATACAAAAACAATCGTGCAATCACAATCATACGATGACAATCATACAATTACTACTATACAATCACAATCATACAAAAACAATCATACAATCACAATCATACAATCACACTCATATGATCACAATCATACAATCACAATCATACAATCACAATCATACAATCACAATCATACAATCACAATCATACGATCACAATCATACGAAGACAATCATACAATTACTACTATACAATCACAATCATACAATCACAATCATACGATGACAATCATACAATTACTACTATACAATCACAATCATACAAAAACAATCATACAATCAGAATCACACAATCACTATCATACAATCACAATCATACATTCACAATCATACAATCACAATCATACAATCACAATCATACAATCACAATAATACAATCACAATCATACAATCTCAATCATACAATCACAATTATACAATCACAATCATACAATCACAATCATACAATCACAATCATACTATCGCAATCATACAATCACAATCATACAATCACAATCATACAATCACAATCATACTATCGCAATCATACAATCACAATCATACATTCACAATCATACAATCACAATAATACAATCACAATCATACAACCACAATCATACAATCACAATCATACAATCACAATCATACAATCACAATTATACAAAAACAATCATACAATCACAATCATACAATCACAATCATACAATCACAATGATACAATCACAATCATACAATCACAATCATACAATCACAATCATACAATCACAATCATACGATCACAATCATACGAAGACAATCATACAATTCCTACTATACAATCACAATCATACAAAAACAATCATACAATCACAATCATACGATGACAATCATATGATCACAATCATACAATCACAATGATACAATCACAATCATACAATCACAATCATACGATCACAATCATACTATCGCAATCATACAATCACAATCATACAATCACAATCATACAATCACAATCATACAATCACAATCATACAATCACAATCATACAATCACAATCATACAATCACAATCATACAATCACAATCATACAATCACAATCATACAATCACAATCATACAATCACAATCATACAAAAACAATCATACAATCACAATCATACAATCACAATCATATAATCACAATCATACAATCACAATGATACAATCACAATCATACAATCACAATCATACAATCACAATCATACAATCACAATCATACAATCACAATCATACAATCGCAATCATACTATCGCAATCATACAATCACAATCATACAATCACAATCATACAATCACAATCATACAATCACAATCATACAATCACAATCATACAATCACAATCATACAATCACAATCATACAATCACAATCATACAATCACAATCATACAAAAACAATCATACAATCACAATCATACAATCACAATCATATGATCACAATCATACAATCACAATGATACAATCACAATCATACAATCACAATCATACAATCACAATCATACAATCACAATCATACGATCACAATCATACGAAGACAACCATACAATTGCTACTATACAATCACAATCATACAAAAACAATCATACAATCACAATCATACAATCACAATCATACAATCACAATCATACAATTACTACTATACAATCACAATCATACAAAAACAATCATACAATCACAATCATACAATCACAATCATATGATCACAATCATACAATCACAATGATACAATCACAATCATAGAATCACAATCATACAATCACAATCATACAATCACAATCATACGATCACAATCATACGAAGACAATCATACAATCACAATAATAGAACAATAATTATAAAACCACAATCAAACGATCACAATCATACAATCACAATCATACGATCACAATCGTACGATCACAATCATACAATCACAATCATACAAAAACAATCATATAATCACAATCATACACTCACAATCATACGCTCACAATCATTCAATCACAATGATACAATCACAATCATACAATCACAATCATACGATCACAATCATACGATCACAATCATACGAAGACAATCATACAATTACTACTATACAATCACAATCATACAAAAACAATCATACAATCACAATCATATGATGACAATCATACAATTCCTACTATACAATCACAATCATACGAAAACAATCATACAATCTCAATCATACAATCACAATCATACAATCACAATCATACATTCACAATCATACAATAACAATCATACAATCACAATCACACAATCACAATAATACAATCACAATCATACAATCTCAATCATACAATCACAATCATACAATCACAAACATACAATCACAATCATGCTATCGCAGTCATACAATCACAATCATACAATCACAATCATACAATCACAATAATACAATCACAATCATACAATCACAATCATACAGTCACAATCGTACTATCGCAATCATATAATCACAATCATACAATCACAATCATACAATCACAATCATGCAATTACAATCATACGATCATAATCATACAAGAAAAATCATACAATAACAATAATAGAACCATAATCATACAACCACAATCATGCAATCACAATCATACAATCACAATCATACAATCACAATCATACAAAAACAATCATACAATCACAATCATACAATCATAATCATATAATCACACTCATAAAATTGCAATCATACAATCGCAATCATACAATCACAATCATACCATCACAATCATACAGGCACAATCATACAATCACAATCATGAAATCACAATCATACAAAAACAATCATGCAATCACAATGATACAATCACAATCGTACAATCACAATCATACAATCACAATCATACAAAAACAATCATACAATCACAATCATACAATCACAATCATAGGATCACAATCATACAATCACAATGATACAATCACAATCATACAATCACAATCATACAATCACAATCATACAATCACAATCATACTATCGCAATCATACAATCACAATCATACAATCACAATCATACAATCACAATCATACAATCACAATAATACAATCACAATCATACAATCACAATCATACAATCACAATCATACAATCACAATCATACAATCACAATCATTCAATCACAATCATACAATCACAATCATACAATCACAATCATACAATCACAATCATACTATCGCAATCATACAATCACAACCATACAATCACAATCATACAATCACAATCATACAATCACAATCATACAATCACAATCATGCAATTACAATCATACGATCATAATCATAGAAGAACAATCATACAATCACAATAATAGAACAATAATTATACAACCACAATCAAACGATCACAATCATACAATCACAGTCATACGATCACAATCGTACGATCACAATCATACAATCACAATCATACAAAAACAATCATACAATCACAATCATACACTCACAATCATACGCTCACAATCATTCAATCACAATGATACAATCACAATCATACAATCACAATCATACGATCACAATCATACGATCACAATCATACGAAGACAATCATACAATTACTACTATACAATCACAATCATACAAAAACAATCATACAATCACAATCATATGATGACAATCATACAATTACTACTATACAATCACAATCATACGAAAACAATCATACAATGTCAATCATACAATCACAATCATACAATCACAATCATACATTCACAATCATACAATAACAATCATACAATCACAATCACACAATCACAATAATGTAATCACAATCATACAATCTCAATCATACAATCACAATCATACAATCACAAACATACAATCACAATCATGCTATCGCAGTCATACAATCACAATCATACAATCACAATCATACAATCACAATAATACAATCACAATCATACAATCACAATCATACAATCACAATCATACAGTCACAATCGTACTATCGCAATCATATAATCACAATCATACAATCACAATCATACAACCACAATCATACAATCACAATCATGCAATTACAATCATACGATCATAATCATACAAGAAAAATCATACAATCACAATAATAGAACCATAATCATACAACCACAATCATGCAATCACAATCATACAATCACAATCATACAATCACAATCATACAAAAACAATCATACAATCACAATCATACAATCATAATCATATAATCACACTCATAAAATTGCAATCATACAATCGCAATCATACAATCACAATCATACCATCACAATCATACAGGCACAATCATACAATCACAATCATGAAATCACAATCATACAAAAACAATCATGCAATCACAATGATACAATCACAATCATACAATCACAATCATACAATCACAATCATACAATCACAATCATACAATCACAATCATACAATCACAATCATACAATCACTATCATACGATCACAATCATACGAAGACAATCATACAGTTACTACTATACAATCACAATCATACAAAAACAATCATACAATCACAATCATACGATGATAATCATACAATTACTACTATACAATCACAATCATACAAAAACAATCATACAATCAGAATCACACAATCACTATCATACAATCACAATCATACATTCACAATCATACAATCACAATCATACAATCACAATCATACAATCACAATAATACAATCACAATCATACAATCTCAATCATACAATCACAATTATACAATCACAATCATACAATCACAATCATACAATCACAATCATACTATCGCAATCATACAATCACAATCATAAAATCACAATCATACAATCACAATCATACTATCGCAATCATACAATCACAATCATACAATCACAATAATACAATCACAATCATACAATCACAATCATACAATCACAATCGTACAATAACAATCATACAATCACAATCATACAAAAACAATCATACAATCACAATCATACAATCACAATCATATGATCACAATCATACAATCACAATGATACAATCACAATCATACAATCACAATCATACAATCACAATCATACGATCACAATCATACGATCACAATCATACGAAGACAATCATACAATCACAATCATACAATCACAATCATACTATCGCAATCATACAATCACAATAATACAATCACAATCATACAATCACAATCATACTATCGCAATCATACAATCACAACCATACAATCACAATCATACAATCACAATCATACAATCACAATCATACAATCACAATCATACAATCACAATCATGCAATTACAATCATACGATCATAATCATACAAGAACAATCATACAATCACAATAATAGAACAATAATTATACAACCACAATCAAACGATCACAATCATACAATCACAATCATACGATCACAATCGTACGATCACAATCATACAATCACAATCATTCAAAAACAATCATACAATCACAATCATACACTCACAATTATACGCTCACAATCATTCAATCACAATGATACAATCACAATCATACAATCACAATCATACGATCACAATCATACAACCACAGTCATACAATCACAATCATACAATCACAATCATACAATCACAATCATACAATCACAATCATACAATCACAATCATACAATCACAATCATACAATCACAATCATACAATCACAATCATACAATCACAATCATACAAAAACAATCATACAATCACAATCATACAATCACAATCATATGATCACAATCATACAATCACAATGATACAATCACAAACATACAATCACAATCATACAATCACAATCATACAATCACAATCATACAAAAACAATCATACAATCACAATCATACAATCACACTCATATGATCACAATCATACAATCACAATGATACAATCACAATCATACAATCACAATCATACAATCACAATCATACAATCACAATCATACAATCACAATCATATGATCACAATCATACAATCACAATGATACAATCACAATCATACAATCACAATCATACAATCACAATCATACAATCACAATCATACAATCACAATCATACAATCACAATCATACAATCACAATCATACAATCACAATCATACAAAAACAATCATACAATCACAATCATACAATCACAATCATATGATCACAATCATACAATCACAATGATACAATCACGATCATACAATCACAATCATACAATCACAATCATACAATCACAATCATACGATCACAATCATACGAAGACAATCATACAATTGCTACTATACAATCACAATCATACAAAAACAATCATACAATCACAATCATACGATGACAATCATACAATTACTACTATACAATCACAATCATACAAAAACAATCATACAATCACAATCATATGATGACAATCATACAATTACTACTATACAATCACAATCATACGAAAACAATCATACAATCTCAATCATACAATCACAATCATACAATCACAATCATACATTCACAATCATACAATAACAATCATACAATCACAATCACACAATCACAATAATACAATCACAATCATACAATCTCAATCATACAATCACAATCATACAATCACAATCATACAATCACAAACATACAATCACAATCATGCTATCGCAGTCATACAATCACAATCATACAATCACAATCATACAATCACAATAATACAATCACAATCATACAATCACAATCATACAATCACAATCATACAATCACAATCATACAATCACAATCATACAATCACAATCATACAATCACAATCATACAATCACAATCATACAAAAACAATCATACAATCACAATCATACAATCACAATCATACAATCACAATCATACAATCACAATGATACAATCACAATCATACAATCACAATCATACAATCACAATCATACGAAGACAATCATACAATTACTACTATACAATCACAATCATACAAAAACAATCATACAATCACAATCATACGATGACAATCATACAATTACTACTATACAATCACAATCATACAAAAACAATCATACAATCACAATCATACAATCACAATCATACGATCACAATCATACGAAGTCAATCATACAATTACTACTATACAATCACAATCATACAAAAACAATCGTACAATCACAATCATACGATGACAATCATACAATTACTACTATACAATCACAATCATACAATCACAATCATACGATGACAATCATACAATTACTACTATACAATCACAATCATACAAAAACAATCATACAATCAGAATCACACAATCACTATCATACAATCACAATCATACATTCACAATCATACAATCACAATCATACAATCACAATCATACAATCACAATAATACAATCACAATCATACAATCTCAATCATACAATCACAATTATACAATCACAATCATACAATCACAATCATACAATCACAATCATACTATCGCAATCATACAATCACAATCATACAATCACAATCATACAATCACAATCATACTATCGCAATCATACAATCACAATCATACAATCACAATCATACAATCACAATCATACAATCACAATAATACAATCACAATCATACAATCACAATCGTACAATCACAATCATACAATCACAATCATACAAAAACAATCATACAATCACAATCATACAATCACAATCATATGATCACAATCATACAATCACAATCATACAATCACAATCATGCAATTACAATCATACGATCTTAATCATACAAGAAAAATCATACAATAACATTAATAGAACCATAATCATACAACCACAATCATGCAATCACAATCATACAATCACAATCATACAAAAACAATCATACAATCACAATCATACAATCATAATCATATAATCACACTCATAAAATTGCAATCATACAATCGCAATCATACAATCACAATCATACCATCACAATCATACAGGCACAATCATACAATCACAATCATGAAATCACAATCATACAAAAACAATCATGCAATCACAATGATACAATCACAATCGTACAATCACAATCATACAATCACAATCATACAAAAACAATCATACAATCACAATCATACAATCACAATCATAGGATCACAATCATACAATCACAATGATACAATCACAATCATACAATCACAATCATACAATCACAATCATACAATCACAATCATACTATCGCAATCATACAATCACAATCATACAATCACAATCATACAATCGCAATCATACAATCACAATAATACAATCACAATCATACAATCACAATCATACAATCACAATCATACAATCACAATCATACAATCACAATCATTCAATCACAATCATACAATCACAATCATACAATCGCAATCATACTATCGCAATCATACAATCACAATCATACAATCACAATCATACAATCACAATCATACAATCACAATCATACAATCACAATCATACAATCACAATCATACAATCACAATCATACAATCACAATCATACAATCACAATCATACAATCACAATCATACAATCACAATCATACAATCACAATCATACAAAAACAATCATACAATCACAATCATACAATCACAATCATATGATCACAATCATACGAAGACAATCATACAATTGCTACTATACAATCACAATCATACAAAAACAATCATACAATCACAATCATACGATGACAATCATACAATTACCACTATACAATCACAATCATACAAAAACAATCATACAATCACAATCATACAATCACAATCATACAATCACAATCATACAATCACAATCATACATTCACAATCATACAATCACAATCATACAATCACAATAATACAATCACAATAATACAATCACAATCATACAATCACAATCATACAATCACAATAATACAATCACAATAATACAATCACAATCATACAATCTCAATCATACAATCACAATCATACAATCACAATCATACAATCACAATCATACAATCACAATCATACAATAACAATCATACAATAACAATCATACAATCACAATCATACAATCACAATCATACAATCACAATCATACAATCACAATCATACTATCGCAATCATACAATCACAATCATACAATCACAATCATACAATCACAATCATACTATCGCAATCATACAATCACAATCATACAATCACAATCATACAATCACAATAATACAATCACAATCATACAACCACAATCATACAATCACAATCATACAATCACAATCATACAATCACAATCATACAAAAACAATCATACAATCACAATCATACAATCACAATCATATGATCACAATCATACAATCACAATGATACAATCACAATCATAGAATCACAATCATACAATCACAATCATACAATCACAATCATACAAAAACAATCATACAATCACAATCATACAATCACAATCATATGATCACAATCATACAATCACAATGATACAATCACAATCATAGAATCACAATCATACAATCACAATCATACAATCACAATCATACGATCACAATCATACGAAGACAATCATACAATCACAATAATAGAACAATAATTATAAAACCACAATCAAACGATCACAATCATACAATCACAATCATACGATCACAATCGTACGATCACAATCATACAATCACAATCATACAAAAACAATCATATAATCACAATCATACACTCACAATCATACGCTCACAATCATTCAATCACAATGATACAATCACAATCATACAATCACAATCATACGATCACAATCATACGAAGACAATCATACAGTTACTACTATACAATCACAATCATACAAAAACAATCATACAATCACAATCATACGATGATAATCATACAATTACTACTATACAATCACAATCATACAAAAACAATCATACAATCAGAATCACACAATCACTATCATACAATCACAATCATACATTCACAATCATACAATCACAATCATACAATCACAATCATACAATCACAATAATACAATCACAATCATACAATCTCAATCATACAATCACAATTATACAATCACAATCATACAATCACAATCATACAATCACAATCATACTATCGCAATCATACAATCACAATCATAAAATCACAATCATACAATCACAATCATACTATCGCAATCATACAATCGCAATCATACAATCACAATCATACAATCACAATAATACAATCACAATCATACAATCACAATCATACAATCACAATCGTACAATAACAATCATACAATCACAATCATACAAAAACAATCATACAATCACAATCATACAATCACAATCATATGATCACAATCATACAATCACAATGATACAATCACAATCATACAATCACAATCATACAATCACAATCATACGATCACAATCATACGATCACAATCATACGAAGACAATCATACAATCACAATCATACAATCACAATCATACTATCGCAATCATACAATCACAATAATACAATCACAATCATACAATCACAATCATACTATCGCAATCATACAATCACAACCATACAATCACAATCATACAATCACAATCATACAATCACAATCATACAATCACAATCATACAATCACAATCATGCAATTACAATCATACGATCATAATCATACAAGAACAATGATACAATCACAATAATAGAACAATAATTATACAACCACAATCAAACGATCACAATCATACAATCACAATCATACGATCACAATCGTACGATCACAATCATACAATCACAATCATGCAAAAACAATCATACAATCACAATCATACACTCACAATCATACGCTCACAATCATTCAATCACAATGATACAATCACAATCATACAATCACAATCATACGATCACAATCATACAACCACAATCATACAATCACAATCATACAATCACAATCATACAATCACAATCATACAATCACAATCATACAATCACAATCATACAATCACAATCATACAATCACAATCATACAATCACAATCATACAATCACAATCATACAATCACAATCATACAATCACAATCATATGATCACAATCATACAATCACAATGATACAATCACAAACATACAATCACAATCATACAATCACAATCATACAATCACAATCATACAATCACAATCATACAAAAACAATCATACAATCACAATCATACAATCACAATCATATGATCACAATCATACAATCACAATGATACAATCACAATCATACAATCACAATCATACAATCACAATCATACAATCACAATCATACGAAGACAATCATACAATTACTACTATACAATCACAATCATACAAAAACAATCATACAATCACAATCATACGATGACAATCATACAATTACTACTATACAATCACAATCATACAAAAACAATCATACAATCACAATCATACAATCACAATCATACGATCACAATCATACGAAGTCAATCATACAATTACTACTATACAATCACAATCATACAAAAACAATCGTACAATCACAATCATACGATGACAATCATACAATTACTACTATACAATCACAATCATACAAAAACAATCATACAATCACAATCATACAATCACACTCATATGATCACAATCATACAATCACAATGATACAATCACAATCATACAATCACAATCATACAATCACAATCATACAATCACAATCATACGATCACAATCATACGAAGACAATCATACAATTACTACTATACAATCACAATCATACAATCACAATCATACGATGACAATCATACAATTACTACTATACAATCACAATCATACAAAAACAATCATACAATCAGAATCACACAATCACTATCATACAATCACAATCATACATTCACAATCATACAATCACAATCATACAATCACAATCATACAATCACAATAATACAATCACAATCATACAATCTCAATCATACAATCACAATTATACAATCACAATCATACAATCACAATCATACAATCACAATCATACTATCGCAATCATACAATCACAATCATACAATCACAATCATACAATCACAATCATAATATCGCAATCATACAATCACAATCATACAATCACAATCATACAATCACAATCATACAATCACAATAATACAATCACAATCATACAATCACAATCGTACAATCACAATCATACAATCACAATCATACAAAAACAATCATACAATCACAATCATACAATCACAATCATATGATCACAATCATACAATCACAATGATACAATCACAATCATACAATCACAATCATACAATCACAATCATACAATCACAATCATACTATCACAATCATACAATCACAATCATACAATCACAATCATACAATCACAATCATACAACCACAATAATACAATCACAATCATACGATCGCAATCATACAATCGCAATCATACACTCACAATCATTCAATCACAATGATAAAATCACAATCATACAATCACAATCATACGATGACAATCATACAATTACTACTATACAATCACAATCATACAAAAACAATCATACAATCACAATCATACAATCACAATCATACAATCACAATCGTACAATCACAATCATACAATCACAATCATACAATCACAATCATACTATCGCAATCATACAATCACAATCATACAATCACAATCATACAATCACAATCATACAATCACAATCATACTATCGCAATCATACAATCACAATCATACAATCACAATCATACAATCACAATCATACAATCACAATCATACAATCACAATCATGCAATTACAATCATATGATCATAATCATACAAGAACAATCATACAATCACAATAATAGAACCATAATTATACAACCACAATCAAACGATCACAATCATACAATCACAATCATACGATCACAATCGTACGATCACAATCATACAATCACAATCATACAAAAGCAATCATACAATCACAATCATACACTCACAATCATACGCTCACAATCATTCAATCACAATGATACAATCACAATCATACAATCACAATCATACGATCACAATCATACGATCACAATCATACGATCACAATCATACGAAGACAATCATACAATTACTACTATACAATCACAATCATACAATCACAATCATACATTCACAATCATACAATCACAATCATACAATCACAATCATACAATCACAATAATACAATCACAATCATACAATCTCAATCATACAATCACAATCATACAATCACAATCATACAATCACAATCATACAACCACAATCATACAATCACAATCATACAATCACAATCATACAATCACAATCATACAATCGCAATCATACTATCGCAATCATACAATCACAATCATACAATCACAATAATACAATCACAATCATACAATCACAATCATACAATCACAATCATACAATCACAATCATACAAAAACAATCATACAATCACAATCATACAATCACAATCATATGATCACAATCATATGATCACAATCATATGATCACAATCATACAATCACAATGATACAATCACAATCATACAATCAGAATCACACAATCACTATCATACAATCACAATCATACATTCACAATCATACAATCACAATCATACAATTACTACTATACAATCACAATCATACAAAAACAATCATACAATCACAATCATACGATGACAATCATACAATTACTACTATACAATCACAATCATACAAAAACAATCATACAATCACAATCATACACTCACAATCATACGCTCACAATCATTCAATCACAATGATACAATCACAATCATACAATCACAATCATACGATCACAATCATACAACCACAATCATACAATCACAATCATACAATCACAATCATACAATCACAATCATACAATCACAATCATACAATCACAATCATACAATCACAATCATACAATCACAATCATACAATCACAATCATACAATCACAATCATACAAAAACAATCATACAATCACAATCATACAATCACAATCATATGATCACAATCATACAATCACAATGATACAATCACAAACATACAATCACAATCATACAATCACAATCATACAATCACAATCATACAAAAACAATCATACAATCACAATCATACAATCACAATCATATGATCACAATCATACAATCACAATGATACAATCACAATCATACAATCACAATCATACAATCACAATCATACGAAGACAATCATACAATTACTACTATACAATCACAATCATACAAAAACAATCATACAATCACAATCATACGATGACAATCATACAATTACTACTATACAATCACAATCATACAAAAACAATCATACAATCACAATCATACAATCACAATCATACGATCACAATCATACGAAGTCAATCATACAATTACTACTATACAATCACAATCATACAATCACAATCATACGATGACAATCATACAATTACTACTATACAATCACAATCATACAAAAACAATCATACAATCAGAATCACACAATCACTATCATACAATCACAATCATACATTCACAATCATACAATCACAATCATACAATCACAATCATACAATCACAATAATACAATCACAATCATACAATCTCAATCATACAATCACAATTATACAATCACAATCATACAATCACAATCATACAATCACAATCATACTATCGCAATCATACAATCACAATCATACAATCACAATCATACAATCACAATCATACTATCGCAATCATACAATCACAATCATACAATCACAATCATACAATCACAATCATACAATCACAATAATACAATCACAATCATACAATCACAATCGTACAATCACAATCATACAATCACAATCATACAAAAACAATCATACAATCACAATCATACAATCACAATCATATGATCACAATCATACTATCACAATGATACAATCACAATCATACAATCACAATCATACAATCACAATCATACAATCACAATCATACTATCGCAATCATACAATCACAATCATACAATCACAATCATACAATCACAATCATACAACCACAATAATACAATCACAATCATACGATCGCAATCATACAATCGCAATCATACACTCACAATCATTCAATCACAATGATAAAATCACAATCATACAATCACAATCATACGATGACAATCATACAATTACTACTATACAATCACAATCATACAAAAACAATCATACAATCACAATCATACAATCACAATCATACAATCACAATCGTACAATCACAATCATACAATCACAATCATACAATCACAATCATACTATCGCAATCATACAATCACAATCATACAATCACAATCATACAATCACAATCATACAATCACAATCATACTATCGCAATCATACAATCACAATCATACAATCACAATCATACAGTCACAATCATACAATCACAATCATGCAATTACAATCATATGATCATAATCATACAAGAACAATCATACAATCACAATAATAGAACCATAATTATACAACCACAATCAAACGATCACAATCATACAATCACAATCATACGATCACAATCGTACGATCACAATCATACAATCACAATCATACAAAAGCAATCATACAATCACAATCATACACTCACAATCATACGCTCACAATCATTCAATCACAATGATACAATCACAATCATACAATCACAATCATACGATCACAATCATACGATCACAATCATACGAAGACAATCATACAATTACTACTATACAATCACAATCATACAATCACAATCATACATTCACAATCATACAATCACAATCATACAATCACAATCATACAATCACAATAATACAATCACAATCATACAATCTCAATCATACAATCACAATCATACAATCACAATCATACAATCACAATCATACAACCACAATCATACAATCACAATCATACAATCACAATCATACAATCACAATCATACAATCACAATCATACAATCACAATCATACTATCGCAATCATACAATCACAATCATACAATCACAATAATACAATCACAATCATACAATCACAATCATACAATCACAATCATACAATCACAATCATACAAAAACAATCATACAATCACAATCATACAATCACAATCATATGATCACAATCATATGATCACAATCATACAATCACAATCATACATTCACAATCATACAATCACAATCATACAATTACTACTATACAATCACAATCATACAGAAACAATCATACAATCACAATCATACGATGACAATCATACAATTACTACTACACAATCACAATCATACAAAAACAATCATACAATCACAATCATACAATCACAATCATACGATCACAATCATAGTAAGTCAATCATACAATTACTACTATACAATCACAATCATACAAAAACAATCGTGCAATCACAATCATACGATGACAATCATACAATTACTACTATACAATCACAATCATACAAAAACAATCATACAATCACAATCATACAAACACACTCATATGATCACAATCATACAATCACAATCATACAATCACAATCATACAATCACAATCATACAATCACAATCATACGATCACAATCATACGAAGACAATCATACAATTACTACTATACAATCACAATCATACAATCACAATCATACGATGACAATCATACAATTACTACTATACAATCACAATCATACAAAAACAATCATACAATCAGAATCACACAATCACTATCATACAATCACAATCATACATTCACAATCATACAATCACAATCATACAATCACAATCATACAATCACAATAATACAATCACAATCATACAATCTCAATCATACAATCACAATTATACAATCACAATCATACAATCACAATCATGCCATCACAATCATACTATCGCAATCATACAATCACAATCATACAATCACAATCATACAATCACAATCATACTATCGCAATCATACAATCACAATCATACATTCACAATCATACAATCACAATAATACAATCACAATCATACAACCACAATCATACAATCACAATCATACAATCACAATCATACAAAAACAATCATACAATCACAATCATACAATCACAATCATATGATCACAATCATACAATCACAATGATACAATCACAATCATACAATCACAATCATACAATCACAATCATACAATCACAATCATACGATCACAATCATACAATTGCTACTATACAATCACAATCATACAAAAACAATCATACAATCACAATCATACGATCACAATCATACAATTGCTACTATACAATCACAATCATACAAAAACAATCATACAATCACAATCATACGATGACAATCATATGATCACAATCATACAATCACAATGATACAATCACAATCATACAATCACAATCATACAATCACAATCATACTATCGCAATCATACAATCACAATCATACAATCACAATCATACAATCACAATCATACAATCACAATCATACAATCACAATCATACAATCACAATCATACAATCACAATCATACAATCACAATCATACAATCACAATCATACAAAAACAATCATACAATCACAATCATACGATCACAATCATATGATCACAATCATACAATCACAATGATACAATCACAATCATACAATCACAATCATACAATCACAATCATACAATCACAATCATACAATCACAATCATACAATCACAATCATACAAAAACAATCATACAATCACAATCATACAATCACAATCATATGATCACAATCATACAAAAACAATCATACAATCACAATCATACAATCACAATCATACAATCACAATCATACAATCACAATCATATGATCACAATCATACAATCACAATGATACAATCACAATCATACAATCACAATCATACAATCACAATCATACAATCACAATCATACGATCACAATCATACGAAGCCAATCATACAATTACTACTATACAATCACAATCATACAATCACAATCATACAAAAACAATCATACAATCACAATCATACAATCACAATCATACAATCACAATCATACAATCACAATCATACAAAAACAATCATACAATCACAATCATACAATCACAGTCATATGATCACAATCATACAATCACAATGATACAATCACAATCATACAATCACAATCATACAATCACAATCATACAATCACAATCATACAATCACAATCATACTATCGCAATCATACAATCACAATCATACAATCACAATCATACAATCACAATCATACAATCACAATCATACTATCGCAATCATACAATCACAATCATACAATCACAATCATACAATCACAATAATACAATCACAATCATACAACCACAATCATACAATCACAATCATACAATCACAATCATACAATCACAATCATACAAAAACAATCATACAATCACAATCATACAATCACAATCATATGATCACAATCATACAATCACAATGATACAATCACAATCATAGAATCACAATCATACAATCACAATCATACAATCACAATCATACGATCACAATCATACGAAGACAATCATACAATCACAATAATAGAACAATAATTATAAAACCACAATCAAACGATCACAATCATACAATCACAATCATACGATCACAATCGTACGATCACAATCATACAATCACAATCATACAAAAACAATCATATAATCACAATCATACACTCACAATCATACGCTCACAATCATTCAATCACAATGATACAATCACAATCATACAATCACAATCATACGATCACAATCATACGATCACAATCATACGAAGACAATCATACAATTACTACTATACAATCACAATCATACAAAAACAATCATACAATCACAATCATATGATGACAATCATACAATTACTACTATACAATCACAATCATACGAAAACAATCATACAATCTCAATCATACAATCACAATCATACAATCACAATCATACATTCACAATCATACAATAACAATCATACAATCACAATCACACAATCACAATAATACAATCACAATCATACAATCTCAATCATACAATCACAATCATACAATCACAAACATACAATCACAATCATGCTATCGCAGTCATACAATCACAATCATACAATCACAATCATACAATCACAATAATACAATCACAATCATACAATCACAATCATACAGTCACAATCGTACTATCGCAATCATATAATCACAATCATACAATCACAATCATACAATCACAATCATGCAATTACAATCATACGATCATAATCATACAAGAAAAATCATACAATAACAATAATAGAACCATAATCATACAACCACAATCATGCAATCACAATCATACAATCACAATCATACAATCACAATCATACAAAAACAATCATACAATCACAATCATACAATCATAATCATATAATCACACTCATAAAATTGCAATCATACAATCGCAATCATACAATCACAATCATACCATCACAATCATACAGGCACAATCATACAAAAACAATCATGCAATCACAATGATACAATCACAATCATACAATCACAATCATACAATCACAATCATACAATCACAATCATACAATCACTATCATACGATCACAATCATACGAAGACAATCATACAATTACTACTATACAGTCACAATCATACAAAAACAATCATACAATCACAAGCATACGATGACAATCATACAATTACTACTATACAATCACAATCATACAAAAACAATCATACAATCAGAATCACACAATCACTATCATACAATCACAATCATACATTCACAATCATACAATCACAATCATACAATCACAATCATACAATCACAATAATACAATCACAAACATAGAATCTCAATCATACAATCACAATTATACAATCACAATCATACAATCACAATCATACAATCACAATCATACTATCGCAATCATACAAACACAATCATACAATCACAATCATACAATCACAATCATACTATCGCAATCATACAATCACAATCATACAATCACAATCATACTTGTCACAATAATACAATCACAATCATACAATCACAATCGTACAATCACAATCATACAATCACAATCATACAAAAACAATCATACAATCACAATCATACAATCACAATCATAGGATCACAATCATACAATCACAATGATACAATCACAATCATACAATCACAATCATACAATCACAATCATACAATCACAATCATACTATCGCAATCATACAATCACAATCATACAATCACAATCATACAATCACAATCATACAATCACAATCATACAATCACAATCATACTATCGCAATCATACAATCACAATCATACAATCACAATAATACAATCACAATCATACAATCACAATCATACAATCACAATCATACAAAAACAATCATACAATCACAATCATACAATCACAATCATATGATCACAATCATATGATCACAATCATACAATCACAATGATATAATCACAATCATACAATCACAATCATACAATCACAATCATACAATCACAATCATACAATCACAATCATACGAAGACAATCATACAATTACTACTATACAATCACAATCATACAAAAACAATCATACAATCACAATCATACGATGACAATCATACAATTACTACTATACAATCACAATCATACAAAAACAATCATACAATCACAATCATACGATGACAATCATACAATTACTACTATACAATCACAATCATACAAAAACAATCATACAATCACAATCATACAATCACAATCATACGATCACAATCATAGTAAGTCAATCATACAATTACTACTATACAATCACAATCATACAAAAACAATCGTGCAATCACAATCATACGATGACAATCATACAATTACTACTATACAATCACAATCATACAAAAACAATCATACAATCAGAATCATATAATCACACTCATAAAATTGCAATCATACAATCGCAATCATACAATCACAATCATACCATCACAATCATACAGGCACAATCATACAATCACAATCATGAAATCACAATCATACAAAAACAATCATGCAATCACAATGATACAATCACAATCATACAATCACAATCATACAATCACAATCATACAATCACAATCATACAATCACAATCATACAATCACAATCATACAATCACTATCATACGATCACAATCATACGAAGACAATCATACAGTTACTACTATACAATCACAATCATACAAAAACAATCATACAATCACAATCATACGATGATAATCATACAATTACTACTATACAATCACAATCATACAAAAACAATCATACAATCAGAATCACACAATCACTATCATACAATCACAATCATACATTCACAATCATACTATCGCAATCATACAATCACAATAATACAATCACAATCATACAATCACAATCATACTATCGCAATCATACAATCACAATCATACAATCACAATCATACAATCACAATAATACAATGACAATCATACAATCACAATCATACAATCACAATCGTACAATAACAATCATACAATCACAATCATACAAAAACAATCATACAATCACAATCATACAATCACAATCATATGATCACAATCATACAATCACAATGATACAATCACAATCATACAATCACAATCATACGATCACAATCATACGATCACAATCATACGATCACAATCATACGAAGACAATCATACAATCACAATCATACAATCACAATCATACTATCGCAATCATACAATCACAATAATACAATCACAATCATACAATCACAATCATACTATCGCAATCATAGAATCACAACCATACAATCACAATCATACAATCACAATCATACAATCACAATCATACAATCACAATCATACAATCACAATCATACAATCACACTCATATGATCACAATCATACAATCACAATGATACAATCACAATCATACAATCACAATCATACAATCACAATCATACAATCACAATCATACGATCACAATCATACGAAGACAATCATACAATTACTACTATACAATCACAATCATACAATCACAATCATACGATGACAATCATACAATTACTACTATACAATCACAATCATACAAAAACAATCATACAATCAGAATCACACAATCACTATCATACAATCACAGTCATACATTCACAATCATACAATCACAATCATACAATCACAATCATACAATCACAATAATACAATCACAATCATACAATCTCAATCATACAATCACAATTATACAATCACAATCATACAATCACAATCATACAATCACAATCATACTATCGCAATCATACAATCACAATCATACAATCACAATCATACAATCACAATCATACTATCGCAATCATACAATCACAATCATACAATCACAATCATACAATCACAATCATACAATCACAATAATACAATCACAATCATACAATCACAATCGTACAATCACAATCATACAATCACAATCATACAAAAACAATCATACAATCACAATCATACAATCACAATCATACGATCACAATCATACGAAGACAATCATACAATTACTACTATACAATCACAATCATACAATCACAATCATACGATGACAATCATACAATTACTACTATACAATCACAATCATACAAAAACAATCATACAATCAGAATCACACAATCACTATCATACAATCACAATCATACATTCACAATCATACAATCACAATCATACAATCACAATCATACAATTACAATAATACAATCACAATCATACAATCTCAATCATACAATCACAATTATACAATCACAATCATACAATCACAATCATACAATCACAATCATACTATCGCAATCATACAATCACAATCATACAATCACAATCATACAATCACAATCATACTATCGCAATCATACAATCACAATCATACATTCACAATCATACAATCACAATAATACAATCACAATCATACAACCACAATCATACAATCACAATCATACAATCACAATCATACAAAAACAATCATACAATGACAATCATACAATCACAATCATATGATCACAATCATACAATCACAATGATACAATCACAATCATACAATCACAATCATACAATCACAATCATACAATCACAATCATACGATCACAATCATACGAAGACAATCATACAATTGCTACTATACAATCACAATCATACAAAAACAATCATACAATCACAATCATACGATGACAATCATATGATCACAATCATACAATCACAATGATACAATCACAATCATACAATCACAATCATACAATCACAATCATACTATCGCAATCATACAATCACAATCATACAATCACAATCATACAATCACAATCATACAATCACAATCATACAATCACAATCATACAATCACGATCATACAATCACAATCATACAATCACAATCATACAATCACAATCATACAAAAACAATCATACAATCACAATCATACGATCACAATCATATGATCACAATCATACAATCACAATGATACAATCACAATCATACAATCACAATCATACAATCACAATCATACAATCACAATCATACAATCACAATCATACAATCGCAATCATACTATCGCAATCATACAATCACAATCATACAATCACAATCATACAATCACAATCATACAATCACAATCATACAATCACAATCATACAATCACAATCATACAATCACAATCATACAATCACAATCATACAATCACAATCATACAATCACAATCATACAATCACAATCATACAAAAACAATCATACAATCACAATCATACAATCACAATCATACAATCACAATCATATGATCACAATCATACAAAAACAATCATACAATCACAATCATACAATCACAATCATATGATCACAATCATACAATCACAATGATACAATCACAATCATACAATCACAATCATACAATCACAATCATACAATCACAATCATACAATCACAATCATACTATCGCAATCATACAATCACAATCATACAATCACAATCATACAAAAACAATCATACAATCACAATCATACGATGACAATCATACAATTACTACTATACAATAACAATCATACAAAAACAATCATACAATCACAATCATACGATGACAATCATACAATTACTACTATACAATCACAATCATACAAAAACAATCATACAATCACAATCATACAATCACAATCATACGATCACAATCATAGTAAGTCAATCATACAATTACTACTATACAATCACAATCATACAAAAACAATCGTGCAATCACAATCATACGATGACAATCATACAATTACTACTATACAATCACAATCATACAAAAACAATCATACAATCAGAATCATATAATCACACTCATAAAATTGCAATCATACAATCGCAATCATACAATCACAATCATACCATCACAATCATACAGGCACAATCATACAATCACAATCATGAAATCACAATCATACAAAAACAATCATGCAATCACAATGATACAATCACAATCATACAATCACAATCATACAATCACAATCATACAATCACAATCATACAATCACAATCATACAATCACAATAATACAATCACAATCACACAACCACAATCATACAATCACAATCATACAATCACAATCATACAATCACAATCATACAAAAACAATCATACAATCACAATCATACAATCACAATCATATGATCACAATCATACAATCACAATGATACAATCACAATCATAGAATCACAATCATACAATCACAATCATACAATCACAATCATACGATCACAATCATACGAAGACAATCATACAATCACAATAATAGAACAATAATTATAAAACCACAATCAAACGATCACAATCATACAATCACAATCATACGATCACAATCGTACGATCACAATCATACAATCACAATCATACAAAAACAATCATATAATCACAATCATACACTCACAATCATACGCTCACAATCATTCAATCACAATGATACAATCACAATCATACAATCACAATCATACGATCACAATCATACGAAGACAATCATACAATTACTACTATACAATCACAATCATACAAAAACAATCATACAATCACAATCATATGATGACAATCATACAATTACTACTATACAATCACAATCATACGAAAACAATCATACAATCTCAATCATACAATCACAATCATACAATCACAATCATACATTCACAATCATACAATAACAATCATACAATCACAATCACACAATCACAATAATACAATCACAATCATACAATCTCAATCATACAATCACAATCATACAATCACAAACATACAATCACAATCATGCTATCGCAGTCATACAATCACAATCATACAATCACAATCATACAATCACAATCATACAATCACAATAATACAATCACAATCATACAATCACAATCATACAGTCACAATCGTACTATCGCAATCATATAATCACAATCATACAATCACAATCATACAATCACAATCATGCAATTACAATCATACGATCATAATCATACAAGAAAAATCATACAATAACAATAATAGAACCATAATCATACAACCACAATCATGCAATCACAATCATACAATCACAATCATACAATCACAATCATACAAAAACAATCATACAATCACAATCATACAATCATAATCATATAATCACACTCATAAAATTGCAATCATACAATCGCAATCATACAATCACAATCATACCATCACAATCATACAGGCACAATCATACAATCACAATCATGAAATCACAATCATACAAAAACAATCATGCAATCACAATGATACAATCACAATCATACAATCACAATCATACAATCACAATCATACAATCACAATCATACAATCACTATCATACGATCACAATCATACGAAGACAATCATACAATTACTACTATACAGTCACAATCATACAAAAACAATCATACAATCACAATCATACGATGACAATCATACAATTACTACTATACAATCACAATCATACAAAAACAATCATACAATCACAATCATACAATCACAATCATACGATCACAATCATAGTAAGTCAATCATACAATTACTACTATACAATCACAATCATACAAAAACAATCATACAATCAGAATCATATAATCACACTCATAAAATTGCAATCATACAATCGCAATCATACAATCACAATCATACCATCACAATCATACAGGCACAATCATACAATCACAATCATGAAATCACAATCATACAAAAACAATCATGCAATCACAATGATACAATCACAATCATACAATCACAATCATACAATCACAATCATACAATCACAATCATACAATCACAATCATACAATCACTATCATACGATCACAATCATACGAAGACAATCATACAGTTACTACTATACAATCACAATCATACAAAAACAATCATACAATCACAATCATACGATGATAATCATACAATTACTACTATACAATCACAATCATACAAAAACAATCATACAATCAGAATCACACAATCACTATCATACAATCACATTCATACATTCACAATCATACAATCACAATCATACAATCACAATCATACAATCACAATAATACAATCACAATCATACAATCTCAATCATACAATCACAATTATACAATCACAATCATACAATCACAATCATACAATCACAATCATACAATCACAATCATACTATCGCAATCATACAATCACAATCATACAATCACAATCATACAATCACAATCATACTATCGCAATCATACAATCACAATCATACAATCACAATCATACAATCACAATAATACAATCACAATCATACAATCACAATCATACAATCACAATCGTACAATAACAATCATACAATCACAATCATACAAAAACAATCATACAATCACAATCATACAATCACAATCATATGATCACAATCATACAATCACAATGATACAATCACAATCATACAATCACAATCATACGATCACAATCATACGATCACAATCATACACTCACAATCATACGCTCACAATCATTCAATCACAATGATACAATCACAATCATACAATCACAATCATACGATCACAATCATACAACCACAATCATACAATCACAATCATACAATCACAATCATACAATCACAATCATACAATCACAATCATACAATCACAATCATACAATCACAATCATACAATCACAATCATACTATCGCAATCATACAATCACAATCATACAATCACAATAATACAATCACAATCATACAATCACAATCATACAATCACAATCATACAATCACAATCATACAAAAACAATCATACAATCACAATCATACAATCACAATCATATGATCACAATCATATGATCACAATCATACAATCACAATGATACAATCGCAATCATACAATCACAATCATACAATCACAATCATACAATCACAATCATACAATCACAATCATACGAAGACAATCATACAATTACTACTATACAATCACAATCATACAAAAACAATCATACAATCACAATCATACGATGACAATCATACAATTACTACTATACAATCACAATCATACAAAAACAATCATACAATCACAATCATACGATGACAATCATACAATTACTACTATACAATCACAATCATACAAAAACAATCATACAATCACAATCATACAATCACAATCATACGATCACAATCATAGTAAGTCAATCATACAATTACTACTATACAATCACAATCATACAAAAACAATCGTGCAATCACAATCATACGATGACAATCATACAATTACTACTATACAATCACAATCATACAAAAACAATCATACAATCACAATCATACAATCACACTCATATGATCACAATCATACAATCACAATCATACAATCACAATCATACAATCACAATCATACAATCACAATCATACAATCACAATCATACTATCGCAATCATACAATCACAATCATACATTCACAATCATACAATCACAATAATACAATCACAATCATACAACCACAATCATACAATCACAATCATACAATCACAATCATACAATCACAATCATACAATCACAATCATACAAAAACAATCATACAATCACAATCATACATTCACAATCATATGATCACAATCATACAATCACAATGATACAATCACAATCATACAATCACAATCATACAATCACAATCATACAATCACAATCATACGATCACAATCATACGAAGACAATCATACAATTGCTACTATACAATCACAATCATACAAGAACAATCATACAATCACAATCATACGATGACAATCATATGATCACAATCATACAATCACAATGATACAATCACAATCATACAATCACAATCATACAATCACAATCATACAATCACAATCATACTATCGCAATCATACAATCACAATCATACAATCACAATCATACAATCACAATCATACAATCACAATCATACAATCACAATCATACAATCACAATCATACAATCACAATCATACAATCACAATCATACAATCACAATCATACAAAAACAATCATACAATCACAATCATACAATCACAATCATATGATCACAATCATACAATCACAATGATACAATCACAATCATACAATCACAATCATACAATCACAATCATACAATCACAATCATACAATCACAATCATACAATCGCAATCATACTACCGCAATCATACAATCACAATCATACAATCACAATCATACAATCACAATCATACAATCACAATCATACAATCACAATCATACAATCACAATCATACAAAAACAATCATACAATCACAATCATACAATCACAATCATATGATCACAATCATACAATCACAATGATACAATCACAATCATTCAATCACAATCATACAATCACAATCATACAATCACAATCATACGAAGACAATCATACAATTGCTACTATACAATCACAATCATACAAAAACAATCATACAATCACAATCATACGATGACAATCATACAATTACTACTATACAATCACAATCATACAAAAACAATCATACAATCACAATCATACAATCACAATCATACAATCACAATCATACATTCACAATCATACAATCACAATCATACAATCACAATCATACAATCACAATAATACAATCACAATCATACAATCTCAATCATACAATCACAATCATACAATCACAATCATACAATCACAATCATACAATCACAATCATACAATCACAATCATACAATAACAATCATACAATAACAATCATACAATCACAATCATACAATCACAATCATACAAAAACAATCATACAATCACAATCATACAATCACAATCATACAATCACAATCATACAATCACAATCATATGATCACAATCATACAATCACAATGATACAATCACAATCATACAATCACAATCATACAATCACAATCATACAATCACAATCATACGATCACAATCATACGAAGACAATCATACAATTACTACTATACAATCACAATCATACAATCACAATCATACAAAAACAATCATACAATCACAATCATACAATCACAATCATACAATCACAATCATACAATCACAATCATACAATCACAATCATACAATCACAATCATATGATCACAATCATACAATCACAATGATACAATCACAATCATACAATCACAATCATACAATCACAATCATACTATCGCAATCATACAATCACAATCATACAATAACAATCATACAATCACAATCATACAATCACAATCATACTATCGCAATCATACAATCACAATCATACAATCACAATCATACTTGTCACAATAATACAATCACAATCATACAATCACAATCGTACAATCACAATCATACAATCACAATCATACAAAAACAATCATACAATCACAATCATACAATCACAATCATAGGATCACAATCATACAATCACAATGATACAATCACAATCATACAATCACAATCATACAATCACAATCATACAATCACAATCATACTATCGCAATCATACAATCACAATCATACAATCACAATCATACAATCACAATCATACAATCACAATAATACAATCACAATCATACAATCACAATCATACAATCACAATCATACAATCACAATCATACAATCACAATCATTCAATCACAATCATACAATCACAATCATACAATCACAATCATACAATCACAATCATACTATCGCAATCATACAATCACAACCATACAATCACAATCATACAATCACAATCATACAATCACAATCATACAATCACAATCATGCAATTACAATCATACGATCATAATCATACAAGAACAATCATACAATCACAATAATAGAACAATAATTATACAACCACAATCAAACGATCACAATCATACAATCACAGTCATACGATCACAATCGTACGATCACAATCATACAATCACAATCATACAAAAACAATCATACAATCACAATCATACACTCACAATCATACGCTCACAATCATTCAATCACAATGATACAATCACAATCATACAATCACAATCATACGATCACAATCATACGATCACAATCATACGAAGACAATCATACAATTACTACTATACAATCACAATCATACAAAAACAATCATACAATCACAATCATATTATGACAATCATACAATTACTACTATACAATCACAATCATACGAAAACAATCATACAATCTCAATCATACAATCACAATCATACAATCACAATCATACATTCACAATCATACAATCACAATCATACAATCACAAACATACAATCACAATCATGCTATCGCAGTCATACAATCACAATCATACAATCACAATCATACAATCACAATAATACAATCACAATCATACAATCACAATCATACAATCACAATCATACAGTCACAATCGTACTATCGCAATCATATAATCACAATCATACAATCACAATCATACAACCACAATCATACAATCACAATCATGCAATTACAATCATACGATTATAATCATACAAGAAAAATCATACAATCACAATAATAGAACCATAATCATACAACCACAATCATGCAATCACAATCATACAATCACAATCATACAATCACAATAATACAATCACAATCATACAATCACAATCATACAATCACAATCATACAATCACAATCATACAATCACAATCATTCAATCACAATCATATAATCACACTCATAAAATTGCAATCATACAATCGCAATCATACAATCACAATCATACCATCACAATCATACAGGCACAATCATACAATCACAATCATGAAATCACAATCATACAAAAACAATCATGCAATCACAATGATACAATCACAATCGTACAATCACAATCATACAATCACAATCATACAAAAACAATCATACAATCACAATCATACAATCACAATCATAGGATCACAATCATACAATCACAATGATACAATCACAATCATACAATCACAATCATACAATCACAATCATACAATCACAATCATACTATCGCAATCATACAATCACAATCATACAATCACTATCATACAATCACAATCATACAATCACAATAATACAATCACAATCATACAATCACAATCATACAATCACAATCATACAATCACAATCATACAATCACAATCATTCAATCACAATCATACAATCGCAATCATACAATCGCAATCATACTATCGCAATCATACAATCACAATCATACAATCACAATCATACAATCACAATCATACAATCACAATCATACAATCACAATCATACAATCACAATCATACAATCACAATCATACAATCACAATCATACAATCACAATCATACAATCACAATCATACAATCACAATCATACAATCACAATCATACAAAAACAATCATACAATCACAATCATACAATCACAATCATATGATCACAATCATACAATCACAATGATACAATCGCAATCATACTATCGCAATCATACAATCACAATCATACAATCACAATCATACAATCACAATCATACAATCACAATCATACAATCACAATCATACAATCACAATCATACAATCACAATCATACAATCACAATCATACAATCACAATCATACAATCACAATCATACAATCACAATCATACAATCACAATCATACAAAAACAATCATACAATCACAATCATACAATCACAATCATACAATCACAATCATACAATCACAATGATACAATCACAATCATACAATCACAATCATACAATCACAATCATACGAAGACAATCATACAATTACTACTATACAATCACAATCATACAAAAACAATCATACAATCACAATCATACGATGACAATCATACAATTACTACTATACAATCACAATCATACAAAAACAATCATACAATCACAATCATACAATCACAATCATACGATCACAATCATACGAAGTCAATCATACAATTACTACTATACAATCACAATCATACAAAAACAATCGTACAATCACAATCATACGATGACAATCATACAATTACTACTATACAATCACAATCATACAATCACAATCATACGATGACAATCATACAATTACTACTATACAATCACAATCATACAAAAACAATCATACAATCAGAATCACACAATCACTATCATACAATCACAATCATACATTCACAATCATACAATCACAATCATACAATCACAATCATACAATCACAATAATACAATCACAATCATACAATCTCAATCATACAATCACAATTATACAATCACAATCATACAATCACAATCATACAATCACAATCATACTATCGCAATCATACAATCACAATCATACAATCACAATCATACAATCACAATCATACTATCGCAATCATACAATCACAATCATACAATCACAATCATACAATCACAATCATACAATCACAATAATACAATCACAATCATACAATCACAATCGTACAATCACAATCATACAATCACAATCATACAAAAACAATCATACAATCACAATCATACAATCACAATCATATGATCACAATCATACAATCACAATCATACAATCACAATCATGCAATTACAATCATACGATCATAATCATACAAGAAAAATCATACAATAACATTAATAGAACCATAATCATACAACCACAATCATGCAATCACAATCATACAATCACAATCATACAAAAACAATCATACAATCACAATCATACAATCATAATCATATAATCACACTCATAAAATTGCAATCATACAATCGCAATCATACAATCACAATCATACCATCACAATCATACAGGCACAATCATACAATCACAATCATGAAATCACAATCATACAAAAACAATCATGCAATCACAATGATACAATCACAATCGTACAATCACAATCATACAATCACAATCATACAAAAACAATCATACAATCACAATCATACAATCACAATCATAGGATCACAATCATACAATCACAATGATACAATCACAATCATACAATCACAATCATACAATCACAATCATACAATCACAATCATACTATCGCAATCATACAATCACAATCATACAATCACAATCATACAATCGCAATCATACAATCACAATAATACAATCACAATCATACAATCACAATCATACAATCACAATCATACAATCACAATCATACAATCACAATCATTCAATCACAATCATACAATCACAATCATACAATCGCAATCATACTATCGCAATCATACAATCACAATCATACAATCACAATCATACAATCACAATCATACAATCACAATCATACAATCACAATCATACAATCACAATCATACAATCACAATCATACAATCACAATCATACAATCACAATCATACAATCACAATCATACAATCACAATCATACAATCACAATCATACAAAAACAATCATACAATCACAATCATACAATCACAATCATACAATCACAATCATATGATCACAATCATACAATCACAATGATACAATCACAATCATACAATCACAATCATACAATCACAATCATACAATCACAATCATACGATCACAATCATACGAAGACAATCATACAATTGCTACTATACAATCACAATCATACAAAAACAATCATACAATCACAATCATACGATGACAATCATACAATTACTACTATACAATCACAATCATACAAAAACAATCATACAATCACAATCATACAATCACAATCATACAATCACAATCATACAATCACAATCATACATTCACAATCATACAATCACAATCATACAATCACAATAATACAATCACAATAATACAATCACAATCATACAATCTCAATCATACAATCACAATCATACAATCACAATCATACAATCACAATCATACAATCACAATCATACAATAACAATCATACAATAACAATCATACAATCACAATCATACAATCACAATCATACAATCACAATCATACAATCACAATCATACTATCGCAATCATACAATCACAATCATACAATCACAATCATACAATCACAATCATACTATCGCAATCATACAATCACAATCATACAATCACAATCATACAATCACAATAATACAATCACAATCATACAACCACAATCATACAATCACAATCATACAATCACAATCATACAATCACAATCATACAAAAACAATCATACAATCACAATCATACAATCACAATCATATGATCACAATCATACAATCACAATGATACAATCACAATCATAGAATCACAATCATACAATCACAATCATACAATCACAATCATACAAAAACAATCATACAATCACAATCATACAATCACAATCATATGATCACAATCATACAATCACAATGATACAATCACAATCATAGAATCACAATCATACAATCACAATCATACAATCACAATCATACGATCACAATCATACGAAGACAATCATACAATCACAATAATAGAACAATAATTATAAAACCACAATCAAACGATCACAATCATACAATCACAATCATACGATCACAATCGTACGATCACAATCATACAATCACAATCATACAAAAACAATCATATAATCACAATCATACACTCACAATCATACGCTCACAATCATTCAATCACAATGATACAATCACAATCATACAATCACAATCATACGATCACAATCATACGAAGACAATCATACAGTTACTACTATACAATCACAATCATACAAAAACAATCATACAATCACAATCATACGATGATAATCATACAATTACTACTATACAATCACAATCATACAAAAACAATCATACAATCAGAATCACACAATCACTATCATACAATCACAATCATACATTCACAATCATACAATCACAATCATACAATCACAATCATACAATCACAATAATACAATCACAATCATACAATCTCAATCATACAATCACAATTATACAATCACAATCATACAATCACAATCATACAATCACAATCATACTATCGCAATCATACAATCACAATCATAAAATCACAATCATACAATCACAATCATACTATCGCAATCATACAATCGCAATCATACAATCACAATCATACAATCACAATAATACAATCACAATCATACAATCACAATCATACAATCACAATCGTACAATAACAATCATACAATCACAATCATACAAAAACAATCATACAATCACAATCATACAATCACAATCATATGATCACAATCATACAATCACAATGATACAATCACAATCATACAATCACAATCATACAATCACAATCATACGATCACAATCATACGATCACAATCATACGAAGACAATCATACAATCACAATCATACAATCACAATCATACTATCGCAATCATACAATCACAATAATACAATCACAATCATACAATCACAATCATACTATCGCAATCATACAATCACAACCATACAATCACAATCATACAATCACAATCATACAATCACAATCATACAATCACAATCATACAATCACAATCATGCAATTACAATCATACGATCATAATCATACAAGAACAATGATACAATCACAATAATAGAACAATAATTATACAACCACAATCAAACGATCACAATCATACAATCACAATCATACGATCACAATCGTACGATCACAATCATACAATCACAATCATGCAAAAACAATCATACAATCACAATCATACACTCACAATCATACGCTCACAATCATTCAATCACAATGATACAATCACAATCATACAATCACAATCATACGATCACAATCATACAACCACAATCATACAATCACAATCATACAATCACAATCATACAATCACAATCATACAATCACAATCATACAATCACAATCATACAATCACAATCATACAATCACAATCATACAATCACAATCATACAATCACAATCATACAATCACAATCATACAATCACAATCATACAATCACAATCATATGATCACAATCATACAATCACAATGATACAATCACAAACATACAATCACAATCATACAATCACAATCATACAATCACAATCATACAATCACAATCATACAAAAACAATCATACAATCACAATCATACAATCACAATCATATGATCACAATCATACAATCACAATGATACAATCACAATCATACAATCACAATCATACAATCACAATCATACGAAGACAATCATACAATTACTACTATACAATCACAATCATACAAAAACAATCATACAATCACAATCATACGATGACAATCATACAATTACTACTATACAATCACAATCATACAAAAACAATCATACAATCACAATCATACAATCACAATCATACGATCACAATCATACGAAGTCAATCATACAATTACTACTATACAATCACAATCATACAAAAACAATCGTACAATCACAATCATACGATGACAATCATACAATTACTACTATACAATCACAATCATACAAAAACAATCATACAATCACAATCATACAATCACACTCATATGATCACAATCATACAATCACAATGATACAATCACAATCATACAATCACAATCATACAATCACAATCATACAATCACAATCATACGATCACAATCATACGAAGACAATCATACAATTACTACTATACAATCACAATCATACAATCACAATCATACGATGACAATCATACAATTACTACTATACAATCACAATCATACAAAAACAATCATACAATCAGAATCACACAATCACTATCATACAATCACAATCATACATTCACAATCATACAATCACAATCATACAATCACAATCATACAATCACAATAATACAATCACAATCATACAATCTCAATCATACAATCACAATTATACAATCACAATCATACAATCACAATCATACAATCACAATCATACTATCGCAATCATACAATCACAATCATACAATCACAATCATACAATCACAATCATACTATCGCAATCATACAATCACAATCATACAATCACAATCATACAATCACAATCATACAATCACAATAATACAATCACAATCATACAATCACAATCGTACAATCACAATCATACAATCACAATCATACAAAAACAATCATACAATCACAATCATACAATCACAATCATATGATCACAATCATACAATCACAATGATACAATCACAATCATACAATCACAATCATACAATCACAATCATACAATCACAATCATACTATCACAATCATACAATCACAATCATACAATCACAATCATACAATCACAATCATACAACCACAATAATACAATCACAATCATACGATCGCAATCATACAATCGCAATCATACACTCACAATCATTCAATTACAATGATAAAATCACAATCATACAATCACAATCATACGATGACAATCATACAATTACTACTATACAATCACAATCATACAAAAACAATCATACAATCACAATCATACAATCACAATCATACAATCACAATCGTACAATCACAATCATACAATCACAATCATACAATCACAATCATACTATCGCAATCATACAATCACAATCATACAATCACAATCATACAATCACAATCATACAATCACAATCATACTATCGCAATCATACAATCACAATCATACAATCACAATCATACAATCACAATCATACAATCACAATCATGCAATTACAATCATATGATCATAATCATACAAGAACAATCATACAATCACAATAATAGAACCATAATTATACAACCACAATCAAACGATCACAATCATACAATCACAATCATACGATCACAATCGTACGATCACAATCATACAATCACAATCATACAAAAGCAATCATACAATCACAATCATACACTCACAATCATACGCTCACAATCATTCAATCACAATGATACAATCACAATCATACAATCACAATCATACGATCACAATCATACGATCACAATCATACGATCACAATCATACGAAGACAATCATACAATTACTACTATACAATCACAATCATACAATCACAATCATACATTCACAATCATACAATCACAATCATACAATCACAATCATACAATCACAATAATACAATCACAATCATACAATCTCAATCATACAATCACAATCATACAATCACAATCATACAATCACAATCATACAACCACAATCATACAATCACAATCATACAATCACAATCATACAATCACAATCATACAATCACAATCATACAATCACAATCATACAATCACAATCATACTATCGCAATCATACAATCACAATCATACAATCACAATAATACAATCACAATCATACAATCACAATCATACAATCACAATCATACAATCACAATCATACAAAAACAATCATACAATCACAATCATACAATCACAATCATATGATCACAATCATATGATCACAATCATATGATCACAATCATACAATCACAATGATACAATCACAATCATACAATCAGAATCACACAATCACTATCATACAATCACAATCATACATTCACAATCATACAATCACAATCATACAATTACTACTATACAATCACAATCATACAAAAACAATCATACAATCACAATCATACGATGACAATCATACAATTACTACTATACAATCACAATCATACAAAAACAATCATACAATCACAATCATACACTCACAATCATACGCTCACAATCATTCAATCACAATGATACAATCACAATCATACAATCACAATCATACGATCACAATCATACAACCACAATCATACAATCACAATCATACAATCACAATCATACAATCACAATCATACAATCACAATCATACAATCACAATCATACAATCACAATCATACAATCACAATCATACAATCACAATCATACAATCACAATCATACAAAAACAATCATACAATCACAATCATACAATCACAATCATATGATCACAATCATACAATCACAATGATACAATCACAAACATACAATCACAATCATACAATCACAATCATACAATCACAATCATACAAAAACAATCATACAATCACAATCATACAATCACAATCATATGATCACAATCATACAATCACAATGATACAATCACAATCATACAATCACAATCATACAATCACAATCATACGAAGACAATCATACAATTACTACTATACAATCACAATCATACAAAAACAATCATACAATCACAATCATACGATGACAATCATACAATTACTACTATACAATCACAATCATACAAAAACAATCATACAATCACAATCATACAATCACAATCATACGATCACAATCATACGAAGTCAATCATACAATTACTACTATACAATCACAATCATACAATCGCAATCATACGATGACAATCATACAATTACTACTATACAATCACAATCATACAAAAACAATCATACAATCAGAATCACACAATCACTATCATACAATCACAATCATACATTCACAATCATACAATCACAATCATACAATCACAATCATACAATCACAATAATACAATCACAATCATACAATCTCAATCATACAATCACAATTATACAATCACAATCATACAATCACAATCATACAATCACAATCATACTATCGCAATCATACAATCACAATCATACAATCACAATCATACAATCACAATCATACTATCGCAATCATACAATCACAATCATACAATCACAATCATACAATCACAATCATACAATCACAATAATACAATCACAATCATACAATCACAATCGTACAATCACAATCATACAATCACAATCATACAAAAACAATCATACAATCACAATCATACAATCACAATCATATGATCACAATCATACTATCACAATGATACAATCACAATCATACAATCACAATCATACAATCACAATCATACAATCACAATCATACTATCGCAATCATACAATCACAATCATACAATCACAATCATACAATCACAATCATACAACCACAATAATACAATCACAATCATACGATCGCAATCATACAATCGCAATCATACACTCACAATCATTCAATCACAATGATAAAATCACAATCATACAATCACAATCATACGATGACAATCATACAATTACTACTATACAATCACAATCATACAAAAACAATCATACAATCACAATCATACAATCACAATCATACAATCACAATCGTACAATCACAATCATACAATCACAATCATACAATCACAATCATACTATCGCAATCATACAATCACAATCATACAATCACAATCATACAATCACAATCATACAATCACAATCATACTATCGCAATCATACAATCACAATCATACAATCACAATCATACAGTCACAATCATACAATCACAATCATGCAATTACAATCATATGATCATAATCATACAAGAACAATCATACAATCACAATAATAGAACCATAATTATACAACCACAATCAAACGATCACAATCATACAATCACAATCATACGATCACAATCGTACGATCACAATCATACAATCACAATCATACAAAAGCAATCATACAATCACAATCATACACTCACAATCATACGCTCACAATCATTCAATCACAATGATACAATCACAATCATACAATCACAATCATACGATCACAATCATACGATCACAATCATACGAAGACAATCATACAATTACTACTATACAATCACAATCATACAATCACAATCATACATTCACAATCATACAATCACAATCATACAATCACAATCATACAATCACAATAATACAATCACAATCATACAATCTCAATCATACAATCACAATCATACAATCACAATCATACAATCACAATCATACAACCACAATCATACAATCACAATCATACAATCACAATCATACAATCACAATCATACAATCACAATCATACAATCACAATCATACTATCGCAATCATACAATCACAATCATACAATCACAATAATACAATCACAATCATACAATCACAATCATACAATCACAATCATACAATCACAATCATACAAAAACAATCATACAATCACAATCATACAATCACAATCATATGATCACAATCATATGATCACAATCATACAATCACAATCATACATTCACAATCATACAATCACAATCATACAATTACTACTATACAATCACAATCATACAGAAACAATCATACAATCACAATCATACGATGACAATCATACAATTACTACTACACAATCACAATCATACAAAAACAATCATACAATCACAATCATACAATCACAATCATACGATCACAATCATAGTAAGTCAATCATACAATTACTACTATACAATCACAATCATACAAAAACAATCGTGCAATCACAATCATACGATGACAATCATACAATTACTACTATACAATCACAATCATACAAAAACAATCATACAATCACAATCATACAAACACACTCATATGATCACAATCATACAATCACAATCATACAATCACAATCATACAATCACAATCATACAATCACAATCATACGATCACAATCATACGAAGACAATCATACAATTACTACTATACAATCACAATCATACAATCACAATCATACGATGACAATCATACAATTACTACTATACAATCACAATCATACAAAAACAATCATACAATCAGAATCACACAATCACTATCATACAATCACAATCATACATTCACAATCATACAATCACAATCATACAATCACAATCATACAATCACAATAATACAATCACAATCATACAATCTCAATCATACAATCACAATTATACAATCACAATCATACAATCACAATCATGCCATCACAATCATACTATCGCAATCATACAATCACAATCATACAATCACAATCATACAATCACAATCATACTATCGCAATCATACAATCACAATCATACATTCACAATCATACAATCACAATAATACAATCACAATCATACAACCACAATCATACAATCACAATCATACAATCACAATCATACAAAAACAATCATACAATCACAATCATACAATCACAATCATATGATCACAATCATACAATCACAATGATACAATCACAATCATACAATCACAATCATACAATCACAATCATACAATCACAATCATACGATCACAATCATACAATTGCTACTATACAATCACAATCATACAAAAACAATCATACAATCACAATCATACGATCACAATCATACAATTGCTACTATACAATCACAATCATACAAAAACAATCATACAATCACAATCATACGATGACAATCATATGATCACAATCATACAATCACAATGATACAATCACAATCATACAATCACAATCATACAATCACAATCATACTATCGCAATCATACAATCACAATCATACAATCACAATCATACAATCACAATCATACAATCACAATCATACAATCACAATCATACAATCACAATCATACAATCACAATCATACAATCACAATCATACAATCACAATCATACAAAAACAATCATACAATCACAATCATACGATCACAATCATATGATCACAATCATACAATCACAATGATACAATCACAATCATACAATCACAATCATACAATCACAATCATACAATCACAATCATACAATCACAATCATACAATCACAATCATACAAAAACAATCATACAATCACAATCATACAATCACAATCATATGATCACAATCATACAAAAACAATCATACAATCACAATCATACAATCACAATCATACAATCACAATCATACAATCACAATCATATGATCACAATCATACAATCACAATGATACAATCACAATCATACAATCACAATCATACAATCACAATCATACAATCACAATCATACGATCACAATCATACGAAGCCAATCATACAATTACTACTATACAATCACAATCATACAATCACAATCATACAAAAACAATCATACAATCACAATCATACAATCACAATCATACAATCACAATCATACAATCACAATCATACAAAAACAATCATACAATCACAATCATACAATCACAGTCATATGATCACAATCATACAATCACAATGATACAATCACAATCATACAATCACAATCATACAATCACAATCATACAATCACAATCATACAATCACAATCATACTATCGCAATCATACAATCACAATCATACAATCACAATCATACAATCACAATCATACAATCACAATCATACTATCGCAATCATACAATCACAATCATACAATCACAATCATACAATCACAATAATACAATCACAATCATACAACCACAATCATACAATCACAATCATACAATCACAATCATACAATCACAATCATACAAAAACAATCATACAATCACAATCATACAATCACAATCATATGATCACAATCATACAATCACAATGATACAATCACAATCATAGAATCACAATCATACAATCACAATCATACAATCACAATCATACGATCACAATCATACGAAGACAATCATACAATCACAATAATAGAACAATAATTATAAAACCACAATCAAACGATCACAATCATACAATCACAATCATACGATCACAATCGTACGATCACAATCATACAATCACAATCATACAAAAACAATCATATAATCACAATCATACACTCACAATCATACGCTCACAATCATTCAATCACAATGATACAATCACAATCATACAATCACAATCATACGATCACAATCATACGATCACAATCATACGAAGACAATCATACAATTACTACTATACAATCACAATCATACAAAAACAATCATACAATCACAATCATATGATGACAATCATACAATTACTACTATACAATCACAATCATACGAAAACAATCATACAATCTCAATCATACAATCACAATCATACAATCACAATCATACATTCACAATCATACAATAACAATCATACAATCACAATCACACAATCACAATAATACAATCACAATCATACAATCTCAATCATACAATCACAATCATACAATCACAAACATACAATCACAATCATGCTATCGCAGTCATACAATCACAATCATACAATCACAATCATACAATCACAATAATACAATCACAATCATACAATCACAATCATACAGTCACAATCGTACTATCGCAATCATATAATCACAATCATACAATCACAATCATACAATCACAATCATGCAATTACAATCATACGATCATAATCATACAAGAAAAATCATACAATAACAATAATAGAACCATAATCATACAACCACAATCATGCAATCACAATCATACAATCACAATCATACAATCACAATCATACAAAAACAATCATACAATCACAATCATACAATCATAATCATATAATCACACTCATAAAATTGCAATCATACAATCGCAATCATACAATCACAATCATACCATCACAATCATACAGGCACAATCATACAAAAACAATCATGCAATCACAATGATACAATCACAATCATACAATCACAATCATACAATCACAATCATACAATCACAATCATACAATCACTATCATACGATCACAATCATACGAAGACAATCATACAATTACTACTATACAGTCACAATCATACAAAAACAATCATACAATCACAAGCATACGATGACAATCATACAATTACTACTATACAATCACAATCATACAAAAACAATCATACAATCAGAATCACACAATCACTATCATACAATCACAATCATACATTCACAATCATACAATCACAATCATACAATCACAATCATACAATCACAATAATACAATCACAAACATAGAATCTCAATCATACAATCACAATTATACAATCACAATCATACAACCACAATCATACAATCACAATCATACTATCGCAATCATACAAACACAATCATACAATCACAATCATACAATCACAATCATACTATCGCAATCATACAATCACAATCATACAATCACAATCATACTTGTCACAATAATACAATCACAATCATACAATCACAATCGTACAATCACAATCATACAATCACAATCATACAAAAACAATCATACAATCACAATCATACAATCACAATCATAGGATCACAATCATACAATCACAATGATACAATCACAATCATACAATCACAATCATACAATCACAATCATACAATCACAATCATACTATCGCAATCATACAATCACAATCATACAATCACAATCATACAATCACAATCATACAATCACAATCATACAATCACAATCATACTATCGCAATCATACAATCACAATCATACAATCACAATAATACAATCACAATCATACAATCACAATCATACAATCACAATCATACAAAAACAATCATACAATCACAATCATACAATCACAATCATATGATCACAATCATATGATCACAATCATACAATCACAATGATATAATCACAATCATACAATCACAATCATACAATCACAATCATACAATCACAATCATACAATCACAATCATACAATCACAATCATACGAAGACAATCATACAATTACTACTATACAATCACAATCATACAAAAACAATCATACAATCACAATCATACGATGACAATCATACAATTACTACTATACAATCACAATCATACAAAAACAATCATACAATCACAATCATACGATGACAATCATACAATTACTACTATACAATCACAATCATACAAAAACAATCATACAATCACAATCATACAATCACAATCATACGATCACAATCATAGTAAGTCAATCATACAATTACTACTATACAATCACAATCATACAAAAACAATCGTGCAATCACAATCATACGATGACAATCATACAATTACTACTATACAATCACAATCATACAAAAACAATCATACAATCAGAATCATATAATCACACTCATAAAATTGCAATCATACAATCGCAATCATACAATCACAATCATACCATCACAATCATACAGGCACAATCATACAATCACAATCATGAAATCACAATCATACAAAAACAATCATGCAATCACAATGATACAATCACAATCATACAATCACAATCATACAATCACAATCATACAATCACAATCATACAATCACAATCATACAATCACAATCATACAATCACTATCATACGATCACAATCATACGAAGACAATCATACAGTTACTACTATACAATCACAATCATACAAAAACAATCATACAATCACAATCATACGATGATAATCATACAATTACTACTATACAATCACAATCATACAAAAACAATCATACAATCAGAATCACACAATCACTATCATACAATCACAATCATACATTCACAATCATACTATCGCAATCATACAATCACAATAATACAATCACAATCATACAATCACAATCATACTATCGCAATCATACAATCACAATCATACAATCACAATCATACAATCACAATAATACAATGACAATCATACAATCACAATCATACAATCACAATCGTACAATAACAATCATACAATCACAATCATACAAAAACAATCATACAATCACAATCATACAATCACAATCATATGATCACAATCATACAATCACAATGATACAATCACAATCATACAATCACAATCATACGATCACAATCATACGATCACAATCATACGATCACAATCATACGAAGACAATCATACAATCACAATCATACAATCACAATCATACTATCGCAATCATACAATCACAATAATACAATCACAATCATACAATCACAATCATACTATCGCAATCATAGAATCACAACCATACAATCACAATCATACAATCACAATCATACAATCACAATCATACAATCACAATCATACAATCACAATCATACAATCACACTCATATGATCACAATCATACAATCACAATGATACAATCACAATCATACAATCACAATCATACAATCACAATCATACAATCACAATCATACGATCACAATCATACGAAGACAATCATACAATTACTACTATACAATCACAATCATACAATCACAATCATACGATGACAATCATACAATTACTACTATACAATCACAATCATACAAAAACAATCATACAATCAGAATCACACAATCACTATCATACAATCACAGTCATACATTCACAATCATACAATCACAATCATACAATCACAATCATACAATCACAATAATACAATCACAATCATACAATCTCAATCATACAATCACAATTATACAATCACAATCATACAATCACAATCATACAATCACAATCATACTATCGCAATCATACAATCACAATCATACAATCACAATCATACAATCACAATCATACTATCGCAATCATACAATCACAATCATACAATCACAATCATACAATCACAATCATACAATCACAATAATACAATCACAATCATACAATCACAATCGTACAATCACAATCATACAATCACAATCATACAAAAACAATCATACAATCACAATCATACAATCACAATCATACGATCACAATCATACGAAGACAATCATACAATTACTACTATACAATCACAATCATACAATCACAATCATACGATGACAATCATACAATTACTACTATACAATCACAATCATACAAAAACAATCATACAATCAGAATCACACAATCACTATCATACAATCACAATCATACATTCACAATCATACAATCACAATCATACAATCACAATCATACAATTACAATAATACAATCACAATCATACAATCTCAATCATACAATCACAATTATACAATCACAATCATACAATCACAATCATACAATCACAATCATACTATCGCAATCATACAATCACAATCATACAATCACAATCATACAATCACAATCATACTATCGCAATCATACAATCACAATCATACATTCACAATCATACAATCACAATCATACAACCACAATCATACAATCACAATCATACAATCACAATCATACAAAAACAATCATACAATGACAATCATACAATCACAATCATATGATCACAATCATACAATCACAATGATACAATCACAATCATACAATCACAATCATACAATCACAATCATACAATCACAATCATACGATCACAATCATACGAAGACAATCATACAATTGCTACTATACAATCACAATCATACAAAAACAATCATACAATCACAATCATACGATGACAATCATATGATCACAATCATACAATCACAATGATACAATCACAATCATACAATCACAATCATACAATCACAATCATACTATCGCAATCATACAATCACAATCATACAATCACAATCATACAATCACAATCATACAATCACAATCATACAATCACAATCATACAATCACAATCATACAATCACAATCATACAATCACAATCATACAATCACAATCATACAAAAACAATCATACAATCACAATCATACGATCACAATCATATGATCACAATCATACAATCACAATGATACAATCACAATCATACAATCACAATCATACAATCACAATCATACAATCACAATCATACAATCACAATCATACAATCGCAATCATACTATCGCAATCATACAATCACAATCATACAATCACAATCATACAATCACAATCATACAATCACAATCATACAATCACAATCATACAATCACAATCATACAATCACAATCATACAATCACAATCATACAATCACAATCATACAATCACAATCATACAATCACAATCATACAAAAACAATCATACTGTAACGTAGCCGTTTCCTCCACCCGCGTTGCTAGGCAGCGCGGTGGAGTACGCGGCTCACGGGCCCCCTTGTGCCGGACGCTTCAGCGCGCCAGGGTTGACGCGAGGGGGCCGATCGCGGGAGGAAGGGGACTGGTCGCGGGTTGAGAAAGAACACGGTGTTTCGCTCTTAACTATCCTTGTTTATTAATCCTATATATTCCCCGACGAGCTGGGGCCCTGGTCCGCCGGTGGCGTCGCGGGCGGCGGAGTTGCCGGTGGAGGCGCCGTGGCCTCCGCAGTCTTCGGTTTCTACAATTATAATCGGTTCGTGTTAGTCGGTCGGTGTTACAGAATAGCGGCGGCGGCGGCGCGGTTCTTACAGGCTAACGCAATATCATACAATCCTATTCGGTACGCTTCTACAATAGAGTCTTACATACTATCCTTACATACTACGCTATCCCTATTCTTACACTCTATCTTACAAACTATACTCGGCGGCGCTCACGGTCCGGTCGGTCGGTCGGTCGGTCGAGGGGAACGCCTCGCGGAGTACGGGTCGGTTGCGGCACGCGTTCGCGGGTCGGTCGGAGGAACTTCTCGCGGCGTTCGCGGTTCGGACGGAGAGAACAGCGCGCGGAGTTCGCGGTACGGTCGGTCGGTCGAACGCGTTCGCGGGTTTCGCGGTCCTTATATCTACGGTTCGGCGCGATTGAGAGGAGGAAGGAGGGAGAGTAAAGTACACGGGGTAAGTGGCCAGTTCTGGCCTTGCCTTTCTCTTATTAAGACCGAGAGTGTTCCTGTTACTGGCTCTTGCCTCCACGGTCTGGCAGGCGTCACGCTGTGGGTTACCCTCCAACGTAACGACTACCTCCGGCTTGCCTTCCTCGAGGGCTATCCACGAGGCCGGACAAGGCGGTTGACCGTTGGCGCGGCCAGCCTCGGCGCGTGGGCAACCCTCCACGCCGATGCAGGCCTCCAGTCCTCTCGGCCCGAGGCTACCATCGGACCAGGAAGACCTTACTGCCGGGGAGGACCTCTGAGAGCGTCCCTGGAGTTGGCTCTACCCTCCACGATCTGGCAGGCGTCACGCTGTGGGCTATCTCCCCAACGTAACGACTACCCACGGCTTACCTTCCCCGAGGGCTACCCACGGGGTCGGACAAGTCGGTTGACCGTTGGCGCGGCCAGTCTCGGCGCACGGGTTACCCTCCACGCCGATACTGGCCTCCAGTCCTCCCAGTCCGGGGCTATCGTCGGACCAGGAAGACCTTATTGCCTTGGAGAGGATCTCCGAAGAGATCCTTTCGGGGCCGAAGCCCCGGGCCAACTCGATCGATCACGCGATCGATCGCTATCTAAGTAGTATCGGGTCGCGGTGGGTGGTCTCGGTGGGGGGTCCCCACCTCGCGGTGCGCGGCTGACGGTGCGCGGTCGACGGAGCGCGGCTGACGGAGCGCGGCTGACGGAACGGCTCGTGACGTATTCGTCACACCCCCCTCCTCCTCCGGGGAGACCAAGGTAAAGGACCTTGGTCGACAAATAACTTACAACTAAATAACAAAAGATCTCGCATACCTTAGAACTAAATATTTACAATACGAAAAATTCTCGGAATATACCTCAGGAGCCTGCCGGAATTCTATCACTTTCCCTGTCGGGTCCAGCAGGATGGTCCATCGGCGTCCGTTGGACATCTTTCGATGTCGCCGCAATCCTAGCGGTAGCCGGTGGACGCTCCCATCCGGCAGAGTGACGGCGATGGTCGGCCTTCTTCCCGGGGCGTCCGGTGCCATGATCAGTGGCAGTACCGGTGGCAGTACCGGTGGTTGTCCTGCGGCTCCGGTCAGCGGTTGTTCGGGCTGTGTTGCGGCCCCGGTCAGCGGTTGTTCGGCTGGAGTTGCTTCCGTTCCGGTGGCCGCAGTCGATGATCCCTTGGCCGGCGGCTTCGGTTCCCTGTCCCCAGGGGCGATAGGCGCCTGTGTCCTTTTGGCAGGGATATACTCCCCTGCCGGTGGTTTTGCCCGTGGTGTCGGGACTCGCCTTGGCCTCGTGCGTTTTCTTCTTGTCGCTTCCATGTTCTTCTTGCGACTGAGCTCGATTCGCCGCATGTCGCGGCGAATCTGCTGTCGCTCCTTCCGTGTTACCGAGCGGGGGTCTTCCCGGAATTTTTCCCGGGTGCGCGTTCTTGCGATCGCGGCGTCGATCTCCCTTCTTAGCTCCGAGAGGTCCCACGTTCCTTCTTTCTTCTCCATGGTGTCTACTTGCTTGTCCCGTCGTCGACTCGCTGTTGACTGATGATCCTGTCGTCGGGCTGCCAGGCTTTATATCCTGTCCTGGGTCTTGGGGGGGGGTCCCCACCCCTTCCACAGGCTTCAGGTCTCGTATATGTATATGAGCTACCCTCTTTCCCCTCAAGTTCTTGAGGTCGTAGATGACTGGAGAGACTTTGCGTATGACTTCGAAGGGTCCCTCGTATTTCTCTACGAGTTTGGCGTTGCGCGCCTCCGCCTTATTCGAGAGGACGTGCGTCCGCTTCCAAACTTGCTCGCCGATCCGTGGTTGCCAATCGCGACGTCGGAGATTGTAGTATTTCTGCTGTCTTTGGAATTCTTGCGCGAGTCGAACTCTTGCCAATTCGTATGTCTCCTTCAGCTGGGTGAGTCGTCGCTCCCATGTCCCTGCGACTGGCCGGCGGTTTTCTTGTTGGAGGGTGCCTGGTGGAGTGAACTCTCGTCCGGTGTTCAGGAAAGCTGGCGTATGTCCTGTCGCTTCGTGGCGGGCGGTGTTATACGCAAACGCGAGTTCTGGCAATCGCTGGTCCCAGTTCCGTTGTGTCCGGCCGACGAACTGACCAATCATAGTTTTTATGACTCGATTGGCTCGTTCAACTGGATTGCATTGCGGTGCATACGGCGGAGTACGGCGGTGCTGGATCGCGCTTTCCTTGAGCGCGCGGGTAAACTCGTGGCTGATGAACTGGCGGCCGTTGTCCGTGACGATTGTTCGTGGGCATCCGTGTCGTAAAATGACCAATTCATTAAGGGCCTTCACAATGGCGTTTGCGGTGGCTTTCTTCAGTGGGCGAAGTTCGATCCACTTCGTAAACCGATCTTGGAAAACCAGTAGCGTTGTGTTCCCATTGGTTGACCGTGGAAGTGGTCCTACGAGGTCGGCGGAGACCATCTCCCATGGTTGCTGGACATTGGTCGGTTGCATTCCTCCTGGGAGAGTTTGCTGTTGCGCCTTGAATTTCTGGCAGCTGCGACATTCCCGGACATATTTCGTGGCTTCTCGCAGCATCCCTGGCCAGTAATAGATTCGTGCTAGTCGGGCTAAAGTCTTGGCGATCCCTAGGTGTCCTGCCGTAGGGTCATCGTGCGCCTCTTGAAGTACCCGGGCTCGATCTTCTTTGGCTACACACAGCTTCCATTGCTCGTTGGAATCTTGTTCGTTGAAGTCCAGTGTGTGTAGAATGTGGCGGTACAGGCGTCCGTTCTCGATTCTGTAATCCGGGTATTCCTCAGGATGCTGTGTTACCCCTTGGAGATGATTATTGTACCAGGAGCATTTGAACGGTCCACTCATTTCGCATGTGGCGTGTGGTTGACGTGAGAGTGCGTCCGCCACGGTGTTGTCCGGTAGCGAATTTCGAAGTCCCATTGTCCAAGCTCCAGGGCCCATCGGGCGAGTCTGCCAGAAGGGTTGTCGATCTTCTCTAGCCACTTCAGAGGCTGGTGGTCGGTCATGACGATGAAGTGGTTTCCCTCCAAGTAGTGGCGCATCTTCCAGATGCCCCATCGGACTGCCAGGCACTCCAACTCGGTCGTGGAGTAGTTACGCTCCGCCTGAGTGAGTGTCCGGCTTGCATAGGCGATGACTCGTTCTCCTTCTTCGTCTTCCTGGGTGAGAACGGCTCCCAAGCCGTCCAGGCTTGCATCGGTTTGAAGGACGAAGGTGAGGTCCCAATTTGGTACGGCTAGAACTGGCGCCTCCGTGAGTCTTCGTCGTAGTTCTTCGAAGGCCCGTTGCTGCGGTTCTTCCCATGACCATTTGACTTTCTTCTTCAGGAGTTGGGTCAGTGGGGCAGCGGTCTGGGAGACATCTCGTAAAAATCGCCTGTACCATGACAATAGTCCGAGGAATCGGCGGAGTTCCTTCAAGTTGGTGGGTGGAGGCAACTCCGCGACGGCGGCTACTTTGTCAGGATCGGTTCGGAGGCCTTGCTGGTCAACCAGGTGTCCGAGATATTTTAGGCTCGTCCTCGCGAATTGGCATTTTTCCCAGTTCGGTCGCAGCTTCGCGGCTCGAAGTCGGTGGAGTACCTCGGTCAGGACTCGGAGGTGATCTTCAAAGGTGGTCGTGACGATCACAATATCGTCCAGGTAGGCGAATGCGTGAGGAGCCATTTCGGGAGTTATTACTCGATCGAGGAGTCTTTGGAAGGTGGAGGGTGCGGAGTGGAGTCCGAAGGGCATTACCGTGAACTCCATGAGTCCACGGCCAGGGACGGTAAAGGCGGTCAACGGTTGACTTTCTGGCGTGAGTGGTACCTGCCAGTAGCCGTTTTTGAGGTCGATGGTTGACAGATATTTTGCCCCGCGCAGCTTGTCCAGTGTTGCGTTGACCTGTGGTAAGGGGTAAGCGTCTTTCTGCGTGACGTTGTTTAATCTACGGAAATCGACGCAGAATCGGTATTCTCCGTTCTTCTTTTTCGCCATCACGATCGGTGAGCTCCATGGACTGCTGGATGGTTGTATTACCCCTTCGTCTAGCATCTTCTGTACTTCGGCGTCGATCAGGCGCTGCATGGTGGGGTTACGGGGCCGATAACGTTGTTTTATCGGCGTCGGATCTTCTAGCCGGATTTCATGCTTGATCAACGGTGTGGGTCCTTTAACCTCTTCGAACCTCCGCTTCTCCCGGGCGATGATCTGATCCAGACGTTTCAGTTGTTGTTCTGAGGCCTCGATTAAACCGCTGGTTACTGCAATGGCGTGGGTTTCTTGAGCCGTAGTTTCTTCGTGCTCCTTTCCGCAATCTATAATGGACTGGTCATATAACCAGACCTTGAGTTGTAGTTTGCGGAGGATGTCCATCCCCAGCACCATGCTGTATGCCAGGTTTGGCATCTCGTAGAATAGATGATTTTGCCGTGCCCCGTGGATGATGACCTCCCCTTGGTAGCTGTTCTTGGTCGGTATGTATTCTCCGTTGGCCAGGGCGGTCACTAAGTTGTGTCGGTGTCTCCTCCACCCGGACTCGCGGCAGATCTGTGCGGTTCGCTGGTCAATGTACGAGGAGACTGCTCCGGTGTCCAGGAGCGCGGGCACGGTCTTTTCACCTATCTGTACGTCCAGTATCAGTCGGTCTTTCTGGTCAGTTGTTTTAACGGGGTCTGGTCGGTCGGCTTCCTGACTAATGGTCGGTGTCGGTCGGACGGACTTTCGGTTAGTTGTCGGTTCTAATTGTTTTTGTGGGTCTTCGGTGTCTGGTTTTGGTAGGACGGTTTTCAGGTTATTAGTCGGTTCTGGTCGGACGGTTTTCTGGTTCTTCGTCGGTTCTTGTCGGACGGTTTTTTCCAATCGCGTCGGCTGACTGCGATGGGCTATTACGGCAGCGGAGTGCTCCTGCTGCTTTAACGCTGGGGCCGGGTTCCCCCGGCCCTTTTGGAGTTTCCCGGCTTGTTGCAAGGGCAGTCGCGGCTTAACGTGCCTTCCTTTCCGCAACGGGCACAGAAAATGATGTAGCGGTTCTGACATTGAAGTCGGTTGTGCCCCCGTTGGCCGCAACGCCAGCAATGGGTATCCCGATGGTAGTCGCTGGCGATGTGCGCTTCTGGTGCTTCGGGCTGTCGGCTACTCCGCGTAGCCAACCCTTCCGTTCTGGCCGCCCTGGCGTTCTTCGTGGCTAGAAGGGTGGTCACGATGTCGGCCTTGGCCATGAGGTCCTCCACGTCCCTGATTCCGGTTCTTGCTACATAGAGCCGCAGATCTTCCGTCATGTTGCTGTGGATGATGTCCAGCTCCTCTTCGTGGGTATACCCTCCACGTCGGCGCATCAGGGTGGTAATTGCCGTAATGTAAGAGCGGAGGGGTTCGTCCGGTGCCTGTCGCCGGTTGGCGATCTGTAGATCCAAGCGGGTCCTTTCGGTGGCCGGTAGGAAGTAGCCTCGCAGTCGGTGTCGGAGCTCGTCCCACGATTTGACTGTGCGGGACACGTTGCGGTACCAGAGTTGCGCCTCCCCTCGCAAAAGCTCGGGGAATCCTCTTAACATCTGGTCGCCGGTCAGCTGGTGAGATTCCTGCAGCTCTTCTAGTCGTTCCAGAAATGCCTGCGCGTCTCGCCCGTCGAACTGGCAATTCCATCTCCGTACCATTTCCATGAATCTGATGGGATCCAGGGCTAGTGGCACGGAGTGGACAGGCGTAGGTGGAGTCGCCTGATTTGACGCTGTAGCTTGTTGCCCCGTTGGTGTTGGGTTTCCTGGCGTCGTCGAAGGCGCGGGCGGCGTAGCTTCTTCCGGACGGCGTGGGGTGGACGTGTTCCCTACCCCGGTCTGGGTGGCCTGGACGTTTTGTGGCCACATCTGGGCGATCTCGGCGTGGAACTCCTCGTAGTCGCGGGTCCGGTCCGCTTCTTCTTTGTACCCTGGCTCGTCGGCTGGTTTGTCCGGGAACTCTGCCGGGTGATTCCGCACGTAGTCTGCCAGCCGTTGTCGCAGCTGAACCCAGGTGCCGTCCGTGGGGAGTTGGAGTCTCTCCAACTCTCGGAGAACCTCCGGTTTTCGTAGCCGGTAAACCCATGCTATGCCAGCCATTCTCTTCTTCGGTAGCGGTGCTTCCTTACGATGTGACTCCTTCGGCGGTCGCTGAGTAAAAGCTTCTCCTCGGGCGTGGAGTCCTGCCCTTATATCTTCCAACCTGTCGTCGCTAGTTGGCGTTGCCTCCGCGGAACGTCTGGGACGGGCGGGTGGGGGCCAAGTAAACTTCCTCGTTCGCTCTGGCCCTTGACTGGCGTCGTTGTCTTCTGGTCGGCCTGGTTCGGTTCGGGGTGGCCATAAAAATGACCGTTGGCTGGAGTTGTCCCCTCTCGTTCCGTCAGGCGGAGGATCGGCAGGTGGAGTCGCTCCTGGTTGATCCGGTGCGCTGTATGGCGGGCGTAGCGCCTCGCCCAGGCGAGTCTCCTGGTCCCTGATGATGGCGGGTCCGGACGGTGTGGAGTTGGCGCGAAGGCCAAACACTCCTCCACTCTCCGACCAAACAAGATGGTGTGTCTGGCCGGATCGCGGGTTCGAACCACCGCTTGCTGGACTGGTGTGGCGTGGCGACTCTGCTGTGTCTAGGGAGCCGCGTGGCTCCCGAGGAATCGGAGTTCCGGGTCGCCGCCCTGTCGAACCTCGCGGAGTGTCGAGTGTCTCTCTCCTGGGTCGGTGTTCCATCTCGGTCTTGCTCGGGTTGATTCCGTTGGCTTGATCTTCACTCTTCGGTAGCTTATCCTCTTCTGTCTTCTTCCTCGTTCTCGCACGCGTACTTAAACCTAATTTCCACCGCCGCTAGTGTCGCGGTCCCCTTCCAGAGGTCCCTGTTCGGGCGCCATGTAACGTAGCCGTTTCCTCCACCCGCGTTGCTAGGCAGCGCGGTGGAGTACGCGGCTCACGGGCCCCCTTGTGCCGGACGCTTCAGCGCGCCAGGGTTGACGCGAGGGGGCCGATCGCGGGAGGAAGGGGACTGGTCGCGGGTTGAGAAAGAACACGGTGTTTCGCTCTTAACTATCCTTGTTTATTAATCCTATATATTCCCCGACGAGCTGGGGCCCTGGTCCGCCGGTGGCGTCGCGGGCGGCGGAGTTGCCGGTGGAGGCGCCGTGGCCTCCGCAGTCTTCGGTTTCTACAATTATAATCGGTTCGTGTTAGTCGGTCGGTGTTACAGAATAGCGGCGGCGGCGGCGCGGTTCTTACAGGCTAACGCAATATCATACAATCCTATTCGGTACGCTTCTACAATAGAGTCTTACATACTATCCTTACATACTACGCTATCCCTATTCTTACACTCTATCTTACAAACTATACTCGGCGGCGCTCACGGTCCGGTCGGTCGGTCGGTCGGTCGAGGGGAACGCCTCGCGGAGTACGGGTCGGTTGCGGCACGCGTTCGCGGGTCGGTCGGAGGAACTTCTCGCGGCGTTCGCGGTTCGGACGGAGAGAACAGCGCGCGGAGTTCGCGGTACGGTCGGTCGGTCGAACGCGTTCGCGGGTTTCGCGGTCCTTATATCTACGGTTCGGCGCGATTGAGAGGAGGAAGGAGGGAGAGTAAAGTACACGGGGTAAGTGGCCAGTTCTGGCCTTGCCTTTCTCTTATTAAGACCGAGAGTGTTCCTGTTACTGGCTCTTGCCTCCACGGTCTGGCAGGCGTCACGCTGTGGGTTACCCTCCAACGTAACGACTACCTCCGGCTTGCCTTCCTCGAGGGCTATCCACGAGGCCGGACAAGGCGGTTGACCGTTGGCGCGGCCAGCCTCGGCGCGTGGGCAACCCTCCACGCCGATGCAGGCCTCCAGTCCTCTCGGCCCGAGGCTACCATCGGACCAGGAAGACCTTACTGCCGGGGAGGACCTCTGAGAGCGTCCCTGGAGTTGGCTCTACCCTCCACGATCTGGCAGGCGTCACGCTGTGGGCTATCTCCCCAACGTAACGACTACCCACGGCTTACCTTCCCCGAGGGCTACCCACGGGGTCGGACAAGTCGGTTGACCGTTGGCGCGGCCAGTCTCGGCGCACGGGTTACCCTCCACGCCGATACTGGCCTCCAGTCCTCCCAGTCCGGGGCTATCGTCGGACCAGGAAGACCTTATTGCCTTGGAGAGGATCTCCGAAGAGATCCTTTCGGGGCCGAAGCCCCGGGCCAACTCGATCGATCACGCGATCGATCGCTATCTAAGTAGTATCGGGTCGCGGTGGGTGGTCTCGGTGGGGGGTCCCCACCTCGCGGTGCGCGGCTGACGGTGCGCGGTCGACGGAGCGCGGCTGACGGAGCGCGGCTGACGGAACGGCTCGTGACGTATTCGTCACAATACAATCACAATCATACAATCACAATCATACAATCACAATCATATGATCACAATCATACAAAAACAATCATACAATCACAATCATACAATCACAATCATACAATCACAATCATACAATCACAATCATATGATCACAATCATACAATCACAATGATACAATCACAATCATACAATCGCAATCATACAATCACAATCATACAATCACAATCATACGATCACAATCATACGAAGCCAATCATACAATTACTACTATACAATCACAATCATACAATCACAATCATACAAAAACAATCATACAATCACAATCATACAATCACAATCATACAATCACAATCATACAATCACAATCATACAATCACAATCATACAAAAACAATCATACAATCACAATCATACAATCACAATCATATGATCACAATCATACAATCACAATGATACAATCACAATCATACAATCACAATCATACAATCACAATCATACAATCACAATCATACAATCACAATCATACAATCACAATCATAGTATCGCAATCATACAATCACAATCATACAATCACAATCATACAATCACAATCATACTATCGCAATCATACAATCACAATCATACAATCACAATCATACAATCACAATAATACAATCACAATCATACAACCACAATCATACAATCACAATCATACAATCACAATCATACAATCACAATCATACAAAAACAATCATACAATCACAATCATACAATCACAATCATATGATCACAATCATACAATCACAATGATACAATCACAATCATAGAATCACAATCATACAATCACAATCATACAATCACAATCATACGATCACAATCATACGAAGACAATCATACAATCACAATAATAGAACAATAATTATAAAACCACAATCAAACGATCACAATCATACAATCACAATCATACGATCACAATCGTACGATCACAATCATACAATCACAATCTTACAAAAACAATCATATAATCACAATCATACACTCACAATCATACGCTCACAATCATTCAATCACAATGATACAATCACAATCATACAATCACAATCATACGATCACAATCATACGATCACAATCATACGAAGACAATCATACAATTACTACTATACAATCACAATCATACAAAAACAATCATACAATCACAATCATATGATGACAATCATACAATTACTACTATACAATCACAATCATACGAAAACAATCATACAATCTCAATCATACAATCACAATCATACAATCACAATCATACATTCACAATCATACAATAACAATCATACAATCACAATCACACAATCACAATAATACAATCACAATCATACAATCTCAATCATACAATCACAATCATACAATCACAAACATACAATCACAATCATGCTATCGCAGTCATACAATCACAATCATACAATCACAATCATACAATCACAATAATACAATCACAATCATACAATCACAATCATACAGTCACAATCGTACTATCGCAATCATATAATCACAATCATACAATCACAATCATACAATCACAATCATGCAATTACAATCATACGATCATAATCATACAAGAAAAATCATACAATAACAATAATAGAACCATAATCATACAACCACAATCATGCAATCACAATCATACAATCACAACCATACAATCACAATCATACAAAAACAATCATACAATCACAATCATACAATCATAATCATATAATCACACTCATAAAATTGCAATCATACAATCGCAATCATACAATCACAATCATACCATCACAATCATACAGGCACAATCATACAATCACAATCATGAAATCACAATCATACAAAAACAATCATGCAATCACAATGATACAATCACAATCATACAATCACAATCATACAATCACAATCATACAATCACAATCATACAATCACTATCATACGATCACAATCATACGAAGACAATCATACAATTACTACTATACAGTCACAATTATACAAAAACAATCATACAATCACAAGCATACGATGACAATCATACAATTACTACTATACAATCACAATCATACAAAAACAATCATACAATCAGAATCACACAATCACTATCATACAATCACAATCATACATTCACAATCATACAATCACAATCATACAATCACAATCATACAATCACAATAATACAATCACAAACATACAATCTCAATCATACAATCACAATTATACAATCACAATCATACAATCACAATCATACAATCACAATCATACTATCGCAATCATACAATCACAATCATACAATCACAATCATACAATCACAATCATACTATCGCAATCATACAATCACAATCATACAATCACAATCATACTTGTCACAATAATACAATCACAATCATACAATCACAATCGTACAATCACAATCATACAATCACAATCATACAAAAACAATCATACAATCACAATCATACAATCACAATCATAGGATCACAATCATACAATCACAATGATACAATCACAATCATACAATCACAATCATACAATCACAATCATACAATCACAATCATACTATCGCAATCATACAATCACAATCATACAATCACAATCATACAATCACAATCATACAATCACAATCATACTATCGCAATCATACAATCACAATCATACAATCACAATAATACAATCACAATCATACAATCACAATCATACAATCACAATCATACAATCACAATCATACAAAAACAATCATACAATCACAATCATACAATCACAATCATATGATCACAATCATATGATCACAATCATACAATCACAATGATACAATCACAATCATACAATCACAATCATACAATCACAATCATACAATCAGAATCATACAATCACAATCATACGAAGACAATCATACAATTACTACTATACAATCACAATCATACAAAACAATCATACAATCACAATCATACGATGACAATCATACAATTACTACTATACAATAACAATCATACAAAAACAATCATACAATCACAATCATACGATGACAATCATACAACTACTACTATACAATCACAATCATACAAAAACAATCATACAATCACAATCATACAATCACAATCATACGATCACAATCATAGTAAGTCAATCATACAATTACTACTATACAATCACAATCATACAAAAACAATCGTGCAATCACAATCATACGATGACAATCATACAATTACTACTATACAATCACAATCATACAAAAACAATCATACAATCAGAATCATATAATCACACTCATAAAATTGCAATCATACAATCGCAATCATACAATCACAATCATACCATCACAATCATACAGGCACAATCATACAATCACAATCATGAAATCACAATCATACAAAAACAATCATGCAATCACAATGATACAATCACAATCATACAATCACAATGATACAATCACAATCATACAATCACAATCATACGATCACAATCATACGATCACAATCATACACTCACAATCATACGCTCACAATCATTCAATCACAATGATACAATCACAATCATACAATCACAATCATACGATCACAATCATACAACCACAATCATACAATCACAATCATACAATCACAATCATACAATCACAATCATACAATCACAATCATACAATCACAATCATACAATCACAATCATACAATCACAATCATACTATCGCAATCATACAATCACAATCATACAATCACAATAATACAATCACAATCATACAATCACAATCATACAATCACAATCATACAATCACAATCATACAAAAACAATCATACAATCACAATCATACAATCACAATCATATGATCACAATCATATGATCACAATCATACAATCACAATGATACAATCGCAATCATACAATCACAATCATACAATCACAATCATACAATCACAATCATACAATCACAATCATACGAAGACAATCATACAATTACTACTATACAATCACAATCATACAAAAACAATCATACAATCACAATCATACGATGACAATCATACAATTACTACTATACAATCACAATCATACAAAAACAATCATACAATCACAATCATACGATGACAATCATACAATTACTACTATACAATCACAATCATACAAAAACAATCATACAATCACAATCATACAATCACAATCATACGATCACAATCATAGTAAGTCAATCATACAATTACTACTATACAATCACAATCATACAAAAACAATCGTGCAATCACAATCATACGATGACAATCATACAATTACTACTATACAATCACAATCATACAAAAACAATCATACAATCACAATCATACAATCACACTCATATGATCACAATCATACAATCACAATCATACAATCACAATCATACAATCACAATCATACAATCACAATCATACAATCACAATCATACTATCGCAATCATACAATCACAATCATACATTCACAATCATACAATCACAATAATACAATCACAATCATACAACCACAATCATACAATCACAATCATACAATCACAATCATACAATCACAATCATACAATCACAATCATACAAAAACAATCATACAATCACAATCATACATTCACAATCATATGATCACAATCATACAATCACAATGATACAATCACAATCATACAATCACAATCATACAATCACAATCATACAATCACAATCATACGATCACAATCATACGAAGACAATCATACAATTGCTACTATACAATCACAATCATACAAGAACAATCATACAATCACAATCATACGATGACAATCATATGATCACAATCATACAATCACAATGATACAATCACAATCATACAATCACAATCATACAATCACAATCATACAATCACAATCATACTATCGCAATCATACAATCACAATCATACAATCACAATCATACAATCACAATCATACAATCACAATCATACAATCACAATCATACAATCACAATCATACAATCACAATCATACAATCACAATCATACAATCACAATCATACAAAAACAATCATACAATCACAATCATACAATCACAATCATATGATCACAATCATACAATCACAATGATACAATCACAATCATACAATCACAATCATACAATCACAATCATACAATCACAATCATACAATCACAATCATACAATCGCAATCATACTACCGCAATCATACAATCACAATCATACAATCACAATCATACAATCACAATCATACAATCACAATCATACAATCACAATCATACAATCACAATCATACAAAAACAATCATACAATCACAATCATACAATCACAATCATATGATCACAATCATACAATCACAATGATACAATCACAATCATTCAATCACAATCATACAATCACAATCATACAATCACAATCATACGATCACAATCATACGAAGACAATCATACAATTGCTACTATACAATCACAATCATACAAAAACAATCATACAATCACAATCATACGATGACAATCATACAATTACTACTATACAATCACAATCATACAAAAACAATCATACAATCACAATCATACAATCACAATCATACAATCACAATCATACATTCACAATCATACAATCACAATCATACAATCACAATCATACAATCACAATAATACAATCACAATCATACAATCTCAATCATACAATCACAATCATACAATCACAATCATACAATCACAATCATACAATCACAATCATACAATCACAATCATACAATAACAATCATACAATAACAATCATACAATCACAATCATACAATCACAATCATACAAAAACAATCATACAATCACAATCATACAATCACAATCATACAATCACAATCATACAATCACAATCATATGATCACAATCATACAATCACAATGATACAATCACAATCATACAATCACAATCATACAATCACAATCATACAATCACAATCATACGATCACAATCATACGAAGACAATCATACAATTACTACTATACAATCACAATCATACAATCACAATCATACAAAAACAATCATACAATCACAATCATACAATCACAATCATACAATCACAATCATACAATCACAATCATACAATCACAATCATACAATCACAATCATACAATCACAATCATATGATCACAATCATACAATCACAATGATACAATCACAATCATACAATCACAATCATACAATCACAATCATACTATCGCAATCATACAATCACAATCATACAATAACAATCATACAATCACAATCATACAATCACAATCATACTATCGCAATCATACAATCACAATCATACAATCACAATCATACTTGTCACAATAATACAATCACAATCATACAATCACAATCGTACAATCACAATCATACAATCACAATCATACAAAAACAATCATACAATCACAATCATACAATCACAATCATAGGATCACAATCATACAATCACAATGATACAATCACAATCATACAATCACAATCATACAATCACAATCATACAATCACAATCATACTATCGCAATCATACAATCACAATCATACAATCACAATCATACAATCACAATCATACAATCACAATAATACAATCACAATCATACAATCACAATCATACAATCACAATCATACAATCACAATCATGCAATTACAATCATACGATCATAATCATACAAGAACAATCATACAATCACAATAATAGAACAATAATTATACAACCACAATCAAACGATCACAATCATACAATCACAGTCATACGATCACAATCGTACGATCACAATCATACAATCACAATCATACAAAAACAATCATACAATCACAATCATACACTCACAATCATACGCTCACAATCATTCAATCACAATGATACAATCACAATCATACAATCACAATCATACGATCACAATCATACGATCACAATCATACGAAGACAATCATACAATTACTACTATACAATCACAATCATACAAAAACAATCATACAATCACAATCATATTATGACAATCATACAATTACTACTATACAATCACAATCATACGAAAACAATCATACAATCTCAATCATACAATCACAATCATACAATCACAATCATACATTCACAATCATACAATCACAATCATACAATCACAAACATACAATCACAATCATGCTATCGCAGTCATACAATCACAATCATACAATCACAATCATACAATCACAATAATACAATCACAATCATACAATCACAATCATACAATCACAATCATACAATCACAATCATACAGTCACAATCGTACTATCGCAATCATATAATCACAATCATACAATCACAATCATACAACCACAATCATACAATCACAATCATGCAATTACAATCATACGATTATAATCATACAAGAAAAATCATACAATCACAATAATAGAACCATAATCATACAACCACAATCATGCAATCACAATCATACAATCACAATCATACAATCACAATCATACAAAAACAATCATACAATCACAATCATACAATCATAATCATATAATCACACTCATAAAATTGCAATCATACAATCGCAATCATACAATCACAATCATACCATCACAATCATACAGGCACAATCATACAATCACAATCATGAAATCACAATCATACAAAAACAATCATGCAATCACAATGATACAATCACAATCATACAATCACAATCATACAATCACAATCATACAATCACAATCATACAATCACAATCATACAATCACAATCATACAATCACTATCATACGATCACAATCATACGAAGACAATCATATAGTTACTACTATACAATCACAATCATACAAAAACAATCATACAATCACAATCATACGATGACAATCATACAATTACTACTATACAATCACAATCATACAAAAACGATCATACAATCAGAATCACACAATCACTATCATACAATCACAATCATACATTCACAATCATACAATCACAATCATACAATCACAATCATACAATCACAATAATACAATCACAATCATACAATCTCAATCATACAATCACAATTATACAATCACAATCATACAATCACAATCATACAATCACAATCATACTATCGCAATCATACAATCACAATCATACAATCACAATCATACAATCACAATCATACTATCGCAATCATACAATCACAATCATACAATCACAATCATACAATCACAATAATACAATCACAATCATACAATCACAATCATACAATCACAATCGTACAATACCAATCATACAATCACAATCATACAAAAACAATCATACAATCACAATCATACAATCACAATCATACAATCACAATCATATGATCACAATCATACAATCACAATGATACAATCACAATCATACAATCACAATCATACAATCACAATCATACAATCACAATCATACAATCACAATCATACAATCACTATCATACGATCACAATCATACGAAGACAATCATATAGTTACTACTATACAATCACAATCATACAAAAACAATCATACAATCACAATCATACGATGACAATCATACAATTACTACTATACAATCACAATCATACAAAAACGATCATACAATCAGAATCACACAATCACTATCATACAATCACAATCATACATTCACAATCATACAATCACAATCATACAATCACAATCATACAATCACAATAATACAATCACAATCATACAATCTCAATCATACAATCACAATTATACAATCACAATCATACAATCACAATCATACAATCACAATCATACTATCGCAATCATACAATCACAATCATACAATCACAATCATACAATCACAATCATACTATCGCAATCATACAATCACAATCATACAATCACAATCATACAATCACAATAATACAATCACAATCATACAATCACAATCATACAATCACAGTCGTACAATACCAATCATACAATCACAATCATACAATCACAATCATACAATCACAATCATACTATCGCAATCATACAATCACAATCATACAATCACAATAATACAATCACAATCATACAATCATAATCATACAATCACAATCATACAATCACAATCATACAAAAACAATCATACAATCACAATCATACAATCACAATCATACAATCACAATCATACGATCACAATCATAGTAAGTCAATCATACAATTACTACTATACAATCACAATCATACAAAAACAATCGTGCAATCACAATCATACGATGACAATCATACAATTACTACTATACAATCACAATCATACAAAAACAATCATACAATCACAATCATACAATCACACTCATATGATCACAATCATACAATCACAATCATACAATCACAATCATACAATCACAATCATACAATCACAATCATACAATCACAATCATACTATCGCAATCATACAATCACAATCATACATTCACAATCATACAATCACAATAATACAATCACAATCATACAACCACAATCATACAATCACAATCATACAATCACAATCATACAATCACAATCATACAAAAACAATCATACAATCACAATCATACATTCACAATCATATGATCACAATCATACAATCACAATGATACAATCACAATCATACAATCACAATCATACAATCACAATCATACAATCACAATCATACGATCACAATCATACGAAGACAATCATACAATTGCTACTATACAATCACAATCATACAAGAACAATCATACAATCGCAATCATACGATGACAATCATATGATCACAATCATACAATCACAATGATACAATCACAATCATACAATCACAATCATACAATCACAATCATACAATCACAATCATACTATCGCAATCATACAATCACAATCATACAATCACAATCATACAATCACAATCATACAATCACAATCATACAATCACAATCATACAATCACAATCATACAATCACAATCATACAATCACAATCATACAATCACAATCATACAAAAACAATCATACAATCACAATCATACAATCACAATCATATGATCACAATCATACAATCACAATGATACAATCACAATCATACAATCACAATCATACAATCACAATCATACAATCACAATCATACAATCGCAATCATACAATCGCAATCATACTATCGCAATCATACAATCACAATCATACAATCACAATCATACAATCACAATCATACAATCACAATCATACAATCACAATCATACAAAAACAATCATACAATCACAATCATACAATCACAATCATATGATCACAATCATACAATCACAATGATACAATCACAATCATTCAATCACAATCATACAATCACAATCATACAATCACAATCATACGATCACAATCATACGAAGACAATCATACAATTGCTACTATACAATCACAATCATACAAAAACAATCATACAATCACAATCATACGATGACAATCATACAATTACTACTATACAATCACAATCATACAAAAACAATCATACAATCACAATCATACAATCACAATCATACAATCACAATCATACATTCACAATCATACAATCACAATCATACAATCACAATCATACAATCACAATAATACAATCACAATCATACAATCTCAATCATACAATCACAATCATACAATCACAATCATACAATCACAATCATACAATCACAATCATACAATAACAATCATACAATAACAATCATACAATCACAATCATACAATCACAATCATACAAAAACAATCATACAATCACAATCATACAATCACAATCATACAATCACAATCATACAATCACAATCATACAATCACAATCATATGATCACAATCATACAATCACAATGATACAATCACAATCATACAATCACAATCATACAATCACAATCATACAATCACAATCATACGATCACAATCATACGAAGACAATCATACAATTACTACTATACAATCACAATCATACAATCACAATCATACAAAAACAATCATACAATCACAATCATACAATCACAATCATACAATCACAATCATACAATCACAATCATACAATCACAATCATACAATCACAATCATATGATCACAATCATACAATCACAATGATACAATCACAATCATACAATCACAATCATACAATCACAATCATACTATCGCAATCATACAATCACAATCATACAATAACAATCATACAATCACAATCATACAATCACAATCATACTATCGCAATCATACAATCACAATCATACAATCACAATCATACTTGTCACAATAATACAATCACAATCATACAATCACAATCGTACAATCACAATCATACAATCACAATCATACAAAAACAATCATACAATCACAATCATACAATCACAATCATAGGATCACAATCATACAATCACAATGATACAATCACAATCATACAATCACAATCATACAATCACAATCATACAATCACAATCATACTATCGCAATCATACAATCACAATCATACAATCACAATCATACAATCACAATAATACAATCACAATCATACAATCACAATCATACAATCACAATCATACAATCACAATCATACAATCACAATCATTCAATCACAATCATACAATCACAATCATACAATCACAATCATACAATCACAATCATACTATCGCAATCATACAATCACAACCATACAATCACAATCATACAATCACAATCATACAATCACAATCATACAATCACAATCATGCAATTACAATCATACGATCATAATCATACAAGAACAATCATACAATCACAATAATAGAACAATAATTATACAACCACAATCAAACGATCACAATCATACAATCACAGTCATACGATCACAATCGTACGATCACAATCATACAATCACAATCATACAAAAACAATCATACAATCACAATCATACACTCACAATCATACGCTCACAATCATTCAATCACAATGATACAATCACAATCATACAATCACAATCATACGATCACAATCATACGATCACAATCATACGAAGACAATCATACAATTACTACTATACAATCACAATCATACAAAAACAATCATACAATCACAATCATATTATGACAATCATACAATTACTACTATACAATCACAATCATACGAAAACAATCATACAATCTCAATCATACAATCACAATCATACAATCACAATCATACATTCACAATCATACAATCACAATCATACAATCACAAACATACAATCACAATCATGCTATCGCAGTCATACAATCACAATCATAAAATCACAATCATACAATCACAATAATACAATCACAATCATACAATCACAATCATACAATCACAATCATACAATCACAATCATACAGTCACAATCGTACTATCGCAATCATATAATCACAATCATACAATCACAATTATACAATCACAATCATACAATCACAATCATACAATCACAATCATACAATCATAATCATATAATCACACTCATAAAATTGCAATCATACAATCGCAATCATACAATCACAATCATACGAAAACAATCATACAATCTCAATCATACAATCACAATCATACAATCACAATCATACATTCACAATCATACAATCACAATCATACAATCACAAACATACAATCACAATCATGCTATCGCAGTCATACAATCACAATCATACAATCACAATCATACAAAAACAATCATACAATCACAATCATACAATCATAATCATATAATCACACTCATAAAATTGCAATCATACAATCGCAATCATACAATCACAATCATACCATCACAATCATACAGGCACAATCATACAATCACAATCATGAAATCACAATCATACAAAAACAATCATGCAATCACAATGATACAATCACAATCATACAATCACAATCATACAATCACAATCATACAATCACAATCATACAATCACAATCATACAATCACAATCATACAATCACAATCATACAATCACTATCATACGATCACAATCATACGAAGACAATCGTATAGTTACTACTATACAATCACAATCATACAAAAACAATCATACAATCACAATCATACGATGACAATCATACAATTACTACTATACAATCACAATCATACAAAAACGATCATACAATCAGAATCACACAATCACTATCATACAATCACAATCATACATTCACAATCATACAATCACAATCATACAATCACAATCATACAATCACAATAATACAATCACAATCATACAATCTCAATCATACAATCACAATTATACAATCACAATCATACAATCACAATCATACAATCACAATCATACTATCGCAATCATACAATCACAATCATACAATCACAATCATACAATCACAATCATACTATCGCAATCATACAATCACAATCATACAATCACAATCATACAATCACAATAATACAATCACAATCATACAATCACAATCATACAATCACAATCGTACAATACCAATCATACAATCACAATCATACAAAAACAATCATACAATCACAATCATACAATCACAATCATATGATCACAATCATACAATCACAATGATACAATCACAATCATACAATCACAATCATACGATCACAATCATACGATCACAATCATACGAAGACAATCATACAATCACAATCATACAATCACAATCATACTATCGCAATCATACAATCACAATAATACAATCACAATCATACAATCACAATCATACTATCGCAATCATACAATCACAACCATACAATCACAATCATACAATCACAATCATACAATCACAATCATAGAATCACAATCATGCAATTACAATCATACGATCATAATCATACAAGAACAATCATACAATCACAATAATAGAACAATAATTATACAACCACAATCAAACGATCACAATCATACAATCACAATCATACGATCACAATCGTACGATCACAATCATACAATCACAATCATACAAAAACAATCATACAATCACAATCATACACTCACAATCATACGCTCACAATCATTCAATCACAATGATACAATCACAATCATACAATCACAATCATACGATCACAATCATACAACCACAATCATACAATCACAATCATACAATCACAATCATACAATCACAATCATACAATCACAATCATACAATCACAATCATACAATCACAATCATACAATCACAATCATACTATCGCAATCATACAATCACAATCATACAATCACAATAATACAATCACAATCATACAATCATAATCATACAATCACAATCATACAATCACAATCATACAAAAACAATCATACAATCACAATCATACAATCACAATCATACAATCACAATCATACAATCACACTCATATGATCACAATCATACAATCACAATCATACAATCACAATCATACAATCACAATAATACAATCACAATCATACAATCTCAATCATACAATCACAATTATACAATCACAATCATACAATCACAATCATACAATCACAATCATACTATCGCAATCATACAATCACAATCATACAATCACAATCATACAATCACAATCATACTATCGCAATCATACAATCACAATCATACATTCACAATCATACAATCACAATAATACAATCACAATCATACAACCACAATCATACAATCACAATCATACAATCACAATCATACAATCACAATCATACAAAAACAATCATACAATCACAATCATACAATCACAATCATATGATCACAATCATACAATCACAATGATACAATCACAATCATACAATCACAATCATACAATCACAATCATACAATCACAATCATACGATCACAATCATACGAAGACAATCATACAATTGCTACTATACAATCACAATCATACAAAAACAATCATACAATCACAATCATACAATCACAATCATATGATCACAATCATACAATCACAATGATACAATCACAATCATACAATCACAATCATACAATCACAATCATACAATCGCAATCATACAATCGCAATCATACAATCGCAATCATACTATCGCAATCATACAATCACAATCATACAATCACAATCATACAATCACAATCATACAATCACAATCATACAATCACAATCATACAATCACAATCATACAATCACAATCATACAATCACAATCATACAATCACAATCATACAATCACAATCATACAAAAACAATCATACAATCACAATCATACAATCACAATCATATGATCACAATCATACAATCACAATGATACAATCACAATCATACAATCACAATCATACAATCACAATCATACAATCACAATCATACGATCACAATCATACGAAGACAATCATACAATTGCTACTATACAATCACAATCATACAAAAACAATCATACAATCACAATCATACGATGACAATCATACAATTACTACTATACAATCACAATCATACAAAAACAATCATACAATCACAATCATACAATCACAATCATACAATCACAATCATATATTCACAATCATACAATCACAATCATACAATCACAATCATACAATCACAATAATACAATCACAATCATACAATCTCAATCATACAATCACAATCATACAATCACAATCATACAATCACAATCATACAATCACAATCATACAATAACAATCATACAATAACAATCATACAATCACAATCATACAATCACAATCATACAAAAACAATCATACAATCACAATCATACAATCACAATCATACAATCACAATAATACAATCACAATCATACAACCACAATCATACAATCACAATCATACAATCACAATCATACAATCACAATCATACAAAAACAATCATACAATCACAATCATACAATCACAATCATATGATCACAATCATACAATCACAATGATACAATCACAATCATACAATCACAATCATACTATCGCAATCATGCAATCACAATCATACAATCAAAATCATACAATCACAATCATACTATCGCAATCATACAATCACAATCATACAATCACAATCATACAATCACAATGATACAATCACAATCATACAATCACAATCATACAATCACAATCATACAATCACAATCATACAATCACAATCATACAAAAACAATCATACAATCACAATCATACAATCACAATCATACAATCACAATGATACAATCACAATCATTCAATCACAATCATACAATCACAATCATACAATCACAATCATACGATCACAATCATACGAAGACAATCATACAATTGCTACTATACAATCACAATCATACAAAAACAATCATACAATCACAATCATACGATGACAATCATACAATTACTACTATACAATCACAATCATACAAAAACAATCATACAATCACAATCATACAATCACAATCATACAATCACAATCATACATTCACAATCATACAATCACAATCATACAATCACAATCATACAATCACAATAATACAATCACAATCATACAATCTCAATCATACAATCACAATCATACAATCACAATCATACAATCACAATCATACAATCACAATCATACAATAACAATCATACAATAACAATCATACAATCACAATCATACAATCACAATCATACAAAAACAATCATACAATCACAATCATACAATCACAATCATACAATCACAATCATATGATCACAATCATACAATCACAATGATACAATCACAATCATACAATCACAATCATACAATCACAATCATACGATCACAATCATACGAAGACAATCATACAATTACTACTATACAATCACAATCATACAATCACAATCATACAAAAACAATCATACAATCACAATCATACAATCACAATCATACAATCACAATCATACAATCACAATCATACAATCACAATCATACAATCACAATCATACAATCACAATCATATGATCACAATCATACAATCACAATGATACAATCACAATCATACAATCACAATCATACAATCACAATCATACTATCGCAATCATACAATCACAATCATACAATAACAATCATACAATCACAATCATACAATCACAATCATACTATCGCAATCATACAATCACAATCATACAATCACAATCATACTTGTCACAATAATACAATCACAATCATACAATCACAATCGTACAATCACAATCATACAATCACAATCATACAAAAACAATCATACAATCACAATCATACAATCACAATCATAGGATCACAATCATACAATCACAATGATACAATCACAATCATACAATCACAATCATACAATCACAATCATACAATCACAATCATACTATCGCAATCATACAATCACAATCATACAATCACAATCATACAATCACAATCATACAATCACAATAATACAATCACAATCATACAATCACAATCATACAATCACAATCATACAATCACAATCATACAATCACAATCATTCAATCACAATCATACAATCACAATCATACAATCACAATCATACAATCACAATCATACTATCGCAATCATACAATCACAACCATACAATCACAATCATACAATCACAATCATACAATCACAATCATACAATCACAATCATGCAATTACAATCATACGATCATAATCATACAAGAACAATCATACAATCACAATAATAGAACAATAATTATACAACCACAATCAAACGATCACAATCATACAATCACAGTCATACGATCACAATCGTACGATCACAATCATACAATCACAATCATACAAAAACAATCATACAATCACAATCATACACTCACAATCATACGCTCACAATCATTCAATCACAATGATACAATCACAATCATACAATCACAATCATACGATCACAATCATACGATCACAATCATACGAAGACAATCATACAATTACTACTATACAATCACAATCATACAAAAACAATCATACAATCACAATCATATTATGACAATCATACAATCACAAACATACAATCACAATCATGCTATCGCAGTCATACAATCACAATCATACAATCACAATCATACAATCACAATAATACAATCACAATCATACAATCACAATCATACAATCACAATCATACAATCACAATCATACAGTCACAATCGTACTATCGCAATCATATAATCACAATCATACAATCACAATCATACAACCACAATCATACAATCACAATCATGCAATTACAATCATACGATTATAATCATACAAGAAAAATCATACAATCACAATAATAGAACCATAATCATACAACCACAATCATGCAATCACAATCATACAATCACCATCATACAATCACAATCATACAAAAACAATCATACAATCACAATCATACAATCATAATCATATAATCACACTCATAAAATTGCAATCATACAATCGCAATCATACAATCACAATCATACCATCACAATCATACAGGCACAATCATACAATCACAATCATGAAATCACAATCATACAAAAACAATCATGCAATCACAATGATACAATCACAATCATACAATCACAATCATACAATCACAATCATACAATCACAATCATACAATCACAATCATACAATCACTATCATACGATCACAATCATACGAAGACAATCATATAGTTACTACTATACAATCACAATCATACAAAAACAATCATACAATCACAATCATACGATGACAATCATACAATTACTACTATACAATCACAATCATACAAAAACGATCATACAATCAGAATCACACAATCACTATCATACAATCACAATCATACATTCACAATCATACAATCACAATCATACAATCACAATCATACAATCACAATCATACAATCACAATAATACAATCACAATCATACAATCTCAGTCATACAATCACAATTATACAATCACAATCATACAATCACAATCATACAATCACAATCATACAATCGCAATCATACAATCACAATCATACAATCACAATCATACAATCACAATCATACTATCGCAATCATACAATCACAATCATACAATCACAATCATACAATCACAATAATACAATCACAATCATACAATCACAATCATACAATCACAATCGTACAATACCAATCATACAATCACAATCATACAATCACAATCATATGATCACAATCATACAATCACAATGATACAATCACAATCATACAATCACAATCATTCGATCACAATCATACGATCACAATCATACGAAGACAATCATACAATCACAATCATACAATCACAATCATACTATCGCAATCATACAATCACAATAATACAATCACAATCATACAATCACAATCATACTATCGCAATCATACAATCACAACCATACAATCACAATCATACAATCACAATCATACAATCACAATCATAGAATCACAATCATGCAATTACAATCATACGATCATAATCATACAAGAACAATCATACAATCACAATAATAGAACAATAATTATACAACCACAATCAAACGATCACAATCATACAATCACAATCATACGATCACAATCGTACGATCACAATCATACAATCACAATCATACAAAAACAATCATACAATCACAATCATACACTCACAATCATACGCTCACAATCATTCAATCACAATGATACAATCACAATCATACAATGACAATCATACGATCACAATCATACAACCACAATCATACAATCACAATCATACAATCACAATCATACAATCACAATCATACAATCACAATCATACAATCACAATCATACAATCACAATCATACAATCACAATCATACTATCGCAATCATACAATCACAATCATACAATCACAATAATACAATCACAATCATACAATCTCAATCATACAATCACAATTATACAATCACAATCATACAATCACAATCATACAATCACAATCATACTATCGCAATCATACAATCACAATCATACAATCACAATCATACAATCACAATCATACTATCGCAATCATACAATCACAATCATACATTCACAATCATACAATCACAATAATACAATCACAATCATACAACCACAATCATACAATCACAATCATACAATCACAATCATACAATCACAATCATACAAAAACAATCATACAATCACAATCATACAATCACAATCATACAATCACAATCATATGATCACAATCATACAATCACAATGATACAATCACAATCATACAATCACAATCATACAATCACAATCATACAATCACAATCATACGATCACAATCATACGAAGACAATCATACAATTGCTACTATACAATCACAATCATACAAAAACAATCATACAATCACAATCATATGATGACAATCACACAATTACTACTATACAATCACAATCATACGAAAACAATCATACAATCTTAATCATACAATCACAATCATACAATCACAATCATACATTCACAATCATACAATAACAATCATACAATCACAATCACACAATCACAATAATACAATCACAATCATACAATCTCAATCATACAATCACAATCATACAATCACAAACATACAATCACAATCATGCTATCGCAGTCATACAATCACAATCATACAATCACAATCATACAATCACAATAATACAATCACAATCATACAATCACAATCATACAGTCACAATCGTACTATCGCAATCATATAATCACAATCATACAATCACAATCATACAATCACAATCATGCAATTACAATCATACGATCATAATCATACAAGAAAAATCATACAATCACAATAATAGAACCATAATCATACAACCACAATCATTCAATCACAATCATACAATCACAATCATACAATCACAATCATACAATCACAATCATACTATCGCAATCATACAATCACAACCATACAATCACAATCATACAATCACAATCATACAATCACAATCATACAATCACAATCATGCAATTACAATCATACGATCATAATCATACAAGAACAATCATACAATCACAATAATAGAACAATAATTATACAACCACAATCAAACGATCACAATCATACAATCACAGTCATACGATCACAATCGTACGATCACAATCATACAATCACAATCATACAAAAACAATCATACAATCACAATCATACAATCACAATAATACAATCACAATCATACAATCACAATCATACAATCACAATCATACAGTCACAATCGTACTATCGCAATCATATAATCACAATCATACAATCACAATCATACAACCACAATCATACAATCACAATCATGCAATTACAATCATACGATCATAATCATACAAGAAAAATCATACAATCAAAATAATAGAACCATAATCATACAACCACAATCATGCAATCACAATCATACAATCACAATCATACAATCACAATCATACAATCACAATCATACAAAAACAATCATACAATCACAATCATACAATCATAATCATATAATCACACTCATAAAATTGCAATCATACAATCGCAATCATACAATCACAATCATACCATCACAATCATACAGGCACAATCATACAATCACAATCATGAAATCACAATCATACAAAAACAATCATGCAATCACAATGATACAATCACAATCATACAATCACAATCATACAATCACAATCATACAATCACAATCATACAATCACAATCATACAATCACTATCATACGATCACAATCATACGAAGACAATCATACAGTTACTAATATACAATCACAATCATACAAAAACAATCATACAATCACAATCATACGATGACAATCATACAATTACTACTATACAATCACAATCATACAAAACCAATCATACAATCAGAATCACACAATCACTATCATACAATCACAATCATACATTCACAATCATACAATCACAATCATACAATCACAATCATACAATCACAATAATACAATCACAATCATACAATCACAATAATACAATCACAATCATACAATCACAATCATACAATCACAATCGTACAATAACAATCATACAATCACAATCATACAAAAACAATCATACAATCACAATCATACAATCACAATCATATGATCACAATCATACAATCACAATGATACAATCACAATCATACAATCACAATCATACGATCACAATCATACGATCACAATCATACGATCACAATCATACGAAGACAATCATACAATCACAATCATACAATCACAATCATACTATCGCAATCATACAATCACAATAATACAATCACAATCATACAATCACAATCATACAATCACAATCATACAATCACAATCATACGATCACAATCATACGAAGACAATCATACAATTGCTACTATACAATCACAATCATACAAAAACAATCATACAATCACAATCATACGATGACAATCATACAATTACTACTATACAATCACAATCATACAAAAACAATCATACAATCACAATCATACAATCACAATCATACAATCACAATCATATATTCACAATCATACAATCACAATCATACAATCACAATCATACAATCACAATAATACAATCACAATCATACAATCTCAATCATACAATCACAATCATACAATCACAATCATACAATCACAATCATACAATCACAATCATACAATAACAATCATACAATAACAATCATACAATCACAATCATACAATCACAATCATACAAAAACAATCATACAATCACAATCATACAATCACAATCATACAATCACAATCATACAATCACAATCATACAATCACAATCATACAATCACAATCATATGATCACAATCATACAATCACAATGATACAATCACAATCATACAATCACAATCATACAATCACAATCATACAATCACAATCATACGATCACAATCATACGAAGACAATCATACAATTACTACTATACAATCACAATCATACAATCACAATCATACAAAAACAATCATACAATCACAATCATACAATCACAATCATACAATCACAATCATACAATCACAATCATACAATCACAATCATACAAAAACAATCATACAATCACAATCATACAATCACAATCATATGATCACAATCATACAATCACAATGATACAATCACAATCATACAATCACAATCATACAATCACAATCATACAATCACAATCATACAATCACAATCATACAATTACAATCATACTATCGCAATCATGCAATCACAATCATACAATCACAATCATACAATCACAATCATACTATCGCAATCATACAATCACAATCATACAATCACAATCATACAATCACAATAATACAATCACAATCATACAACCACAATCATACAATCACAATCATACAATCACAATCATACAATCACAATCATACAAAAACAATCATACAATCACAATCATACAATCACAATCATATGATCACAATCATACAATCACAATGATACAATCACAATCATACAATCACAATCATACAATCACAATCATACAATCACAATCATACGATCACAATCATACGAAGACAATCATACAATCACAATAATAGAACAATAATTATAAAACCACAATCAAACGATCACAATCAAACGATCACAATCATACAATCACAATCATACGATCACAATCGTACGATCACAATCATACAATCACAATCATACAAAAACAATCATATAATCACAATCATACACTCACAATCATACACTCACAATCATTCAATCACAATGATACAATCACAATCATACAATCACAATCATACGATCACAATCATACGATCACAATCATACGAAGACAATCATACAATTACTACTATACAATCACAATCATACAAAAACAATCATACAATCACAATCATATGATGACAATCACACAATTACTACTATACAATCACAATCATACGAAAACAATCATACAATCTTAATCATACAATCACAATCATACAATCACAATCATACATTCACAATCATACAATAACAATCATACAATCACAATCACACAATCACAATAATACAATCACAATCATACAATCTCAATCATACAATCACAATCATACAATCACAAACATACAATCACAATCATGCTATCGCAGTCATACAATCACAATCATACAATCACAATCATACAATCACAATAATACAATCACAATCATACAATCACAATCATACAGTCACAATCGTACTATCGCAATCATATAATCACAATCATACAATCACAATCATACAATCACAATCATGCAATTACAATCATACGATCATAATCATACAAGAAAAATCATACAATCACAATAATAGAACCATAATCATACAACCACAATCATTCAATCACAATCATACAATCACAATCATACAATCACAATCATACAATCACAATCATACTATCGCAATCATACAATCACAACCATACAATCACAATCATACAATCACAATCATACAATCACAATCATACAATCACAATCATGCAATTACAATCATACGATCATAATCATACAAGAACAATCATACAATCACAATAATAGAACAATAATTATACAACCACAATCAAACGATCACAATCATACAATCACAGTCATACGATCACAATCGTACGATCACAATCATACAATCACAATCATACAAAAACAATCATACAATCACAATCATACAATCACAATAATACAATCACAATCATACAATCACAATCATACAATCACAATCATACAGTCACAATCGTACTATCGCAATCATATAATCACAATCATACAATCACAATCATACAACCACAATCATACAATCACAATCATGCAATTACAATCATACGATCATAATCATACAAGAAAAATCATACAATCAAAATAATAGAACCATAATCATACAACCACAATCATGCAATCACAATCATACAATCACAATCATACAATCACAATCATACAATCACAATCATACAAAAACAATCATACAATCACAATCATACAATCATAATCATATAATCACACTCATAAAATTGCAATCATACAATCGCAATCATACAATCACAATCATACCATCACAATCATACAGGCACAATCATACAATCACAATCATGAAATCACAATCATACAAAAACAATCATGCAATCACAATGATACAATCACAATCATACAATCACAATCATACAATCACAATCATACAATCACAATCATACAATCACAATCATACAATCACTATCATACGATCACAATCATACGAAGACAATCATACAGTTACTAATATACAATCACAATCATACAAAAACAATCATACAATCACAATCATACGATGACAATCATACAATTACTACTATACAATCACAATCATACAAAACCAATCATACAATCAGAATCACACAATCACTATCATACAATCACAATCATACATTCACAATCATACAATCACAATCATACAATCACAATCATACAATCACAATAATACAATCACAATCATACAATCACAATAATACAATCACAATCATACAATCACAATCATACAATCACAATCGTACAATAACAATCATACAATCACAATCATACAAAAACAATCATACAATCACAATCATACAATCACAATCATATGATCACAATCATACAATCACAATGATACAATCACAATCATACAATCACAATCATACAATCACAATCATACGATCACAATCATACGATCACAATCATACGAAGACAATCATACAATCACAATCATACAATCACAATCATACTATCGCAATCATACAATCACAATAATACAATCACAATCATACAATCACAATCATACTATCGCAATCATACAATCACAACCATACAATCACAATCATACAATCACAATCATACAATCACAATCATACAATCACAATCATGCAATTACAATCATACGATCATAATCATACAAGAACAATCATACAATCACAATAATAGAACAATAATTATACAACCACAATCAAACGATCACAATCATACAATCACAATCATACGATCACAATCGTACGATCACAATCATACAATCACAATCATAAAAAAACAATCATACAATCACAATCATACACTCACAATCATACGCTCACAATCATTCAATCACAATGATACAATCACAATCATACAATCACAATCATACGATCACAATCATACGATCACAATCATACGAAGACAATCATACAATTACTACTATACAATCACAATCATACAAAAACAATCATACAATCACAATCATATGATGACAATCATACAATTACTACTATACAATCACAATCATACGAAAACAATCATACAATCTCAATCATACAATCACAATCATACAATCACAATCATACATTCACAATCATACAATAACAAACATACAATCACAATCACACAATCACAATAATACAATCACAATCATACAATCTCAATCATACAATCACAATCATACAATCACAAACATACAATCACAATCATGCTATCGCAGTCATACAATCACAATCATACAATCACAATCATACAATCACAATAATACAATCACAATCATACAATCACAATCATACAGTCACAATCGTACTATCGCAATCATATAATCACAATCATACAATCACAATCATACAATCACAATCATGCAATTACAATCATACGATCATAATCATACAAGAAAAATCATACAATCACAATAATAGAACCATAATCATACAACCACAATCATGCAATCACAATCATACAATCACAATCATACAATCACAATCATACAAAAACAATCATACAATCACAATCATACAATCATAATCATATAATCACACTCATAAAATTGCAATCATACAATCGCAATCATACAATCACAATCATACCATCACAATCATACAGGCACAATCATACAATCACAATCATGAAATCACAATCATACAAAAACAATCATGCAATCACAATGATACAATCACAATCATACAATCACAATCATACAATCACAATCATACAATCACAATCATACAATCACAATCATACAATCACAATCATACGATCACAATCATACGAAGACAATCATACAATTACTACTATACAGTCACAATCATACAAAAACAATCATACAATCACAATCATACGATGACAATCATACAATTACTACTATACAATCACAATCATACAAAAACAATCATACAATCAGAATCACACAATCACTATCATACATTCACAATCATACAATCACAATCATACAATCACAATCATACAATCACAATAATACAATCACAAACGTACAATCTCAATCATACAATCACAATTATACAATCACAATCATACAATCACAATCATACAATCACAATCATACTATCGCAATCATGCAATCACAATCATACAATCACAATCATACAATCACAATCATACTATCGCAATAATACAATCACAATCATACAATCTCAATCATACAATCACAATCATACAATCACAATCATTCAATCACAATGATACAATCACAATCATACAATCACAATCATACGATCACAATCATACGATCACAATCATACGAAGACAATCATACAATTACTACTATACAATCACAATCATACAAAAACAATCATACAATCACAATCATATGATGACAATCATACAATTACTACTATACAATCACAATCATACGAAAACAATCATACAATCTCAATCATACAATCACAATCATACAATCACAATCATACATTCACAATCATACAATAACAAACATACAATCACAATCACACAATCACAATAATACAATCACAATCATACAATCTCAATCATACAATCACAATCATACAATCACAAACATACAATCACAATCATGCTATCGCAGTCATACAATCACAATCATACAATCACAATCATACAATCACAATAATACAATCACAATCATACAATCACAATCATACAGTCACAATCGTACTATCGCAATCATATAATCACAATCATACAATCACAATCATACAATCACAATCATACAATCACAATCATGCAATTACAATCATACGATCATAATCATACAAGAAAAATCATACAATCACAATAATAGAACCATAATCATACAACCACAATCATGCAATCACAATCATACAATCACAATCATACAATCACAATCATACAAAAACAATCATACAATCACAATCATACAATCATAATCATATAATCACACTCATAAAATTGCAATCATACAATCGCAATCATACAATCACAATCATACCATCACAATCATACAGGCACAATCATACAATCACAATCATGAAATCACAATCATACAAAAACAATCATGCAATCACAATGATACAATCACAATCATACAATCACAATCATACAATCACAATCATACAATCACAATCATACAATCACAATCATACAATCACTATCATACGATCACAATCATACGAAGACAATCATACAATTACTACTATACAGTCACAATCATACAAAAACAATCATACAATCACAATCATACGATGACAATCATACAATTACTACTATACAATCACAATCATACAAAAACAATCATACAATCAGAATCACACAATCACTATCATACATTCACAATCATACAATCACAATCATACAATCACAATCATACAATCACAATAATACAATCACAAACATACAATCTCAATCATACAATCACAATTATACAATCACAATCATACAATCACAATCATACAAGCACAATCATACTATCGCAATCATGCAATCACAATCATACAATCACAATCATACAATCACAATCATACTATCGCAATAATACAATCACAATCATACAATCTCAATCATACAATCACAATCATACAATCACAAACATACAATCACAATCATGCTATCGCAGTCATACAATCACAATCATACAATCACAATCATACAATCACAATAATACAATCACAATCATACAATCACAATCATACAGTCACAATCGTACTATCGCAATCATATAATCACAATCATACAATCACAATCATACAATCACAATCATGCAATTACAATCATACGATCATAATCATACAAGAAAAATCATACAATCACAATAATAGAACCATAATCATACAACCACAATCATGCAATCACAATCATACAATCACAATCATACAATCACAATCATACAAAAACAATCATACAATCACAATCATACAATCATAGTCATATAATCACACTCATAAAATTGCAATCATACAATCGCAATCATACAATCACAATCATACCATCACAATCATACAGGCACAATCATACAATCACAATCATGAAATCACAATCATACAAAAACAATCATGCAATCACAATGATACAATCACAATCATACAATCACAATCATACAATCACAATCATACAATCACAATCATACAATCACTATCATACGATCACAATCATACAATCACAATCATACAATCACAATCATACAATCACAATCATACTATCGCAATCATACAATCACAATCATACAATCACAATCATACTTGTCACAATAATACAATCACAATCATACAATCACAATCGTACAATCACAATCATACAATCGCAATCATACAAAAACAATCATACAATCACAATCATACAATCACAATCATACTATCGCAATCATACAATCACAATCATACAATCACAATCATACTTGTCACAATAATACAATCACAATCATACAATCACAATCATACAATCACAATCATACAATCACAATCATACAAAAACAATCATACAATCACAATCATACAATCACAATCATATGATCACAATCATACAATCACAATGATACAATCACAATCATAAAATCACAATCATACAATCACAATCATACAATCACAATCATACGATCACAATCATACGAAGACAATCATACAATTACTACTATACAATCACAATCATACAAAAACAATCATACAATCACAATCATACGATGACAATCATACAATTACAACTATACAATCACAATCATACAAAAACAATCATACAATCACAATCATACAATCACAATCATACAATCACAATCATATGATCACAATCATACAATCACAATGATACAATCACAATCATACAATCACAATCATACAATCACAATCATACAATCACAATCATACAATCACAATCATACAATCACAATCATACAATCACAATCATACAATCACAATCATACAATCACAATCATGCAATTACAATCATACGATCATAATCATACAAGAACAATCATACAATCACAATAATAGAACAATAATTATACAACCACAATCAAACGATCACAATCATACAATCACAATCATACGATCACAATCGTACGATCACAATCATACAATCACAATCATACAAAAACAATCATACAATCACAATCATACACTCACAATCATACGCTCACAATCATTCAATCACAATGATACAATCACAATCATACAATCACAATCATACGATCACAATCATACGATCACAATCATACGAAGACAATCATACAATTACTACTATACAATCACAATCATATAAAAACAATCATACAATCACAATCATATGATGACAATCATACAATTACTACTATACAATCACAATCATACGAAAACAATCATACAATCTCAATCATACAATCACAATCATACAATCACAATCATACAATCACAATCATACATTCACAATCATACAATAACAATCATACAATCACAATCACACAATCACAATAATACAATCACAATCATACAATATCAATCATACAATCACAATCATACAATCACAAACATACAATCACAATCATGCTATCGCAGTCATACAATCACAATCATACAATCACAATAATACAATCACAATCATACAATCACAATCATACAATCACAATCATACAGTCACAATCATACTATCGCAATCATATAATCACAATCATACAATCACAATCATACAATCACAATCATACAACCACAATCATGCAATTACAATCATACGATCATAATCATACAAGAAAAATCATACAATCACAATAATAGAACCATAATCATACAACCACAATCATGCAATCACAATCATACAATCACAATCATACAATCACAATCATACAAAAACAATCATACAATCACAATCATACAATCATAATCATATAATCACACTCATAAAATTGCAATCATACGATCGCAATCATACAATCACAATCATACCATCACAATCATACAGGCACAATCATACAATCACAATCATGAAATCACAATCATACAAAAACAATAATGCAATCACAATGATACAATCACAATCATACAATCACAATCATACAATCACAATCATACAATCACAATCATACAATCACAATCATACAATCACAATCATACAATCACAATCATACAATCACTATCATACGATCACAATCATACGAAGACAATCATACAATTACTACTATACAATCACAATCATACAAAAACAATCATACAATCACAATCATACGATGACAATCATACAATTACTACTATACAATCACAATCATACAAAAACAATCATACAATCAGAATCACACATTCACTATCATACAATCACAATCATACATTCACAATCATACAATCACAATCATACAATCACAATCATACAATCACAATAATACAATCACAATCATACAATCTCAATCATACAATCACAATTATACAATCACAATCATACAATCACAATCATACAATCACAATCATACTATCGCAATCATACAATCACAATCATACAATCACAATCATACAATCACAATCATACTATCGCAATCATACAATCACAATCATACAATCACAATCATACAATCACAATAATACAATCACAATCATACAATCACAATCATACAATCACAATCATACAATCACAATCATACAATCACAATCATACAATCACAATCATACAAAAACAATCATACAATCACAATCATACAATCACAATCATATGATCACAATCTTACAATCACAATGATACAATCTCAATCATACAATCACAATTATACAATCACAATCATACAATCACAATCATACAATCACAATCATACTATCGCAATCATACAATCACAATCATACAATCACAATCATACAATCACAATCATACTATCGCAATCATACAATCACAATCATACAATCACAATCATACAATCTCAATCATACAATCGCAATCATACAATCACAATCATACAATCCCAATCATACTATCGCAATCATACAATCACAATCATACAATCACAATCGTACAATCACAATTATACAATCACAATCATTCAATCACAATCATGCAATCACAATCATACAATCACAATCATACAATCACAATCATTCAAAAACAATCATACAATCACAATCATACAATCACAATCATACAATCATAATCATATAATCACACTCATAAAATTGCAATCATACAATCGCAATCATACAATCACAATCATACCATCACAATCATACAGGCACAATCATACAATCACAATCATACAATCACAATCATACAATCACAATCATACAATCACAATAATACAATCACAATCATACAATCTCAATCATACAATCCCAATCATACAATCCCAATCATACAATCCCAATCATACAATCACAATCATACAATCACAATCATATGATCACAATCATACAATCACAATGATACAATCACAATCATACAATCACAATCATACAATCACAATCATACAATCACAATCATACAATCACAATCATACATTCACAATCATACAATCACAATCATACAATCACAATAATCCAATCACAATCGTACAATCTCAATCATACAATCGCAATCATATAATCACAATCATACAATCCCAATCATACTATCGCAATCATACAATCACAATCATACAATCACAATCGTACAATCACAATTATACAATCACAATCATTCAATCACAATCATGCAATCACAATCATACAATCACAATCATACAATCACAATCATTCAAAAACAATCATACAATCACAATCATACAATCACAATCATACAATCATAATCATATAATCACACTCATAAAATTGCAATCATACAATCACAATCATACAATCACAATCACACAATCACTATCATACAATCACAATCATACATTCACAATCATACAATCACAATCATACAATCACAATCATACAATCACAATAGTCCAATCACAATCATACAATCTCAATCATACAATCACAATAATACAATCACAATCATACAATCTCAATCATACAATCACAATCATACAATCACAATCATACAATCACAATCATACAATCACAATCATACAATCATAATCATATAATCACACTCATAAAATTGCAATCATACAATCGCAATCATACAATCACAATCATACCATCACAATCATGCAGGCACAATCATAAAATCAGAATCATAGAATCACAATCATACAAAAACAATCATGCAATCACAATCGTACAATCGCAATCGAACAATCAGAACCATATGATCACAATCATACAATCACAATCGTACAATCTCAATCATACAATCACAATCATACAATCACAATCATACAATCACAATCATACAATCACAATCATACAATCGCAATCAAACAATCACAATCATACGATCGCAATCGTACAATCGCAATCATACACTCACAATCATTCAATCACAATGATACAATCACAATCATACAATGACAATCATACGATGACAATCATACAATTACTACTATACAATCACAATCATACAAAAACAATCATACAATCACAATCATACGATGACAATCATACAATTACTACTATACAATCACAATCATACGATGACAATCATACAATTACTACTATACAATCACAATCATACGATGACAATCATACAATTACTACTATACAATCACAATCATACAAAAACAATCATACAATCAGAATCACACAATCACTATCATACAATCACAATCATACGGTCACAATCATACAATCACAATCATACAATCACAATCATACAATCACAATAATACAATCACAATCATACAATCTCAATCATACAATCACAATTATACAATCACAATCATACAATCACAATCATACAATCACAATCATACTATCGCAATCATACAATCACAATCATACAATCACAATCATACAATCACAATCATACTATCGCAATCATACAATCACAATCATACAATCACAATCATACAATCACAATAATACAATCACAATCATACAATCACAATCATACAATCACAATCATACAATCACAATCATACAATCACAATCATACAATCACAATCATACAAAAACAATCATACAATCACAATCATACAATCACAATCATATGATCGCAATCATACAATCACAATCATACAATCACAATAATACAATCACAATCATACAATCACAATCATACAATCGCAATCAAACAATCACAATCATACGATCGCAATCGTACAATCGCAATCATACACTCACAATCATTCAATCACAATCATACAATCACAATCATACAATCACAATCATACGATCACAATCATACGAAGACAATCATACAATTACTACTATACAATCACAATCATACAAAAACAATCATACAATCACAATCATACAATCACACTCATATGATCACAATCATACAATCACAATGATACAATCACAATCATACAATCACAATCATACAATCACAATCATACGATCACAATCATACGAAGACAATCATACAATTACTACTATACAATCACAATCATACAATCACAATCATACGATGACAATCATACAATTACTACTATACAATCACAATCATACAAAAACAATCATACAATCAGAATCACACAATCACTCTCATACAATCACAATCATACATTCACAATCATACAATCACAATCATACAATCACAATCATACAATCACAATCATACAATCACAATCATACAATCACAATCATACAATCACAATCATACAATCACAATCATACAATCACAATCATACATTCACAATCATACAATCACAATCATACAATCACAATCATACAACCACAATAATACAATCACAATCATACAATCTCATTCATACAGTCACAATCATACAATCAAAATCATACGATGACAATCATACAATTACTACTATACAATCACAATCATACAAAAACAACCATAAAATCACAATCATACAATCACAATCATACAATCACAATCATACAATCACAATCATACAAAAACAATCATGCAATCACAATCGTACAATCGCAATCGAACAATCAGAACCATATGATCACAATCATACAATCACAATCGTACAATCTCAATCATACAATCACAATCATACAATCACAATCATACAATCACAATCATACAATCACAATCATACAATCGCAATCAAACAATCACAATCATACGATCGCAATCGTACAATCGCAATCATACACTCACAATCATTCAATCACAATGATACAATCACAATCATACAATGACAATCATACGATGACAATCATACAATTACTACTATACAATCACAATCATACAAAAACAATCATACAATCACAATCATACAATCACAATCATACAATCACAATCGTACAATCACAATCATACAATCACAATCATACAATCACAATCATACTATCGCAATCATACAATCACAATCATACAATCACAATCATACAATCACAATCATACAATCACAATCATACAATCACAATCATACTATCGCAATCATACAATCACAATCATACAATCACAATCATACAATCACAATCATACAATCACAATCATACAATCACAATCATGCAATTACAATCATATGATCATAATCAAACAAGAACAATCATACAATCACAATAATAGAACCATAATTATACAACCACAATCAAACGATCACAATCATACAATCACAATCATACGATCACAATCGTACGATCACAATCATAGAATCACAATCATACAAAAACAATCATACAATCACAACCATACACTCACAATCATACGCTCACAATCATTCAATCACAATGATACAATCACAATCATACAATCACAATCATACGATCACAATCATACGATCACAATCATACGAAGACAATCATACAATTACTACTATACAATCACAATCATACAAAAACAATCATACAATCACAATCATACGATGACAATCATACAATTACTACTATACAATCACAATCATACAAAAACAATCATACAATCACAATCATACAATCACAATCATACATTCACAATCATACAATCACAATCATACAATCACAATCATACAATCACAATAATACAATCACAATAATACAATCACAATCATACAATCTCAATCATACAATCACAATCATACAATCACAATCATACAATCACAATCATACAATCACAATCATACAATCACAATCATACAATCACAATCATACAATCACAATCATACAATCACAATCATACAATCACAATAATACAATCACAATCATACTATCGCAATCATACAATCACAATCATACAATCACAATAATACAATCACAATCATACAATCACAATCATACAATCACAATCATACAATCACAATCATACAATCACAATCATACAATCACAATCATACAAAAACAATCATACAATCACAGTCATACAATCATAATCATATAATCACACTCATAAAATTGCAATCATACAATCGCAATCATACAATCACAATCATACCATCACAATCATACAGGCACAATCATACAATCACAATCATACAATCACAATCATACAAAAACAATCATGCAATGACAATCATATAATCACAATCATACAATCACAATGATACAATCACAATCATACAATCACAATCATACAATCACAATCATACAATCACAATCATACAATCACAATCATACAATCACAATCATACAATCACTATCATACGATCACAATCATACGAAGACAATCATACAATTTCTACTATACAATCACAATCACACAAAAACAATCATACAATCACAATCATACGATGACAATCATACAATTACTACTATACAATCACAATCATACGATGACAATCATACAATTACTACTATACAATCACAATCATACAAAAACAATCATACAATCAGAATCACACAATCACTATCATACAATCACAATCATACGGTCACAATCATACAATCACAATCATACAATCACAATCATACAATCACAATAATACAATCACAATCATACAATCTCAATCATACAATCACAATTATACAATCACAATCATACAATCACAATCATACAATCACAATCATACTATCGCAATCATACAATCACAATCATACAATCACAATCATACAATCACAATCATACTATCGCAATCATACAATCACAATCATACAATCACAATCATACAATCACAATAATACAATCACAATCATACAATCACAATCATACAATCACAATCATACAATCACAATCATACAAAAACAATCATACAATCACAATCATACAATCACAATCATATGATCGCAATCATACAATCACAATCATACAATCACAATAATACAATCACAATCATACAATCACAATCATACAATCACAATCATACAATCGCAATCATACAAAAACAATCATACAATCACAATCATACAATCACAATCATATGATCACAATCATACAATCACAATGATACAATCACAATCATACAATCACAATCATACAATCACAATCATACAATCACAATCATACGATCACAATCATTCGAAGACAATCATACAATTACTACTATACAATCACAATCATACAAAAACAATCATACAATCACAATCATACAATCACAATCATACGATCACAATCATACGAAGTCAATCATACAATTACTACTATACAATCACAATCATACAAAAACAATCGTACAATCACAATCATACGATGACAATCATACAATTACTACTATACAATCACAATCATACAAAAACAATCATACAATCACAATCATACAATCACACTCATATGATCACAATCATACAATCACAATGATACAATCACAATCATACAATCACAATCATACAATCACAATCATACGATCACAATCATACGAAGACAATCATACAATTACTACTATACAATCACAATCATACAATCACAATCATACGATGACAATCATACAATTACTACTATACAATCACAATCATACAAAAACAATCATACAATCAGAATCACACAATCACTATCATACAATCACAATCATACATTCACAATCATACAATCACAATCATACAATCACAATAATACAATCACAATCATACAATCTCAATCATTCAATCACAATTATACAATCACAATCATACAATCACAATCATACAATCACAATCATACTATCGCAATCATACAATCACAATCATACAATCACAATCATACAATCACAATCATACTATCGCAATCATACAATCACAATCATACAATCACAATCATACAATCACAATAATACAATCACAATCATACAATCACAATCGTACAATCACAATCGTACAATCACAATCATACAATCACAATCATACAAAAACAATCATACAATCACAATCATACAATCACAATCATACAATCACAATCATACAATCACAATCATACGATGACAATCATACAATTACTACTATACAATCACAATCATACAAAAACAACCATAAAATCACAATCATACAATCACAATCATACAATCACAATCATACAATCACAATCATACATTCACAATCATACAATCACAATCATACAATCACGATCATGCAATTACAATCATACGATCATAATCATACAAGAACAATCATACAATCACAATAATAGAACCATAATCATACAACCACAATCATGCAATCACAATCATACAATCACAATCATACAATCACAATCATACAAAAACAATCATACAATCACAATCATACAATCACAATCATACCATCACAATCGTACCATCACAATCATACAGGCACAATCATACAATCACAATCATACAATCACAATCATACAAAAACAATCATGCAATGACAATTATGTAATCACAATCATGCAATCACAATGATACAATCACAATCATACAATCGGAATCATACAATCACAATCATACAATCACAATCATACAGTCACTATCATACGATCACAATCATACGAAGACAATCATACAATTACTACTATACAATCACAATCACACAAAAACAATCATACAATCACAATCATACGATGACAATCATACAATTACTACTATACAATCACAATCATACAAAAACAATAATACAATCAGAATCACACAATCACTATCATACAATCACAATCATACATTCACAATCATACAATCACAATCATACAATCACAATCATACAATCACAATCATACAATCTCAATCATACAATCACAATTATACAATCACAATCATACAATCACAATCATACAATCACAATCATACTACCGCAATCATACTATCGCAATCATACAATCACAATCATACAATCACAATCATACAATCACAATAATACAATCACAATCATACAATCACAATCATACAATCACAATCATACAATCACAATCATACAAAAACAATCATACAATCACAATCATACAATCACAATCATATGATCGCAATCATACAATCACAATCATACAATCACAATAATACAATCACAATCATACAATCACAATCATACAATCACAATCATACAATCGCAATCATACAAAAACAATCATACAATCACAATCATACAATCACAATCATATGATCACAATCATACAATCACAATGATACAATCACAATCATACAATCACAATCATACAATCACAATCATACAATCACAATCATACGATCACAATCATACGAAGACAATCATACAATTACTACTATACAATCACAATCATACAAAAACAATCATACAATCACAATCATACAATCACAATCATACGATCACAATCATACGAAGTCAATCATACAATTACTACTATACAATCACAATCATACAAAAACAATCGTACAATCACAATCATACGATCACAATCATACAATTACTACTATACAATCACAATCATACAAAAACAATCATACAATCACAATCATACAATCACACTCATATGATCACAATCATACAATCACAATGATACAATCACAATCATACAATCACAATCATACAATCACAATCATACGATCACAATCATACGAAGACAATCATACAATTACTACTATACAATCACAATCATACAATCACAATCATACGATGACAATCATACAATTACTACTATTCAATCACAATCATACAAAAACAATCATACAATCAGAATCACACAATCACTATCATACAATCACAATCATACATTCACAATCATACAATCACAATCATACAATCACAATAATACAATCACAATCATACAATCTCAATCATTCAATCACAATTATACAATCACAATCATACAATCACAATCATACAATCACAATCATACTATCGCAATCATACAATCACAATCATACAATCACAATCATACAATCACAATCATACTATCGCAATCATACAATCACAATCATACAATCACAATCATACAATCACAATAATACAATCACAATCATACAATCACAATCGTACAATCACAATCATACAATCACAATCATACAAAAACAATCATACAATCACAATCATACAATCACAATCATACAATCACAATCATACAATCACAATCATACGATGACAATCATACAATTACTACTATACAATCACAATCATACAAAAACAACCGTAAAATCACAATCATACAATCACAATCATACAATCACAATCATACAATCACAATCATACATTCACAATCATACAATCACAATCATACAATCACAATCATACAACCACAATAATACAATCACAATCATACAATCTCAATCATACAATCACAATCATACAATCGCAATCATACAATCACAATCATACAATCACAATAATACAATCACAATCATACAATCACAATCATACAATCACAATCATACAATCACAATCATGCAATCACAATTATACAATCACAATCGTACTATCTCAATAATATAATCACAATCATACAATCACAATCATACAATCACAATCATACAATCACGATCATGCAATTACAATCATACGATCATAATCATACAAGAACAATCATACAATCACAATAATAGAACCATAATCATACAACCACAATCATGCAATCACAATCATACAATCACAATCATACAATCACAATCATACAAAAACAATCATACAATCACAATCATACAATCACAATCATACCATCACAATCGTACCATCACAATCATACAGGCACAATCATACAATCACAATCATACAATCACAATCATACAAAAACAATCATGCAATGACAATTATGTAATCACAATCATGCAATCACAATGATACAATCACAATCATACAATCGGAATCATACAATCACAATCATACAATCACAATCATACAGTCACTATCATACGATCACAATCATACGAAGACAATCATACAATTACTACTATACAATCACAATCACACAAAAACAATCATACAATCACAATCATACGATGACAATCATACAATTACTACTATACAATCACAATCATACAAAAACAATAATACAATCAGAATCACACAATCACTATCATACAATCACAATCATACATTCACAATCATACAATCACAATCATACAATCACAATCATACAATCACAATCATACAATCTCAATCATACAATCACAATTATACAATCACAATCATACAATCACAATCATACAATCACAATCATACTACCGCAATCATACTATCGCAATCATACAATCACAATCATACAATCACAATCATACAATCACAATAATACAATCACAATCATACAATCACAATCATACAATCACAATCATACAATCACAATCATACGATCACAATCATACGAAGACAATCATACAATTACTACTATACAATCACAATCATACAATCACAATCATACGATGACAATCATACAATTACTACTATACAATCACAATCATACAAAAACAATCATACAATCAGAATCACACAATCACTATCATACAATCACAATCATACATTCACAATCATACAATCACAATCATACAATCACAATAATACAATCACAATCATACAATCTCAATCATTCAATCACAATTATACAATCACAATCATACAATCACAATCATACAATCACAATCATACTATCGCAATCATACAATCACAATCATACAATCACAATCATACAATCACAATCATACTATCGCAATCATACAATCACAATCATACAATCACAATCATACAATCACAATAATACAATCACAATCATACAATCACAATCGTACAATCACAATCATACAATCACAATCATACAAAAACAATCATACAATCACAATCATACAATCACAATCATACAATCACAATCATACAATCACAATCATACGATGACAATCATACAATTACTACTATACAATCACAATCATACAAAAACAACCATAAAATCACAATCATACAATCACAATCATACAATCACAATCATACAATCACAATGATACATTCACAATCATACAATCACAATCATACAATCACAATCATACAACCACAATAATACAATCACAATCATACAATCTCAATCATACAATCACAATCATACAATCGCAATCATACAATCACAATCATACAATCACAATAATACAATCACAATCATACAATCACAATCATACAATCACAATCATACAATCACAATCATGCAATCACAATTATACAATCAGAATCGTACTATCTCAATAATATAATCACAATCATACAATCACAATCATACAATCACAATCATACAATCACGATCATGCAATTACAATCATACGATCATAATCATACAAGAACAATCATACAATCACAATAATAGAACCATAATCATACAACCACAATCATGCAATCACAATCATACAATCACAATCATACAATCACAATCATACAAAAACAATCATACAATCACAATCATACAATCACAATCATATGATCGCAATCATACAATCACAATCATACAATCACAATAATACAATCACAATCATACAATCACAATCATACAATCACAATCATACAATCGCAATCATACAAAAACAATCATACAATCACAATCATACAATCACAATCATATGATCACAATCATACAATCACAATGATACAATCACAATCATACAATCACAATCATACAATCACAATCATACAATCACAATCATACGATCACAATCATACGAAGACAATCATACAATTACTACTATACAATCACAATCATACAAAAACAATCATACAATCACAATCATACAATCACAATCATACGATCACAATCATACGAAGTCAATCATACAATTACTACTATACAATCACAATCATACAAAAACAATCGTACAATCACAATCATACGATGACAATCATACAATTACTACTATACAATCACAATCATACAAAAACAATCATACAATCACAATCATACAATCACACTCATATGATCACAATCATACAATCACAATGATACAATCACAATCATACAATCACAATCATACAATCACAATCATACGATCACAATCATACGAAGACAATCATACAATTACTACTATACAATCACAATCATACAATCACAATCATACGATGACAATCATACAATTACTACTATACAATCACAATCATACAAAAACAATCATACAATCAGAATCACACAATCACTATCATACAATCACAATCATACATTCACAATCATACAATCACAATCATACAATCACAATAATACAATCACAATCATACAATCTCAATCATTCAATCACAATTATACAATCACAATCATACAATCACAATCATACAATCACAATCATACTATCGCAATCATACAATCACAATCATACAATCACAATCATACAATCACAATCATACTATCGCAATCATACAATCACAATCATACAATCACAATCATACAATCACAATAATACAATCACAATCATACAATCACAATCGTACAATCACAATCGTACAATCACAATCATACAATCACAATCATACAAAAACAATCATACAATCACAATCATACAATCACAATCATACAATCACAATCATACAATCACAATCATACGATGACAATCATACAATTACTACTATACAATCACAATCATACAAAAACAACCATAAAATCACAATCATACAATCACAATCATACAATCACAATCATACAATCACAATCATACATTCACAATCATACAATCACAATCATACAATCACGATCATGCAATTACAATCATACGATCATAATCATACAAGAACAATCATACAATCACAATAATAGAACCATAATCATACAACCACAATCATGCAATCACAATCATACAATCACAATCATACAATCACAATCATACAAAAACAATCATACAATCACAATCATACAATCACAATCATACCATCACAATCGTACCATCACAATCATACAGGCACAATCATACAATCACAATCATACAATCACAATCATACAAAAACAATCATGCAATGACAATTATGTAATCACAATCATGCAATCACAATGATACAATCACAATCATACAATCGGAATCATACAATCACAATCATACAATCACAATCATACAGTCACTATCATACGATCACAATCATACGAAGACAATCATACAATTACTACTATACAATCACAATCACACAAAAACAATCATACAATCACAATCATACGATGACAATCATACAATTACTACTATACAATCACAATCATACAAAAACAATAATACAATCAGAATCACACAATCACTATCATACAATCACAATCATACATTCACAATCATACAATCACAATCATACAATCACAATCATACAATCACAATCATACAATCTCAATCATACAATCACAATTATACAATCACAATCATACAATCACAATCATACAATCACAATCATACTACCCCAATCATACTATCGCAATCATACAATCACAATCATACAATCACAATCATACAATCACAATAATACAATCACAATCATACAATCACAATCATACAATCACAATCATACAATCACAATCATACAAAAACAATCATACAATCACAATCATACAATCACAATCATATGATCGCAATCATACAATCACAATCATACAATCACAATAATACAATCACAATCATACAATCACAATCATACAATCACAATCATACAATCGCAATCATACAAAAACAATCATACAATCACAATCATACAATCACAATCATATGATCACAATCATACAATCACAATGATACAATCACAATCATACAATCACAATCATACAATCACAATCATACAATCACAATCATACGATCACAATCATACGAAGACAATCATACAATTACTACTATACAATCACAATCATACAAAAACAATCATACAATCACAATCATACAATCACAATCATACGATCACAATCATACGAAGTCAATCATACAATTACTACTATACAATCACAATCATACAAAAACAATCGTACAATCACAATCATACGATCACAATCATACAATTACTACTATACAATCACAATCATACAAAAACAATCATACAATCACAATCATACAATCACACTCATATGATCACAATCATACAATCACAATGATACAATCACAATCATACAATCACAATCATACAATCACAATCATACGATCACAATCATACGAAGACAATCATACAATTACTACTATACAATCACAATCATACAATCACAATCATACGATGACAATCATACAATTACTACTATACAATCACAATCATACAAAAACAATCATACAATCAGAATCACACAATCACTATCATACAATCACAATCATACATTCACAATCATACAATCACAATCATACAATCACAATAATACAATCACAATCATACAATCTCAATCATTCAATCACAATTATACAATCACAATCATACAATCACAATCATACAATCACAATCATACTATCGCAATCATACAATCACAATCATACAATCACAATCATACAATCACAATCATACTATCGCAATCATACAATCACAATCATACAATCACAATCATACAATCACAATAATACAATCACAATCATACAATCACAATCGTACAATCACAATCATACAATCACAATCATACAAAAACAATCATACAATCACAATCATACAATCACAATCATACAATCACAATCATACAATCACAATCATACGATGACAATCATACAATTACTACTATACAATCACAATCATACAAAAACAACCGTAAAATCACAATCATACAATCACAATCATACAATCACAATCATACAATCACAATCATACATTCACAATCATACAATCACAATCATACAATCACAATCATACAACCACAATAATACAATCACAATCATACAATCTCAATCATACAATCACAATCATACAATCGCAATCATACAATCACAATCATACAATCACAATAATACAATCACAATCATACAATCACAATCATACAATCACAATCATACAATCACAATCATGCAATCACAATTATACAATCACAATCGTACTATCTCAATAATATAATCACAATCATACAATCACAATCATACAATCACAATCATACAATCACGATCATGCAATTACAATCATACGATCATAATCATACAAGAACAATCATACAATCACAATAATAGAACCATAATCATACAACCACAATCATGCAATCACAATCATACAATCACAATCATACAATCACAATCATACAAAAACAATCATACAATCACAATCATACAATCACAATCATACCATCACAATCGTACCATCACAATCATACAGGCACAATCATACAATCACAATCATACAATCACAATCATACAAAAACAATCATGCAATGACAATTATGTAATCACAATCATGCAATCACAATGATACAATCACAATCATACAATCGGAATCATACAATCACAATCATACAATCACAATCATACAGTCACTATCATACGATCACAATCATACGAAGACAATCATACAATTACTACTATACAATCACAATCACACAAAAACAATCATACAATCACAATCATACGATGACAATCATACAATTACTACTATACAATCACAATCATACAAAAACAATAATACAATCAGAATCACACAATCACTATCATACAATCACAATCATACATTCACAATCATACAATCACAATCATACAATCACAATCATACAATCACAATCATACAATCTCAATCATACAATCACAATTATACAATCACAATCATACAATCACAATCATACAATCACAATCATACTACCGCAATCATACTATCGCAATCATACAATCACAATCATACAATCACAATCATACAATCACAATAATACAATCACAATCATACAATCACAATCATACAATCACAATCATACAATCACAATCATACGATCACAATCATACGAAGACAATCATACAATTACTACTATACAATCACAATCATACAATCACAATCATACGATGACAATCATACAATTACTACTATACAATCACAATCATACAAAAACAATCATACAATCAGAATCACACAATCACTATCATACAATCACAATCATACATTCACAATCATACAATCACAATCATACAATCACAATAATACAATCACAATCATACAATCTCAATCATTCAATCACAATTATACAATCACAATCATACAATCACAATCATACAATCACAATCATACTATCGCAATCATACAATCACAATCATACAATCACAATCATACAATCACAATCATACTATCGCAATCATACAATCACAATCATACAATCACAATCATACAATCACAATAATACAATCACAATCATACAATCACAATCGTACAATCACAATCATACAATCACAATCATACAAAAACAATCATACAATCACAATCATACAATCACAATCATGCAATCACAATTATACAATCACAATCGTACTATCTCAATAATATAATCACAATCATACAATCACAATCATACAATCACAATCATACAATCACGATCATGCAATTACAATCATACGATCATAATCATACAAGAACAATCATACAATCACAATAATAGAACCATAATCATACAACCACAATCATGCAATCACAATCATACAATCACAATCATACAATCACAATCATACAAAAACAATCATACAATCACAATCATACAATCACAATCATACCATCACAATCGTACCATCACAATCATACAGGCACAATCATACAATCACAATCATACAATCACAATCATACAAAAACAATCATGCAATGACAATTATATAATCACAACCATGCAATCACAATGATACAATCACAATCATACAATCGCAATCATACAATCACAATCATACAATCACAATCATACAGTCACTATCATACGATCACAATCATACGAAGACAATCATACAATTACTACTATACCATCACAATCACACAAAAACAATCATACAATCACAATCATACGATGACAATCATACAATTACTACTATACAATCACAATCATACAAAAACAATAATACAATCAGAATCACACAATCACTATCATACAATCACAATCATACATTCACAATCATACAATCACAATCATACAATCACAATCATACAATCACAATCATACAATCTCAATCATACAATCACAATTATACAATCACAATCATACAATCACAATCATACAATCACAATCATACTATCGCAATCATACAATCACAATTATACAATCACAATCATACAATCACAATCATACTATCGCAATCATACAATCACAATCATACAATCACAATCATACAATCACAATAATACAATCACAATCATACAATCACAATATTACAATCACAATCATACAATCACAATCATACAAAAACAATCATACAATCACAATCATACAATCACAATCATATGATCACAATCATACAATCACAATGATACAATCACAATCATACAATCACAATCATACAATCACAATCATACAGTCACAATCATACAATCACAATCATACATTCACAATCATACAATCACAATCATACATTCACAATCATACAATCACAATAATACAATCACAATCATACAATCTCAATCATACAAGCACAATCATACAATCACAATCATACAATCACAATCATACAATCACAATCATACTATCGCAATCATACAATCACAATCATACTATCGCAATCATACAATCACAATCATACAATCACAATAATACAATCACAACCATACAATCACAATCATACAATCACAATCATACAATCGCAATCATACAAAAACAATCATACAATCACAATCATAAAATCACAATCATATGATCACAATCATACAATCACAATGATACAATCACAATCATACAATCACAATCATACAATCACAATCATACGATCACAATCATACGAAGACAATCATACAATTACTACTATACAATCACAATCATACAAAAACAATCATACAATCACAATCATACGATGACAATCATACAATTACTACTATACAATCACAATCATACAAAAACAATCATACAATCACAATCATACAATCACAATCATACGATCACAATCATACGAAGTCAATCATACAATTACTACTATACAATCACAATCATACAAAAACAATCGTACAATCACAATCATACAATTACTACTATACAATCACAATCATACAAAAAAAATCATACAATCACAATCATACAATCACACTCATATGATCACAATCATACAATCACAATGATACAATCACAATCATACAATCACAATCATACAATCACAATCATACAATCACAATCATACGATCACAATCATACGAAGACAATCATACAATTACTACTATACAATCACAATCATACAATCACAATCATACGATGACTATCATACAATTACTACTATACAATCACAATCATACAAAAACAATCATACAATCAGAATCACACAATCACTATCATACAATCGCAATCATACATTCACAATCATACAATCACAATCATACAATAACAATCATACAATCACAATAATACAATCACAATCATACAATCTCAATCATACAATCACAATTATACAATCACAATCATACAATCACAATCATACAATCACAATAATACTATCGCAATCATACAATCACAATCATACAATCACAATCATACAATCACAATCATACTATCGCAATCACACAATCACAATCATACAATCACAATCATACAATCACAATAATACAATCACAATCATACAATCACAATCGTACAATCACAATCATACGATCACAATCATACAAAAACAATCATACAATCACAATCATACAATCACAATCATATGATCACAATCATACAATCACAAAGATACAATCACAATCATACAATCACAATCATACAATCACAATCATGCAATCACAATCATACTATCGCAATCATACAATCACAGTCATACAATCACAATCATACAATCACAATCATACAATCACAATCATACAATCACAATCATACAATCACAATCATACAATCACAATCATACAATCACAATCATACAATCACAATCATACAAAAACAATCATACAATCACAATCATATGATCACAATCATATGATCACAATCATGCAATCACAATGATACAATCACAATCATACAATCACAATCATACGATCATAATCATACAAGAACAATCATACAATCACAATAATAGAACAATAATTATTCAACCACAATCAAACGATCACAATCATACAATCACAATCATACTATCGCAATCATACAATCACAATCATACAATCACAATCATACAATCACAATAATACAATCACAATCATACAATCACAATCATACAATCACAATAATACTATCGCAATCATACAATCACAATCATACAATCACAATCATACAATCACAATCATACTATCGCAATCATACAATCACAATCATACAATCACAATCATACAATCACAATAATACAATCACAATCATACAATCACAATCGTACAATCACAATCATACAATCACAATCATACAATCACAATCATACAATCACAATCATACGATCACAATCATACGAAGACAATCATACAATTACTACTATACAATCACAATCATACAAAGACAATCATACAATCACAATCATACGATGACAATCATACAATTACTACTATACAATCACAATCATACAAAAACAATCATACAATCACAATCATACAATCACAATCATACGATCACAATCATACGAAGTCAATCATACAATTACTACTATACAATCACAATCATACAAAAACAATCGTACAATCACAATCATACAATTACTACTATACAATCACAATCATACAAAAACAATCATACAATCACAATCATACAATCACACTCATATGATCACAATCATACAATCACAATGATACAATCACAATCATACAATCACAATCATACAATCACAATCATACAATCACAATCATACGATCACAATCATACGAAGACAATCATACAATTACTACTATACAATCACAATCATACAATCACAATCATACGATGACAATCATACAATTACTACTATACAATCACAATCATACAAAAACAATCATACAATCAGAATCACACAATCACTATCATACAATCGCAATCATACATTCACAATCATACAATCACAATCATACAATCACAATAATACAATCACAATCATACAATCTCAATCATACAATCACAATTATACAATCACAATCATACAACCACAATCATACAATCACAATCATACAATCACAATCATACAATCACAATCATACAATCACAATCATACAATCACAATCATACTATCGCAATCATACAATCACAGTCATACAATCACAATCATACAATCACAATCATACAATCACAATCATACAATCACAATCATACAATCACAATCATACAATCACAATCATACAAAAACAATCATACAATCACAATCATACAATCACAATCATATGATCACAATCATACAATCACAATGATACAATCACAATCATACAATCACAATCATACAATCACAATCATACAATCACAATCATACAATCACAATCATACAAAAACAATCATACAATCACAATCATATGATCACAATCATATGATCACAATCATACAATCACAATGATACAACCACAATCATACAATCACAATCATACGATCATAATCATACAAGAACAATCATACAATCACAATAATAGAACAATAATTATTCAACCACAATCAAACGATCACAATCATACAATCACAATCATACAATCACAATCATACAAAAACAATCATACAATCACAATCATATGATCACAATCATATGATCACAGTCATACAATCACAATCATACAATCACAATCATACAATCACAATCATACAATCACAATCATACAATCACAATCATACAATCACAATCATACAATCACAATCATACAATCACAATCATACAATCACAATCATACAATCACAATCATACAATCACAATCATACAATCACAATCATACAATCACAATCATACAAAAACAATCATACAATCACAATCATACGATCACAATCATATGATCACAATCATACAATCACAATGATACAATCACAATCATACAATCACAATCATACAATCACAATCATACAATCACAATCATACAAAAACAATCATACAATCACAATCATATGATTACAATCATATGATCACAATCATACAATCACAATGATACAATCACAATCATACAATCACAATCATACAATCACAATCATACAAAACCAATCATACAATCACAATCATATGATCACAATCATATGATCACAATCATACAATCACAATCATACAATCACAATCATACGATCACAATCATACAATCACAATCATACAATCACAATCATACGATCACAATCATACAAAAACAATCATACAATCACAATCATACGATGACAATCATACAATTACTACTATACAATCACAATCATACAAAAACAATCATACAATCACAATCATACAATCACAATCATACAATCACAATCATACATTCAGAATCATACAATCACAATCATACAATCACAATCATACAATCACAATAATACAATCACAATCATACAATCTCAATCATACAATCACAATCTTACAATCACAATCATACAATCTCAATCATACAATCACAATCATACAATCACAATCATACAATCACAATCATACAATCACAATCATACTATCGCAATCATACAATCACAATCATACAATCACAATCATACAATCACAATAATACAATCACAATCATACAATCACAATCATACAATCACAATCATACAATCACAATCATACAAAAACAATCATACAATCACAATCATACAATCACAATCATATGATCACAATCATACAATCACAATGATACAATCACAATCATACAATCACAATCATACAATCACAATCATACAATCACAATCATACGATCACAATCATACGAAGACAATCATACAATTACTACTATACAATCACAATCATACAAAAACAATCATACAATCAGAATCACACAATCACTATCATACAATCGCAATCATACATTCACAATCATACAATCACAATCATACAATAACAATCATACAATCACAATAATACAATCACAATCATACAATCTCAATCATACAATCACAATTATACAATCACAATCATACAATCACAATCATACAATCACAATAATACTATCGCAATCATACAATCACAATCATACAATCACAATCATACAATCACAATCATACTATCGCAATCACACAATCACAATCATACAATCACAATCATACAATCACAATAATACAATCACAATCATACAATCACAATCGTACAATCACAATCATACGATCACAATCATACAAAAACAATCATACAATCACAATCATACAATCACAATCATATGATCACAATCATACAATCACAAAGATACAATCACAATCATACAATCACAATCATACAATCACAATCATGCAATCACAATCATACTATCGCAATCATACAATCACAGTCATACAATCACAATCATACAATCACAATCATACAATCACAATCATACAATCACAATCATACAATCACAATCATACAATCACAATCATACAATCACAATCATACAATCACAATCATACAAAAACAATCATACAATCACAATCATATGATCACAATCATATGATCACAATCATGCAATCACAATGATACAATCACAATCATACAATCACAATCATACGATCATAATCATACAAGAACAATCATACAATCACAATAATAGAACAATAATTATTCAACCACAATCAAACGATCACAATCATACAATCACAATCATACTATCGCAATCATACAATCACAATCATACAATCACAATCATACAATCACAATAATACAATCACAATCATACAATCACAATCATACAATCACAATAATACTATCGCAATCATACAATCACAATCATACAATCACAATCATACAATCACAATCATACTATCGCAATCATACAATCACAATCATACAATCACAATCATACAATCACAATAATACAATCACAATCATACAATCACAATCGTACAATCACAATCATACAATCACAATCATACAATCACAATCATACAATCACAATCATACGATCACAATCATACGAAGACAATCATACAATTACTACTATACAATCACAATCATACAAAGACAATCATACAATCACAATCATACGATGACAATCATACAATTACTACTATACAATCACAATCATACAAAAACAATCATACAATCACAATCATACAATCACAATCATACGATCACAATCATACGAAGTCAATCATACAATTACTACTATACAATCACAATCATACAAAAACAATCGTACAATCACAATCATACAATTACTACTATACAATCACAATCATACAAAAACAATCATACAATCACAATCATACAATCACACTCATATGATCACAATCATACAATCACAATGATACAATCACAATCATACAATCACAATCATACAATCACAATCATACAATCACAATCATACGATCACAATCATACGAAGACAATCATACAATTACTACTATACAATCACAATCATACAATCACAATCATACGATGACAATCATACAATTACTACTATACAATCACAATCATACAAAAACAATCATACAATCAGAATCACACAATCACTATCATACAATCGCAATCATACATTCACAATCATACAATCACAATCATACAATCACAATAATACAATCACAATCATACAATCTCAATCATACAATCACAATTATACAATCACAATCATACAACCACAATCATACAATCACAATCATACAATCACAATCATACAATCACAATCATACAATCACAATCATACAATCACAATCATACTATCGCAATCATACAATCACAGTCATACAATCACAATCATACAATCACAATCATACAATCACAATCATACAATCACAATCATACAATCACAATCATACAATCACAATCATACAAAAACAATCATACAATCACAATCATACAATCACAATCATATGATCACAATCATACAATCACAATGATACAATCACAATCATACAATCACAATCATACAATCACAATCATACAATCACAATCATACAATCACAATCATACAAAAACAATCATACAATCACAATCATATGATCACAATCATATGATCACAATCATACAATCACAATGATACAACCACAATCATACAATCACAATCATACGATCATAATCATACAAGAACAATCATACAATCACAATAATAGAACAATAATTATTCAACCACAATCAAACGATCACAATCATACAATCACAATCATACAATCACAATCATACAAAAACAATCATACAATCACAATCATATGATCACAATCATATGATCACAGTCATACAATCACAATCATACAATCACAATCATACAATCACAATCATACAATCACAATCATACAATCACAATCATACAATCACAATCATACAATCACAATCATACAATCACAATCATACAATCACAATCATACAATCACAATCATACAATCACAATCATACAATCACAATCATACAATCACAATCATACAATCACAATCATACAAAAACAATCATACAATCACAATCATACGATCACAATCATATGATCACAATCATACAATCACAATGATACAATCACAATCATACAATCACAATCATACAATCACAATCATACAATCACAATCATACAATCACAATCATACAAAAACAATCATACAATCACAATCATATGATCACAATCATATGATCACAATCATACAATCACAATGATACAATCACAATCATACAATCACAATCATACAATCACAATCATACAAAACCAATCATACAATCACAATCATATGATCACAATCATATGATCACAATCATACAATCACAATCATACAATCACAATCATACGATCACAATCATACAATCACAATCATACAATCACAATCATACGATCACAATCATACAAAAACAATCATACAATCACAATCATACGATGACAATCATACAATTACTACTATACAATCACAATCATACAAAAACAATCATACAATCACAATCATACAATCACAATCATACAATCACAATCATACATTCAGAATCATACAATCACAATCATACAATCACAATCATACAATCACAATAATACAATCACAATCATACAATCTCAATCATACAATCACAATCTTACAATCACAATCATACAATCTCAATCATACAATCACAATCATACAATCACAATCATACAATCACAATCATACAATCACAATCATACTATCGCAATCATACAATCACAATCATACAATCACAATCATACAATCACAATAATACAATCACAATCATACAATCACAATCATACAATCACAATCATACAATCACAATCATACAAAAACAATCATACAATCACAATCATACAATCACAATCATATGATCACAATCATACAATCACAATGATACAATCACAATCATACAATCACAATCATACAATCACAATCATACAATCACAATCATACGATCACAATCATACGAAGACAATCATACAATTACTACTATACAATCACAATCATACAAAAACAATCATACAATCACAATCATACGATGACAATCATACAATTACTACTATACAATCACAATCATACAAAAACAATCATACAATCACAATCATACAATCACAATCATATGATCACAATCATACAATCACAATCATACAATCACAATCATACAATCACAATCATACAATCACAATCATACGATCACAATCATACGAAGACAATCATACAATCACAATCGAACAATCACAATCATACTATCGCAATCATACAATCACAATAATACAATCACAATCATACAATCACAATCATACAATCACAATCATACAATCACAATCATACAATCACAATCATACAATCACAATCATACAATCACAATCATACAATCGCAATCATACAATCGCAATCATACTATCGCAATCATACAATCACAACCATACAATCACAATCATACAATCACAATCATACAATCACAATCATACAATCACAATCATACAATCACAATCATGCAATTACAATCATACGATCATAATCATACAAGAACAATCATACAATCACAATAATAGAACAATAATTATACAACCACAATCAAACGATCACAATCATACAATCACAATCATACGATCACAATCGTACGATCACAATCGTACGATCACAATCATACAATCACAATCATACAAAAACAATCATACAATCACAATCATACACTCACAATCATACGCTCACAATCATTCAATCACAATGATACAATCACAATCATACAATCACAATCATACGATCACAATCATACGATCACAATCATACGAAGACAATCATACAATTACTACTATACAATCACAATCATACAAAAACAATCATACAATCACAATCATATGATGACAATCATACAATTACTACTATACAATCACAATCATACGAAAACAATCATACAATCTCAATCATACAATCACAATCATACAATCACAATCATACATTCACAATCATACAATAACAATCATACAATCACAATCACACAATCACAATAATACAATCACAATCATACAATCTCAATCATACAATCACAATCATACAATCACAATCATACAATCACAATCATACAAAAACAATCATTCAATCACAATCATACAATCACAATCATACAATCACAATCATGCAATCACAATCATACAATCACAATCATACAATCACAATCATACAATCACAATCATACAATCACAATCATACAATCACAATCATGCAATCACAATCATATAATCACAATCATACAATCACAATCATTCAAAAACAATCATACAATCACAATCATACAATCACAATCATACAATCATAATCATATAATCACACTCATAAAATTGCAATCATACAATCGCAATCATACAATCACAATCATACCATCACAATCATACAGGCACAATCATACAATTACAATCATGAAATCACAATCATACAAAAACAATCATGCAATCACAATGATACAATCACAATCATACAATCACAATCATACAATCACAATCATACCAGCACAATCATACAATCACAATCATACAATCACAATCATACAATCAAAATCATACAATCACAATCATACAATCACTATCATACGATCACAATCATACGAAGACAATCATACAATTACTACTATACAATCACAATCATACAAAAACAATCATACAATCACAATCATACGATGACAATCATACAATTACTACTATACAATCACAATCATACAAAAACAATCATACAATCAGAATCACACAATCACTATCATACAATCACAATCATACATTCACAATCATACAATCACAATCATACAATCACAATCATACAATCACAATAATACAATCACAATCATACAATCTCAATCATACAATCACAATCATACAATCACAATCATACAATCACAATCATACAATCACAATCATACTATCGCAATCATACAATCACAGTCATACAATCACAATCATACAATCACAATCATACAATCACAATCATACAATCACAATCATACAATCACAATCATACAATCACAATCATACAATCACAATCATACAAAAACAATCATACAATCACAATCATACAATCACAATCATATGATCACAATCATACAATCACAATGATACAATCACAATCATACAATCACAATCATACAATCACAATCATACAATCACAATCATACAATCACAATCATACAAAAACAATCATACAATCACAATCATATGATCACAATCATATGATCACAATCATACAATCACAATGATACAACCACAATCATACAATCACAATCATACGATCATAATCATACAAGAACAATCATACAATCACAATAATAGAACAATAATTATTCAACCACAATCAAACGATCACAATCATACAATCACAATCATACAATCACAATCATACAAAAACAATCATACAATCACAATCATATGATCACAATCATATGATCACAGTCATACAATCACAATCATACAATCACAATCATACAATCACAATCATACAATCACAATCATACAATCACAATCATACAATCACAATCATACAATCACAATCATACAATCACAATCATACAATCACAATCATACAATCACAATCATACAATCACAATCATACAATCACAATCATACAATCACAATCATACAAAAACAATCATACAATCACAATCATACGATCACAATCATATGATCACAATCATACAATCACAATGATACAATCACAATCATACAATCACAATCATACAATCACAATCATACAATCACAATCATACAATCACAATCATACAAAAACAATCATACAATCACAATCATATGATCACAATCATATGATCACAATCATATGATCACAATCATACAATCACAATGATACAATCACAATCATACAATCACAATCATACAATCACAATCATACAAAACCAATCATACAATCACAATCATATGATCACAATCATATGATCACAATCATACAATCACAATCATACAATCACAATCATACGATCACAATCATACAATCACAATCATACAATCACAATCATACGATCACAATCATACAAAAACAATCATACAATCACAATCATACGATGACAATCATACAATTACTACTATACAATCACAATCATACAAAAACAATCATACAATCACAATCATACAATCACAATCATACAATCACAATCATACATTCAGAATCATACAATCACAATCATACAATCACAATCATACAATCACAATAATACAATCACAATCATACAATCTCAATCATACAATCACAATCTTACAATCACAATCATACAATCTCAATCATACAATCACAATCATACAATCACAATCATACAATCACAATCATACAATCACAATCATACTATCGCAATCATACAATCACAATCATACAATCACAATCATACAATCACAATAATACAATCACAATCATACAATCACAATCATACAATCACAATCATACAATCACAATCATACAATCACAATCATACAAAAACAATCATACAATCACAATCATACAATCACAATCATACAATCACAATCATATGATCACAATCATACAATCACAATGATACAATCACAATCATACAATCACAATCATACAATCACAATCATACAATCACAATCATACGATCACAATCATACGAAGACAATCATACAATTACTACTATACAATCACAATCATACAAAAACAATCATACAATCACAATCATACGATGACAATCATACAATTACTACTATACAATCACAATCATACAAAAACAATCATACAATCACAATCATACAATCACAATCATATGATCACAATCATACAATCACAATCATACAATCACAATCATACAATCACAATCATACAATCACAATCATACGATCACAATCATACGAAGACAATCATACAATCACAATCGTACAATCACAATCATACTATCGCAATCATACAATCACAATAATACAATCACAATCATACAATCACAATCATACAATCACAATCATACAATCACAATCATACAATCACAATCATACAATCACAATCATACAATCACAATCATACAATCGCAATCATACAATCGCAATCATACTATCGCAATCATACAATCACAACCATACAATCACAATCATACAATCACAATCATACAATCACAATCATACAATCACAATCATACAATCACAATCATGCAATTACAATCATACGATCATAATCATACAAGAACAATCATACAATCACAATAATAGAACAATAATTATACAACCACAATCAAACGATCACAATCATACAATCACAATCATACGATCACAATCGTACGATCACAATCGTACGATCACAATCATACAATCACAATCATACAAAAACAATCATACAATCACAATCATACACTCACAATCATACGCTCACAATCATTCAATCACAATGATACAATCACAATCATACAATCACAATCATACGATCACAATCATACGATCACAATCATACGAAGACAATCATACAATTACTACTATACAATCACAATCATACAAAAACAATCATACAATCACAATCATATGATGACAATCATACAATTACTACTATACAATCACAATCATACGAAAACAATCATACAATCTCAATCATACAATCACAATCATACAATCACAATCATACATTCACAATCATACAATAACAATCATACAATCACAATCACACAATCACAATAATACAATCACAATCATACAATCTCAATCATACAATCACAATCATACAATCACAATCATACAATCACAATCATACAAAAACAATCATTCAATCACAATCATACAATCACAATCATACAATCACAATCATGCAATCACAATCATACAATCACAATCATACAATCACAATCATACAATCACAATCATACAATCACAATCATACGAAGACAATCATACAATTACTACTATACAATCACAATCATACAAAAACAATCATACAATCACAATCATACGATGACAATCATACAATTACTACTATACAATCACAATCATTCAAAAACAATCATACAATCACAATCACACAATCACTATCATACAATCACAATCATACATTCACAATCATACAATCACAATCATACAATCACAATCATACAATCACAATAGTCCAATCACAATCATACAATCTCAATCATACAATCACAATAATACAATCACAATCATACAATCTCAATCATACAATCACAATCATACAATCACAATCATGCAATCACAATCATATAATCACAATCATACAATCACAATCATTCAAAAACAATCATACAATCACAATCATACAATCACAATCATACAATCATAATCATATAATCACACTCATAAAATTGCAATCATACAATCGCAATCATACAATCACAATCATACCATCACAATCATACAGGCACAATCATACAATTACAATCATGAAATCACAATCATACAAAAACAATCATGCAATCACAATGATACAATCACAATCATACAATCACAATCATACAATCACAATCATACCAGCACAATCATACAATCACAATCATACAATCACAATCATACAATCACAATCATACAATCACAATCATACAATCACTATCATACGATCACAATCATACGAAGACAATCATACAATTACTACTATACAATCACAATCATACAAAAACAATCATACAATCACAATCATACGATGACAATCATACAATTACTACTATACAATCACAATCATACAAAAACAATCATACAATCAGAATCACACAATCACTATCATACAATCACAATCATACATTCACAATCATACAATCACAATCATACAATCACAATCATACAATCACAATAATACAATCACAATCATACAATCTCAATCATACAATCACAATCATACAATCACAATCATACAATCACAATCATACAATCACAATCATACTATCGCAATCATACAATCACAGTCATACAATCACAATCATACAATCACAATCATACAATCACAATCATACAATCACAATCATACAATCACAATCATACAATCACAATCATACAAAAACAATCATACAATCACAATCATACAATCACAATCATATGATCACAATCATACAATCACAATGATACAATCACAATCATACAATCACAATCATACAATCACAATCATACAATCACAATCATACAATCACAATCATACAAAAACAATCATACAATCACAATCATATGATCACAATCATATGATCACAATCATACAATCACAATGATACAACCACAATCATACAATCACAATCATACGATCATAATCATACAAGAACAATCATACAATCACAATAATAGAACAATAATTATTCAACCACAATCAAACGATCACAATCATACAATCACAATCATACAATCACAATCATACAAAAACAATCATACAATCACAATCATATGATCACAATCATATGATCACAGCCATACAATCACAATCATACAATCACAATCATACAATCACAATCATACAATCACAATCATACAATCACAATCATACAATCACAATCATACAATCACAATCATACAATCACAATCATACAATCACAATCATACAATCACAATCATACAATCACAATCATACAATCACAATCATACAATCACAATCATACAAAAACAATCATACAATCACAATCATACGATCACAATCATATGATCACAATCATACAATCACAATGATACAATCACAATCATACAATCACAATCATACAATCACAATCATACAATCACAATCATACAATCACAATCATACAAAAACAATCATACAATCACAATCATATGATCACAATCATATGATCACAATCATATGATCACAATCATACAATCACAATGATACAATCACAATCATACAATCACAATCATACAATCACAATCATACAAAACCAATCATACAATCACAATCATATGATCACAATCATATGATCACAATCATACAATCACAATCATACAATCACAATCATACGATCACAATCATACAATCACAATCATACAATCACAATCATACGATCACAATCATACAAAAACAATCATACAATCACAATCATACGATGACAATCATACAATTACTACTATACAATCACAATCATACAAAAACAATCATACAATCACAATCATACAATCACAATCATACAATCACAATCATACATTCAGAATCATACAATCACAATCATACAATCACAATCATACAATCACAATAATACAATCACAATCATACAATCTCAATCATACAATCACAATCTTACAATCACAATCATACAATCTCAATCATACAATCACAATCATACAATCACAATCATACAATCACAATCATACAATCACAATCATACAATCACAATCATACTATCGCAATCATACAATCACAATCATACAATCACAATCATACAATCACAATAATACAATCACAATCATACAATCACAATCATACAATCACAATCATACAATCACAATCATACAAAAACAATCATACAATCACAATCATACAATCACAATCATATGATCACAATCATACAATCACAATGATACAATCACAATCATACAATCACAATCATACAATCACAATCATACAATCACAATCATACGATCACAATCATACGAAGACAATCATACAATTACTACTATACAATCACAATCATACAAAAACAATCATACAATCACAATCATACGATGACAATCATACAATTACTACTATACAATCACAATCATACAAAAACAATCATACAATCACAATCATACAATCACAATCATATGATCACAATCATACAATCACAATCATACAATCACAATCATACAATCACAATCATACAATCACAATCATACGATCACAATCATACGAAGACAATCATACAATCACAATCGTACAATCACAATCATACTATCGCAATCATACAATCACAATAATACAATCACAATCATACAATCACATTCATACAATCACAATCATACAATCACAATCATACAATCACAATCATACAATCACAATCATACAATCACAATCATACAATCGCAATCATACAATCGCAATCATACTATCGCAATCATACAATCACAACCATACAATCACAATCATACAATCACAATCATACAATCACAATCATACAATCACAATCATACAATCACAATCATGCAATTACAATCATACGATCATAATCATACAAGAACAATCATACAACCACAATAATAGAACAATAATTATACAACCACAATCAAACGATCACAATCATACAATCACAATCATACGATCACAATCGTACGATCACAATCGTACGATCACAATCATACAATCACAATCATACAAAAACAATCATACAATCACAATCATACACTCACAATCATACGCTCACAATCATTCAATCACAATGATACAATCACAATCATACAATCACAATCATACGATCACAATCATACGATCACAATCATACGAAGACAATCATACAATTACTACTATACAATCACAATCATACAAAAACAATCATACAATCACAATCATATGATGACAATCATACAATTACTACTATACAATCACAATCATACGAAAACAATCATACAATCTCAATCATACAATCACAATCATACAATCACAATCATACATTCACAATCATACAATAACAATCATACAATCACAATCACACAATCACAATAATACAATCACAATCATACAATCTCAATCATACAATCACAATCATACAATCACAATCATACAATCACAATCATACAAAAACAATCATTCAATCACAATCATACAATCACAATCATACAATCACAATCATGCAATCACAATCATACAATCACAATCATACAATCACAATCATACAATCACAATCATACAATCACAATCATACGAAGACAATCATACAATTACTACTATACAATCACAATCATACAAAAACAATCATACAATCACAATCATACGATGACAATCATACAATTACTACTATACAATCACAATCATTCAAAAACAATCATACAATCACAATCACACAATCACTATCATACAATCACAATCATACATTCACAATCATACAATCACAATCATACAATCACAATCATACAATCACAATAGTCCAATCACAATCATACAATCTCAATCATACAATCACAATAATACAATCACAATCATACAATCTCAATCATACAATCACAATCATACAATCACAATCATGCAATCACAATCATATAATCACAATCATACAATCACAATCATTCAAAAACAATCATACAATCACAATCATACAATCACAATCATACAATCATAATCATATAATCACACTCATAAAATTGCAATCATACAATCGCAATCATACAATCACAATCATACCATCACAATCATACAGGCACAATCATACAATTACAATCATGAAATCACAATCATACAAAAACAATCATGCAATCACAATGATACAATCACAATCATACAATCACAATCATACAATCACAATCATACAATCACAATCATACAATCACAATCATACAATCACAATCATACAATCACAATCATACAAAAACAATCATACAATCACAATCATACGATCACAATCATATGATCACAATCATACAATCACAATGATACAATCACAATCATACAATCACAATCATACAATCACAATCATACAATCACAATCATACAATCACAATCATACAAAAACAATCATACAATCACAATCATATGATCACAATCATATGATCACAATCATATGATCACAATCATACAATCACAATGATACAATCACAATCATACAATCACAATCATACAATCACAATCATACAAAACCAATCATACAATCACAATCATATGATCACAATCATATGATCACAATCATACAATCACAATCATACAATCACAATCATACGATCACAATCATACAATCACAATCATACAATCACAATCATACGATCACAATCATACAAAAACAATCATACAATCACAATCATACGATGACAATCATACAATTACTACTATACAATCACAATCATACAAAAACAATCATACAATCACAATCATACAATCACAATCATACAATCACAATCATACATTCAGAATCATACAATCACAATCATACAATCACAATCATACAATCACAATAATACAATCACAATCATACAATCTCAATCATACAATCACAATCTTACAATCACAATCATACAATCTCAATCATACAATCACAATCATACAATCACAATCATACAATCACAATCATACAATCACAATCATACAATCACAATCATACTATCGCAATCATACAATCACAATCATACAATCACAATCATACAATCACAATAATACAATCACAATCATACAATCACAATCATACAATCACAATCATACAATCACAATCATACAAAAACAATCATACAATCACAATCATACAATCACAATCATATGATCACAATCATACAATCACAATGATACAATCACAATCATACAATCACAATCATACAATCACAATCATACAATCACAATCATACGATCACAATCATACGAAGACAATCATACAATTACTACTATACAATCACAATCATACAAAAACAATCATACAATCACAATCATACGATGACAATCATACAATTACTACTATACAATCACAATCATACAAAAACAATCATACAATCACAATCATACAATCACAATCATATGATCACAATCATACAATCACAATCATACAATCACAATCATACAATCACAATCATACAATCACAATCATACGATCACAATCATACGAAGACAATCATACAATCACAATCGTACAATCACAATCATACTATCGCAATCATACAATCACAATAATACAATCACAATCATACAATCACATTCATACAATCACAATCATACAATCACAATCATACAATCACAATCATACAATCACAATCATACAATCACAATCATACAATCGCAATCATACAATCGCAATCATACTATCGCAATCATACAATCACAACCATACAATCACAATCATACAATCACAATCATACAATCACAATCATACAATCACAATCATACAATCACAATCATGCAATTACAATCATACGATCATAATCATACAAGAACAATCATACAACCACAATAATAGAACAATAATTATACAACCACAATCAAACGATCACAATCATACAATCACAATCATACGATCACAATCGTACGATCACAATCGTACGATCACAATCATACAATCACAATCATACAAAAACAATCATACAATCACAATCATACACTCACAATCATACGCTCACAATCATTCAATCACAATGATACAATCACAATCATACAATCACAATCATACGATCACAATCATACGATCACAATCATACGAAGACAATCATACAATTACTACTATACAATCACAATCATACAAAAACAATCATACAATCACAATCATATGATGACAATCATACAATTACTACTATACAATCACAATCATACGAAAACAATCATACAATCTCAATCATACAATCACAATCATACAATCACAATCATACATTCACAATCATACAATAACAATCATACAATCACAATCACACAATCACAATAATACAATCACAATCATACAATCTCAATCATACAATCACAATCATACAATCACAATCATACAATCACAATCATACAAAAACAATCATTCAATCACAATCATACAATCACAATCATACAATCACAATCATGCAATCACAATCATACAATCACAATCATACAATCACAATCATACAATCACAATCATACAATCACAATCATACGAAGACAATCATACAATTACTACTATACAATCACAATCATACAAAAACAATCATACAATCACAATCATACGATGACAATCATACAATTACTACTATACAATCACAATCATTCAAAAACAATCATACAATCACAATCACACAATCACTATCATACAATCACAATCATACATTCACAATCATACAATCACAATCATACAATCACAATCATACAATCACAATAGTCCAATCACAATCATACAATCTCAATCATACAATCACAATAATACAATCACAATCATACAATCTCAATCATACAATCACAATCATACAATCACAATCATGCAATCACAATCATATAATCACAATCATACAATCACAATCATTCAAAAACAATCATACAATCACAATCATACAATCACAATCATACAATCATAATCATATAATCACACTCATAAAATTGCAATCATACAATCGCAATCATACAATCACAATCATACCATCACAATCATACAGGCACAATCATACAATTACAATCATGAAATCACAATCATACAAAAACAATCATGCAATCACAATGATACAATCACAATCATACAATCACAATCATACAATCACAATCATACAATCACAATCATACAATCACAATCATACAATCACAATCATACAATCACAATCATACAATCACAATCATACAATCACTATCATACGATCACAATCATACGAAGACAATCATACAATTACTACTATACAATCACAATCATACAAAAACAATCATACAATCACAATCATACGATGACAATCATACAATTACTACTATACAATCACAATCATACAAAAACAATCATACAATCAGAATCACACAATCACCATCATACAATCACAATCATACATTCACAATCATACAATCACAATCATACAATCACAATCATACAATCACAATAATACAATCACAATCATACAATCTCAATCATACAATCACAATTATACAATCACAATCATACAATCACAATCATACAATCACAATCATACTATCGCAATCATACAATCACAATCATACAATCACAATCATACAATCACAATCATACTATCGCAATCATACAATCACAATCATACAATCACAATCATACAATCACAATAATACAATCACAATCATACAATCACAATCATACAATCACAATCATACAATCACAATCATACAATCACAATTATACAAAAACAATCATACAATCACAATCATACAATCACAATCATATGATCACAATCTTACAATCACAATGATACAATCTCAATCATACAATCTCAATCATACAATCCCAATCATACAATCACAATCATACAATCACTATCATACAATCACAATCATACAATCACAATCATACAATCACAATCATACAATCACAATCATACAATCACAATAATACAATCACAATCATACAATCTCAATCATACAATCACAATCATACAATCACAATCATTCAATCACAATCATGCAATCACAATCATACAATCACAATCATACAATCACAATCATACGATCACAATCATACGGAGACAATCATACAATTACTCCTATACAATCACAATCACACAAAAACAATCATACAATCACAATCATACGATGACAATCATACAATTACTACTATACAATCACAATCATACAAAAACGATCATACAATCACAATCATACAATCACAATCATACAATCACAATCATACAATCACAATCATACAATCACAATCATACATTCACAATCATACAATCACAATCATACAATCACAATCATACAACCACAATAATACAATCACAATCATACAATCTCAATCATACAGTCACAATCATACAATCACAATCATACGATGACAATCATACAATTACTACTATACAATCACAATCATACAAAAACAACCATAAAATCACAATCATACAATCACAATCATACAATCACAATCATACAATCACAATCATACATTCACAATCATACAATCACAATCATACAATCACAATCATACAACCACAATAATACAATCACAATCATACAATCTCAATCATACAATCACAATCATACAAAAACAATCATACAATCACAATCATACAATCACAATCATACAATCATAATCATATAATCACACTCATAAAATTGCAATCATACAATCGCAATCATACAATCACAATCATACCATCACAATCATGCAGGCACAATCATAAAATCAGAATCATAGAATCACAATCATACAAAAACAATCATGCAATCACAATCATGCAATCACAATCGTACAATCGCAATCGAACAATCAGAACCATATGATCACAATCATACAATCACAATCGTACAATCTCAATCATACAATCACAATCATACAATCACAATCATACAATCACAATCATACAATCACAATCATACAATCGCAATCAAACAATCACAATCATACGATCGCAATCGTACAATCGCAATCATACACTCACAATCATTCAATCACAATGATACAATCACAATCATACAATGACAATCATACGATGACAATCATACAATTACTACTATACAATCACAATCATACAAAAACAATCATACAATCACAATCATACAATCACAATCATACAATCGCAATCGTACAATCACAATCTTACAATCACAATCATACAATCACAATCATACTATCGCAATCATACAATCACTATCATACAATCACAATCATACAATCACAATCATACAATCACAATCATACTATCGCAATCATACAATCACAATCATACAATCACAATCATACAATCACAATCATACAATCACAATCATGCAATCTCAATCATACAATCACAATCATACAATCACAATCATGCAATCACAATCATATAATCACAATCATACAATCACAATCATTCAAAAACAATCATACAATCGCAATCATACAATCACAATCATACCATCACAATCATACAGGCACAATCATACAATTACAATCATGAAATCACAATCATACAAAAACAATCATGCAATCACAATGATACAATCACAATCATACAATCACAATCATACAATCACAATCATACCAGCACAATCATACAATCACAATCATACAATCACAATCATACAATCACAATCATACAATCACAATCATACAATCACTATCATACGATCACAATCATACGAAGACAATCATACAATTACTACTATACAATCACAATCATACAAAAACAATCATACAATCACAATCATACGATGACAATCATACAATTACTACTATACAATCACAATCATACAAAAACAATCATACAATCAGAATCACACAATCACTATCATACAATCACAATCATACATTCACAATCATACAATCACAATCATACAATCACAATCATACAATCACAATAATACAATCACAATCATACAATCTCAATCATACAATCACAATTATACAATCACAATCATACAATCACAATCATACAATCACAATCATACTATCACAATCATACAAAAACAATCATACAATCACAATCATACAATCACAATCATATAATCACACTCATAAAATTGCAATCATACAATCGCAATCATACAATCACAATCATACCATCACAATCATACAGGCACAATCATACAATCACAATCATGAAATCACAATCATACAAAAACAATCATGCAATCACAATGATACAATCACAATCATACAATCACAATCATACAATCACAATCATACAATCACAATCATACAATCACAATCATACAATCACAATCATACAATCACAATCATACAATCACAATCATACAATCACAATCATACAATCACTATCATACGATCACAATCATACGAAGACAATCATACAATTACTACTATACAATCACAATCATACGAAAACAATCATACAATCACAATCATACGATGACAATCATACAATTACTACTATACAATCACAATCATACAAAAACAATCATACAATCAGAATCACACAATCACCATCATACAATCACAATCATACATTCACAATCATACAATCACAATCATACAATCACAATCATACAATCACAATAATACAATCACAATCATACAATCTCAATCATACAATCACAATTATACAATCACAATCATACAATCACAATCATACAATCACAATCATACTATCGCAATCATACAATCACAATCATACAATCACAATCATACAATCACAATCATACTATCGCAATCATACAATCACAATCATACAATCACAATCATACAATCACAATAATACAATCACAATCATACAATCACAATCATACAATCACAATCATACAATCACAATCATACAATCACAATCATACAAAAACAATCATACAATCACAATCATACAATCACAATCATATGATCACAATCTTACAATCACAATGATACAATCTCAATCATACAATCTCAATCATACAATCCCAATCATACAATCACAATCATACAATCACTATCATACAATCACAATCATACAATCACAATCATACAATCACAATCATACAATCACAATCATACAATCACAATAATACAATCACAATCATACAATCTCAATCATACAATCACAATCATACAATCACAATCATTCAATCACAATCATGCAATCACAATCATACAATCACAATCATACAATCACAATCATACGATCACAATCATACGGAGACAATCATACAATTACTCCTATACAATCACAATCACACAAAAACAATCATACAATCACAATCATACGATGACAATCATACAATTACTACTATACAATCACAATCATACAAAAACGATCATACAATCACAATCATACAATCACAATCATACAATCACAATCATACAATCACAATCATACATTCACAATCATACAATCACAATCATACAATCACAATCATACAACCATAATAATACAATCACAATCATACAATCTCAATCATACAGTCACAATCATACAATCACAATCATACGATGACAATCATACAATTACTACTATACAATCACAATCATACAAAAACAACCATAAAATCACAATCATACAATCACAATCATACAATCACAATCATACAATCACAATCATACATTTACAATCATACAATCACAATCATACAATCACAATCATACAACCACAATAATACAATCACAATCATACAATCTCAATCATACAATCACAATCATACAAAAACAATCATACAATCACAATCATACAATCACAATCATACAATCATAATCATATAATCACACTCATAAAATTGCAATCATACAATCGCAATCATACAATCACAATCATACCATCACAATCATGCAGGCACAATCATAAAATCGGAATCATAGAATCACAATCATACAAAAACAATCATGCAATCACAATCATGCAATCACAATCGTACAATCGCAATCGAACAATCAGAACCATATGATCACAATCATACAATCACAATCGTACAATCTCAATCATACAATCACAATCATACAATCACAATCATACAATCACAATCATACAATCACAATCATACAATCGCAATCAAACAATCACAATCATACGATCGCAATCGTACAATCGCAATCATACACTCACAATCATTCAATCACAATGATACAATCACAATCATACAATGACAATCATACGATGACAATCATACAATTACTACTATACAATCACAATCATACAAAAACAATCATACAATCACAATCATACAATCACAATCATACAATCACAATCGTACAATCACAATCATACAATCACAATCATACAATCACAATCATACTATCGCAATCATACAATCACTATCATACAATCACAATCATACAATCACAATCATACAATCACAATCATACTATCGCAATCATACAATCACAATCATACAATCACAATCATACAATCACAATCATACAATCACAATCATGCAATTACAATCATATGATCATAATAAAACAAGAACAATCATACAATCACAATAATAGAACCATAATTATACAAACACAATCAAACGATCACAATCATACAATCACAATCATACGATCACAATCGTACGATCACAATCATAGAATCACAATCATACAAAAACAATCATACAATCACAATCATACACTCACAATCATACGCTCACAATCATTCAATCACAATGATACAATCACAATCATACAATCACAATCATACGATCACAATCATACGATCACAATCATACGAAGACAATCATACAATTACTACTATACAATCACAATCATACAAAAACAATCATACAATCACAATCATACGATGACAATCATACAATTACTACTATACAATCACAATCATACAAAAACAATCATACAATCACAATCATACAATCACAATCATACATTCACAATCATACAATCACAATCATACAATCACAATCATACAATCACAATAATACAATCACAATCATACAATCTCAATCATACAATCACAATCATACAATCACAATCATACAATCACAATCATACAATCACAATCATACAATCACAATCATACAATCACAATCATACAATCACAATCATACAATCACAATCATACAATCACAATCATACAATCACAATCATACAATCACAATCATACAATCACAATCATACAATCACAATCATACTATCGCAATCATACAATCACAATCATACAATCACAATAATACAATCACAATCATACAATCACAATCATACAATCACAATCATACAATCACAATCATACAATCACAATCATACAATCACAATCATACAATCACAATCATACAAAAACAATCATACAATCACAGTCATACAATCATAATCATATAATCACACTCATAAAATTGCAATCATACAATCGCAATCATACAATCACAATCATACCATCACAATCATACAGGCACAATCATACAATCACAATCATACAATCACAATCATACAAAAACAATCATGCAAAGACAAACATATAATCACAAACATACAATCACAATGATACAATCACAAACATACAATCACAATCATACAATCACAATCATACAATCACAATCATACAATCACAATCATACAATCACAATCATACAATCACTATCATACGATCACAATCATACGAAGACAATCATACAATTTCTACTATACAATCACAATCACACAAAAACAATCATACAATCACAATCATACGATGACAATCATACAATTACTACTATACAATCACAATCATACGATGACAATCATACAATTACTACTATACAATCACAATCATACAAAAACAATCATACAATCAGAATCACACAATCACTATCATACAATCACAATCATACAGTCACAATCATACAATCACAATCATACAATCACAATCATACGATCACAATAATACAATCACAATCATACAATCTCAATCATACAATCACAATTATACAATCACAATCATACAATCACAATCATACAATCACAATCATACTATCGCAATCATACAATCACAATCATACAATCACAATCATACAATCACAATCATACTATCGCAATCATACAATCACAATCATACAATCACAATCATACAATCACAATAATACAATCACAATCATACAATCACAATCATACAATCACAATCATACAATCACAATCATACAAAAACAATCATACAATCACAATCATACAATCACAATCATACAATCACAATCATATGATCGCAATCATACAATCACAATCATACAATCACAATAATACAATCACAATCATACAATCACAATCATACAATCACAATCATACAATCGCAATCATACAAAAACAATCATACAATCACAATCATACAATCACAATCATATGATCACAATCATACAATCACAATGATACAATCACAATCATACAATCACAATCATACAATCACAATCATACAATCACAATCATACGATCACAATCATACGAAGACAATCATACAATTACTACTATACAATCACAATCATACAAAAACAATCATACAATCACAATCATACGATGACAATCATACAATTACTACTATACAATCACAATCATACAAAAACAATCATACAATCACAATCATACAATCACAATCATACGATCACAATCATACGAAGTCAATCATACAATTACTACTATACAATCACAATCATACAAAAACAATCGTACAATCACAATCATACGATGACGATCATACAATTACTACTATACAATCACAATCATACAAAAACAATCATACAATCACAATCATACAATCACACTCATATGATCACAATCATACAATCACAATGATACAATCACAATCATACAATCACAATCATACAATCACAATCATACAATCACAATCATACGATGACAATCATACAATTACTACTATACAATCACAATCATACAAAAACAATCATACAATCAGAATCACACAATCACTATCATACAATCACAATCATACATTCACAATCATACAATCACAATCATACAATCACAATCATACAATCACAATAATACAATCACAATAATACAATCACAATCATACAATCACAATCATACAATCACAATCATACAAAAACAATCATGCAATGACAATTATATAATCACAATCATGCAATCACAATGATACAATCACAATCATACAATCACAATCATACAATCACAATCATACAATCACAATCATACAATCACTATCATACGATCACAATCATACGAAGACAATCATACAATTACTACTATACAATCACAATCACACAAAAACAATCATACAATCACAATCATACGATGACAATCATACAATTACTACTATACAATCACAATCATACAAAAACAATAATACAATCAGAATCACACAATCACTATCATACAATCACAATCATACATTCACAATCATACAATCACAATCATACAATCACAATCATACAATCACAATCATACAATCTCAATCATACAATCACAATTATACAATCACAATCATACAATCACAATCATACAATCACAATCATACTATCGCAATCATACAATCACAATCATACAATCACAATCATACAATCACAATCATACTATCGCAATCATACAATCACAATCATACAATCACAATCATACAATCACAATAATACAATCACAATCATACAATCACAATCGTACAATCACAATCATACAATCACAATCATACAAAAACAATCATACAATCACAAGAATACAATCACAATCATACAATCACAATCATACAATCACAATCATACGATGACAATCATACAATTACTACTATACAATCACAATCATACAAAAACAACCATAAAATCACAATCATACAATCACAATCATACAATCACAATCATACAATCACAATCATACATTCACAATCATACAATCACAATCATACAATCACAATCATACAACCACAATAATACAATCACAATCATACAATCTCAATCATACAATCACAATCATACAATCGCAATCATACAATCACAATCATACAATCACAATAATACAATCACAATCATACAATCACAATCATACAATCACAATCATACAAAAACAATCATGCAATGACAATTATATAATCACAATCATGCAATCACAATGATACAATCACAATCATACAATCACAATCATACAATCACAATCATACAATCACTATCATACGATCACAATCATACGAAGACAATCATACAATTACTACTATACAATCACAATCACACAAAAACAATCATACAATCACAATCATACGATGACAATCATACAATTACTACTATACAATCACAATCATACAAAAACAATAATACAATCAGAATCACACAATCACTATCACACAATCACAATCATACATTCACAATCATACAATCATAATCATACAATCACAATCATACAATCACAATCATACAATCTCAATCATACAATCACAATTATACAATCACAATCATACAATCACAATCATACAATCACAATCATACTATCGCAATCATACAATCACAATCATACAATCACAATCATACAATCACATTCATACTATCGCAATCATACAACACAATCATACAATCACAATCATACAATCACAATAATACAATCACAATCATACAATCACAATATTACAATCACAATCATACAATCACAATCATACAAAAACAATCATACAATCACAATCATACAATCACAATCATATGATCACAATCATACAATCACAATGATACAATCACAATCATACAATCACAATCATACAATCACAATCATACAATCACAATCATACAATCACAATCATACATTCACAATCATACAATCACAATCATACATTCACAATCATACAATCACAATAATACAATCACAATCATACAATCTCAATCATACAAGCACAATCATACAATCACAATCATACAATCACAATCATACAATCACAATCATACAATCACAATCATACTATCGCAATCATTCAATCACAATCATACTATCGCAATCATACAATCACAATCATACAATCACAATAATACAATCACAATCATACAATCACAATCATACAATCACAATCATACAATCGCAATCATACAAAAACAATCATACAATCACACTCATATGATCACAATCATAAAATCACAATGATACAATCACAATCATACAATCACAATCATACAATCACAATCATACGATCACAATCATACGAAGACAATCATACAATTACTACTATACAATCACAATCATACAATCACAATCATACGATGACAATCATACAATTACTACTATACAATCACAATCATACAAATACAATCATACAATCAGAATCACACAATCACTATCATACAATCGCAATCATACATTCACAATCATACAATCACAATCATACAATCACAATCATACAATCACAATAATACAATCACAATCATACAATCTCAATCATACAATCACAATTATACAATCACAATCATACAATCACAATCATACAATCACAATAATACTATCGCAATCATACAATCACAATCATACAATCACAATCATACAATCACAATCATACTATCGCAATCATACAATCACAATCATACAATCACAATCATACAATCACAATAATACAATCACAATCATACAATCACAATCGTACAATCACAATCATACAATCACAATCATACAAGAACAATCATACAATCACAATCATACAATCACAATCATATGATCACAATCATACAATCACAATGATACAATCACAATCATACAATCACAATCATACAATCACAATCATACAATCACAATCATACAATCACAATCATACTATCGCAATCATACAATCACAGTCATACAATCACAATCATACAATCACAATCATACAATCACAATCATACAATCACAATCATACAATCACAATCATACAATCACAATCATACAATCACAATCATACAATCACAATCATACAATCACAATCATATGATCACAATCATACAATCACAATGATACAATCACAATCATACAATCACAATCATACAATCACAATCATACAATCACAATCATACAATCACAATCATACAATCGCAATCATACAATCGCAATCATACAATCGCAATCATACTATCGCAATCATACAATTACAATCATACAATCACAATCATACAATCACAATCATACAATCACAATCATACAATCACAATCATACAATCACAATCATACAATCACAATCATACAATCACAATCATACAATCACAATCATACAATCACAATCATACAATCACAATCATACAATCACAATCATACAAAAACAATCATACAATCACAATCATACAATCACAATCATATGATCACAATCATACAATGACAATGATACAATCACAATCATACAATCACAATCATACAATCACAATCATATGATCACAATCATACGAAGACAATCATACAATTGCTACTATACGATCACAATCATACAAAAACAATCATACAATCACAATCATACGATGACAATCATACAATTACTACTATACAATCACAATCATACAAAAACAATCATACAATCACAATCATACAATCACAATCATACAATCACAATCATACATTCACAATCATACAATCACAATCATACAATCACCATCATACAATCACAATAATACAATCACAATCATACAATCTCAATCATACAATCACAATCATACAATCACAATCATACAATCACAATCATACAATCACAGTCATACAATCACAATCATACAATCACAATCATACGATAACAATCATACAATCACAATCATACAATCACAATCATACAAAAACAATCATACAATCACAATCATACAATCACAATCATATGATCACAATCATATGATCACAATCATACAATCACAATCATACAATCACAATAATACAATCACAATCATACAATCTCAATCATACAATCACAATCATACAATCACAATCATACAATCACAATCATACAATCACAATCATACAATCACAATCATACAATCACAATCATATGATCACAATCTTACAATCACAATGATACAATCACAATCACACAATCACAATCATACAATCACAATCATACAATCACAATCATACGATCACAATCATACGAAGACAATCATACAATTACTACTATACAATCACAATCATACAAAAACAATCATACAATCACAATCATACGATGACAATCATACAATTACTACTATACAATCACAATCATACAAAAACAATCATACAATCACAATCATACAATCACAATCATACGATCACAATCATACGAAGTCAATCATACAATTACTACTATACAATCACAATCATATAAAAACAATCGTACAATCACAATCATACGATGACAATCATACAATTACTACTATACAATCACAATCATACAAAAACAATCATACAATCACAATCATACAATCACACTCATATGATCACAATCATACAATCACAATGATACAATCACAATCATACAATCACAATCATACAATCACAATCATACAATCACAATCATACGATCACAATCATACGAAGACAATCATACAATTACTACTATACAATCACAATCATACAATCACAATCATACGATGACAATCATACAATTACTACTATACAATCACAATCATACAAAAACAATCATACAATCAGAATCACACAATCACTATCATACAATCACAATCATACATTCACAATCATACAATCACAATCATACAATCACAATCATACAATCACAATAATACAATCACAATCATACAATCTCAATCATACAATCACAATTATACAATCACAATCATACAATCACAATCATACAATCACAATCATACTATCGCAATCATACAATCACAATCATACAATCACAATCATACAATCGCAATCATACAATCACAATCATACAATCACAATCATACAATCACAATCATACAATCACAATCATACAATCACAATCATACAATCACAATCATACAATCACAATCATACAATCACAATCATACAAAAACAATCATACAATCACAATCATATGATCACAATCATACAATGACAATGATACAATCACAATCATACAATCACAATCATACAATCACAATCATACAATCACAATCATACAATCACAATCATACAATCACAATCATACAACCACAATAATACAATCACAATCATACAATCTCAATCATACAATCACAATCATACAATCACAATCATACGATGACAATCATACAATTACTACTATACAATCGCAATCATACAAAAACAACCATAAAATCACAATCATACAATCACAATCATACAATCACAATCATACAATCACAATCATACTATCGCAATCATACAATCACAATCATACAATCACAATCATACAATCACAATCATACAATCACAATCATACAATCACAATCATACAATCACAATCATACAATCACAATCATACAATCACAATCATACAAAAACAATCATACAATCACAATCATATAATCACAATCATATGATCACAATCATACAATCACAATGATACAATCACAATCATACAATCACAATCATACAATCACAATCATACAATCACAATCATACAATCACAATCATACAATCACAATCATACAATCGCAATCATACTATCGCAATCATACAATTACCATCATACAATCACAATCATACAATCACAATCATACAATCACAATCATACATTCACAATCATACAATCACAATCATACAATCACAATCATACAATCACAATCATACAATCACAATCATACAATCACAATCATACAATCACAATCATACAATCACAATCATACAATCACAATCATACAATCACAATCATACAATCACAATCATACAAAAACAATCATACAATCACAATCATATGATCACAATCATACAATGACTATGATACAATCACAATCATACAATCACAATCATACAATCACAATCATACAATCACAATCATACTATCGCAATCATACAATCACAATCATACTATCGCAATCATACAATCACAATCATACAATCACAATAATACAATCACAATCATACAATCACAATCATACAATCACAATCATACAATCGCAATCATACAAAAACAATCATACAATCACAATCATAAAATCACAATCATATGATCACAATCATACAATCACAATGATACAATCACAATCATACAATCACAATCATACGATCACAATCATACGAAGACAATCATACAATTACTACTATACAATCACAATCATACAAAAACAATCATACAATCACAATCATACGATGACAATCATACAATTACTACTATACAATCACAATCATACAAAAACAATCATACAATCACAATCATACAATCACAATCATACGATCACAATCATACGACGTCAATCATACAATTACTACTATACAATCACAATCATACAAAAACAATCGTACAATCACAATCATACAATTACTACTATAGAATCACAATCATACAAAAACAATCATACAATCACAATCATACAATCACACTCATATGATCACAATCATACAATCACAATGATACAATCACAATCATACAATCACAATCATACAATCACAATCATACAATCACAATCATACGATCACAATCATACGAAGACAATCATACAATTACTACTATACAATCACAATCATACAATCACAATCATACGATGACAATCATACAATTACTACTATACAATCACAATCATACAAAAACAATCATACAATCAGAATCACACAATCACTATCATACAATCGCAATCATACATTCACAATCATACAATCACAATCATACAATCACAATCATACAATCACAATAATACAATCACAATCATACAATCTCAATCATACAATCACAATTATACAATCACAATCATACAATCACAATCATACAATCACAATAATACTATCGCAATCATACAATCACAATCATACAATCACAATCATACAATCACAATCATACTATCGCAATCATACAATCACAATCATACAATCACAATCATACAATCACAATAATACAATCACAATCGTACAATCACAATCGTACAATCACAATCATACAATCACAATCATACAAAAACAATCATACAATCACAATCATACAATCACAATCATATGATCACAATCATACAATCACAATGATACAATCACAATCATACAATCACAGTCATACAATCACAATCATACAATCACAATCATACTATCGCAATCATACAATCACAGTCATACAATCACAATCATACAATCACAATCATACAATCACAATCATACAATCACAATCATACAATCACAATCATACAATCACAATCATACAATCACAATCATACAATCACAATCATACAAAAACAATCATACAATCACAATCATACTGTCGCAATCATACAATCACAATCATACTATCGCAATCATACAATCACAATCATACAATCACAATAATACAATCACAATCATACAATCACAATCATACAATCACAATCATACAATAACAATCATACAATAACAATCATACAATCACAATCATACAATCACAATCATACAAAAACAATCATACAATCACAATCATACAATCACAATCATACAATCACAATAATACAATCACAATCATACAATCTCAATCATACAATCACAATCATACAATCACAATCATACAATCACAATCATACAATCACAATCATACAATCACAATCATACAATCACAATCATACAATCACAATCATATGATCACAATCTTACAATCACAATGATACAATCAGAATCATACAATCACAATCATACAATCACAATCATACAATCACAATCATACGATCACAATCATACGAAGACAATCATACAATTACTACTATACAATCACAATCATACAAAAACAATCATACAATCACAATCATACACTCACAATCATACGATCACAATCATACGATGACAATCATACAATTACTACTATACAATCACAATCATACAAAAACAATCATACAATCACAATCATACAATCACAATCATACGATCACAATCATACGAAGTCAATCATACAATTACTACTATACAATCACAATCATTCAAAAACAATCGTACAATCACAATCATACGATGACAATCATACAATTACTACTATACAATCACAATCATACAAAAACAATCATACAATCACAATCATACAATCACACTCATATGATCACAATCATACAATCACAATGATACAATCACAATCATACAATCACAATCATACAATCACAATCATACGATCACAATCATACGAAGACAATCATACAATTACTACTATACAATCACAATCATACAATCACAATCATACGATGACAATCATACAATTACTACTATACAATCACAATCATACAAAAACAATCATACAATCAGAATCACACAATCACTATCATACAATCACAATCATACACTCACAATCATACAATCACAATCATACAATCACAATCATACAATCACAATAATACAATCACAATCATACAATCTCAATCATACAATCAAATTATACAATCACAATCATACAATCACAATCATACAATCACAATCATACTATCGCAATCATACAATCACAATCATACAATCACAATCATACAATCGCAATCATACTATCGCAATCATACAATCACAATCATACAATCACAATCATACAATCACAATAATACAATCACAATCATACAATCACAATCGTAGAATCACAATCATACAATCACAATCATACAAAAACAATCATACAATCACAATCATACAATCACAATCATATGATCACAATCATACAATCACAATGATACAATCACAATCATACATTCACAATCATACAATCACAATCATACAATCACAATCATACTATCGCAATCATACAATCACAATCATACAATCACAATCATACAATCAGAATCATACAATCACAATCATACAATCACAATCATACAATCACAATCATACAATCACAATCATACATTCACAATCATACAATCACAATCATACAATCACAATCATACAACCACAATAATACAATCACAATCATACAATCTCAATCATACAATCACAATCATACAATCACAATCATACGATGACAATCATACAATTACTACTATACAATCACAATCATACAAAAACAACCATAAAATCACAATCATACAATCACAATCATACAATCACAATCATACAATCACAATCATACATTCACAATCATACAATCACAATCATACAATCACAATCATACAACCACAATCATACAATCACAATCATACTATCGCAATCACACAATCACAATCATACAATCACAATTATACAATCACAATCATACAATCACAATCATACAATCACAATCATACAATCACAATCATACGATCACAATCATACGAAGACAATCATACAATTTTTACTATACAATCACAATCATACAAAAACAATCATACAATCACAATCATACGATGACATTCATACAATTACTACTATACAATCACAATCATACAAAAACAATCATACAATCACAATCATACAATCACAATCATACGATCACAATCATACGAAGTCAATCATACAATTACTACTATACAATCACAATCATACAAAAACAATCATACAATCACAATCATACGATGACAATCATACAATTACTACTATACAATCACAATCATACAAAAACAATCATACAATCACAATCATACAATCACAATCATACGATCACAATCATACGATCACAATCATACGAAGACAATCATACAATTACTACTATACAATCACAATCATACAAAAACAATCATACAATCACAATCATACGATGACAATCATACAATTACTACTATACAATCACAATCATACAAAAACAATCATACAATCACAATCATACAATCACAATCATACAAAAACAATCATACAATCACAATCATATGATCACAATCATACAATGACAATGATACAATCACAATCATACAATCACAATCATACAATCACAATCATACAATCACAATCATACAATCACAATCATACTATCGCAATCATACAATCACAATCATACTATCGCAATCATACAATCACAATCATACAATCACAATAATACAATCACAATCATACAATCACAATCATACAATCACAATCATACAATCGCAATCATACAAAAACAATCATACAATCACAATCATAAAATCACAATCATATGATCACAATCATACAATCACAATGATACAATCACAATCATACAATCACAATCATACAATCACAATCATACGATCACAATCATACAATCACAATCATACAATCACAATCATACAATCACAATCATACTATCGCAATCATACAATCACAATCATACAATCACAATCATACAATCACAATCATACAATCACAATCATACAATCACAATCATACAATCACAATCATACAAAAACAATCATACAATCACAATCATACAATCACAATCATATGATCACAAATATACAATCACAATGATACAATCACAATCATACAATCACAATCATACAATCACAATCATACAATCACAATCATACAATCACAATCATACAATCACAATCATACAATCACAATCATGCAATCACAATCATACAATCACAATCATACAATCACAATCATATGATCACAATCATACGAAGACAATCATACAATTGCTACTATACGATCACAATCATACAAAAACATTCATACAATCACAATCATACGATGACAATCATACAATCACAATCATACAATCACAATCATACAATCACAATCATACAATCACAATCATGCAATCACAATCATACAATCACAATCATACAATCACAATCATATGATCACAATCATACGAAGACAATCATACAATTGCTACTATACGATCACAATCATACAAAAACATTCATACAATCACAATCATACGATGACAATCATACAATTACTACTATACAATCACAATCATACAAAAACAATCATACAATCACAATCATACAATCACACTCATACAATCACAATCATACATTCACAATCATACAATCACAATCATACAATCACAATCATACAATCACAATAATACAATCACAATCATACAATCTCAATCATACAATCACAATCATACAATCACAATCATACAATCACAATCATACAATCACAATCATACAATAACAATCATACAATAACAATCATACAATCACAATCATACAATCACAATCATACAAAAAGAATCATACAATCACAATCATACAATCACAATAATACAATCACAATCATACAATCTCAATCATACAATCACAATCATACAATCACAATCATACAATCACAATCATACAATCACAATCATACAATCACAATCATACAATCACAATCATACAATCACAATCATACTGTCGCAATCATACAATCACAATCATACTATCGCAATCATACAATCACAATCATACAATCACAATAATACAATCACAATCATACAATCACAATCATACAATCACAATCATACAATCACAATCATATGATCACAATCTTACAATCACAATGATACAATCAGAATCATACAATCACAATCATACAATCACAATCATACAATCACAATCATACGATCACAATCATACGAAGACAATCATACAATTACTACTATACAATCACAATCATACAAAAACAATCATACAATCACAATCATACAATCACAATCATACGATCACAATCATACGATGACAATCATACAATTACTACTATACAATCACAATCATACAAAAACAATCATACAATCACAATCATACAATCACAATCATACGATCACAATCATACGAAGTCAATCATACAATTACTACTATACAATCACAATCATACAAAAACAATCGTACAATCACAATCATACGATGACAATCATACAATTACTACTATACAATCACAATCATACAAAAACAATCATACAATCACAATCATACAATCACACTCATATGATCACAATCATACAATCACAATGATACAATCACAATCATACAATCACAATCATACAATCACAATCATACAATCACAATCATACGATCACAATCATACGAAGACAATCATACAATTACTACTATACAATCACAATCATACAATCACAATCATACGATGACAATCATACAATTACTACTATACAATCACAATCATACAAAAACAATCATACAATCAGAATCACACAATCACTATCATACAATCACAATCATACACTCACAATCATACAATCACAATCATACAATCACAATCATACAATCACAATAATACAATCACAATCATACAATCTCAATCATACAATCAAATTATACAATCACAATCATACAATCACAATCATACAATCACAATCATACTATCGCAATCATACAATCACAATCATACAATCACAATCATACAATCGCAATCATACTATCGCAATCATACAATCACAATCATACAATCACAATCATACAATCACAATAATACAATCACAATCATACAATCACAATCGTACAATCACAATCATACAATCACAATCATACAAAAACAATCATACAATCACAATCATACAATCACAATCATATGATCACAATCATACAATCACAATGATACAATCACAATCATACATTCACAATCATACAATCACAATCATACAATCACAATCATACTATCGCAATCATACAATCACAATCATACAATCACAATCATACAATCAGAATCATACAATCACAATCATACAATCACAATCATACAATCACAATCATACAATCACAATCATACATTCACAATCATACAATCACAATCATACAATCACAATCATACAACCACAATAATACAATCACAATCATACAATCTCAATCATACAATCACAATCATACAATCACAATCATACGATGACAATCATACAATTACTACTATACAATCACAATCATACAAAAACAACCATAAAATCACAATCATACAATCACAATCATACAATCACAATCATACATTCACAATCATACAATCACAATCATACAATCACAATCATACAACCACAATCATACAATCACAATCATACTATCGCAATCATACAATCACAACCATACAATCACAATGATACAATCACAATCATACAATCACAATCATACAATCACAATCATACAATCACAATCATACGATCACAATCATACGAAGACAATCATACAATTTTTACTATACAATCACAATCATACAAAAACAATCATACAATCACAATCATACGATGACATTCATACAATTACTACTATACAATCACAATCATACAAAAACAATCATACAATCACAATCATACAATCACAATCATACGATCACAATCATACGAAGTCAATCATACAATTACTACTATAAAATCACAATCATACAAAAACAATCATACAATCACAATCATACGATGACAATCATACAATTACTACTATACAATCACAATCATACAAAAACAATCATACAATCACAATCATACAATCACAATCATATGATCACAATCATACGAAGACAATCATACAATTACTACTATACAATCACAATCATACAATCACAATCATACGATGACAATCATACAATTACTACTGTACAATCACAATCATACAAAAACAATCATACAACCACAATCATACAATCACAATCATTCAATCACAATCATACATTCACAATCATACAATCACAATCATACAATCACAATCATACAATCACAATAATACAATCACAATCATACAATCTCAATCATACAATCACAATCATACAATCACAATCATACAATCACAATCATACAATCACAATCATACAATCACAATCATACAATCACAACCATACTATCGCAATCATACAATCACAATAATACAATCACAATCATACAATCACAATCATACAATCACAATCATGCAATCACAATCATGCAATCACAATCATACAATCACAATCGTACTATCGCAATAATATAATCACAATCATACAATCACAATCATACAATCACAATCATACAATCACGATCATGCAATTACAATCATACGATCATAATCATACAAGAACAATCATACAATCACAATAATAGAACCATAATCATACAACCACAATCATGCAATCACAATCATACAATCACAATCATACAATCACAATCATACAAAAACAATCATACAATCACAATCATACAATCATAATCATATAATCACACTCATAAAATTGCAATCATACAATCGCAATCATACAATCACAATCATGCCATCACAATCATACAGGCACAATCATACAATCACAATCATGCAATCACAATCATACAAAAACAATCATGCAATGACAATTATATAATCACAACCATACAATCACAATGATACAATCACAATCATACAATCACAATCATACAATCACAATCATACAATCACAATCATACAATCACAATCATACAATCACTATCATACGATCACAATCATACGAAGACAATCATACAATTACTACTATACAATCACAATCACACAAAAACAATCATACAATCACAATCATACGATGACAATCATACAATTACTACTATACAATCGCAATCATACAAAAACAATCATACAATCAGAATCACACAATCACTATCATACAATCACAACCATACATTCACAATCATACAATCACAATCATACAATCACAATCATACAATCACAATAATACAATCACAATCATACAATCTCAATCATACAATCACAATTATACAATCACAATCATACAATCACAATCATACAATCACAATCATACAATCACAATCATACTATCTCAATCATACAATCACAATCATACAATCACAATCATACAATCACAATCATACAATCACAATCATACAATCACAATCATACTATCGCAATCATACAATCACAATCATACTATCGCAATCATACAATCACAATCATACAATCACAATAACACAATCACAATCATACAATCACAATCAAACAATCACAATCGTACAATCGCAATCATACAAAAACAATCATACAATCGCAATCATACAATCACAATCATATGATCACAATCATACAATCACAATGATACAATCACAATCATACAATCACAATCATACAATCACAATCATACAATCACAATCATACAATCACAATCATACAATCACAATCATACAATCACAATCATACAATCACAATCATACAAAAACAATCATACAATCACAATCATATGATCACAATCATATGATCACAATCATACAATCACAATGATACAATCACAATGATACAATCACAATCATACAATCACAATCATACAATCACAATCATACAATCACAATCATACGATCACAATCATACGAAGACAAACATACAATTGCTACTATACAATCACAATCATACAAAAACAATCATACAATCACAATCATACGATGACAATCATATGATCACAATCATACAATCACAATGATACAATCACAATCATACAATCACAATCATACAATCACAATCATACAATCACAATCATACAATCACAATCATACAAAAACAATCATACAATCACAATCATACAATCACAATCATATGATCACAATCATACAATGACAATGATACAATCACAATCATACAATCACAATCATACAATCACAATCATACAATCACAATCATATGATCACAATCATACGAAGACAATCATACAATTGCTACTATACGATCACAAACATACAAAAACAATCATACAATCACAATCATACGATGACAATCATACAATTACTACTATACAATCACAATCATACAAAAACAATCATACAATCACAATCATACAATCACAATCATACAATCACAATCATACAATCACAATCATACAATCACAATCATACAATCACAATCATACAATCACAATCATACAATCACAATCATACAAAAACAATCATCCAACACAATCATACAATCACAATCATATGATCACAATCATACAATCACAATCATACAATCACAATCATACAATCACAATCATACATTCACAATCATACAATCACAATCATACAATCACAATCATACAACCACAATAATACAATCACAATCATACAATCTCAATCATACAATCACAATCATACAATCACAATCATACGATGACAATCATACAATTACTACTATACAATCACAATCATACAAAAACAACCATAAAATCACAATCATACAATCACAATCATACAATCACAATCATACATTCACAATCATACAATCACAATCATACAATCACAATCATACAACCACAATCATACAATCACAATCATACTATCGCAATCATACAATCACAACCATACAATCACAATGATACAATCACAATCATACAATCACAATCATACAATCACAATCATACAATCACAATCATACGATCACAATCATACGAAGACAATCATACAATTTTTACTATACAATCACAATCATACAAAAACAATCATACAATCACAATCATACGATGACATTCATACAATTACTACTATACAATCACAATCATACAAAAACAATCATACAATCACAATCATACAATCACAATCATACGATCACAATCATACGAAGTCAATCATACAATTACTACTATACAATCACAATCATACAAAAACAATCATACAATCACAATCATACGATGACAATCATACAATTACTACTATACAATCACAATCATACAAAAACAATCATACAATCACAATCATACAATCACAATCATATGATCACAATCATACGAAGACAATCATACAATTACTACTATACAATCACAATCATACAATCACAATCATACGATGACAATCATACAATTACTACTGTACAATCACAATCATACAAAAACAATCATACAACCACAATCATACAATCACAATCATTCAATCACAATCATACATTCACAATCATACAATCACAATCATACAATCACAATCATACAATCACAATAATACAATCACAATCATACAATCTCAATCATACAATCACAATCATACAATCACAATCATACAATCACAATCATACAATCACAATCATACAATCACAATCATACAATCACAACCATACTATCGCAATCATACAATCACAATAATACAATCACAATCATACAATCACAATCATACAATCACAATCATACAATCACAATCATGCAATCACAATCATACAATCACAATCGTACTATCGCAATAATATAATCACAATCATACAATCACAATCATACAATCACAATCATACAATCACGATCATGCAATTACAATCATACGATCATAATCATACAAGAACAATCATACAATCACAATAATAGAACCATAATCATACAACCACAATCATGCAATCACAATCATACAATCACAATCATACAATCACAATCATACAAAAACAATCATACAATCACAATCATACAATCATAATCATATAATCACACTCATAAAATTGCAATCATACAATCGCAATCATACAATCACAATCATGCCATCACAATCATACAGGCACAATCATACAATCACAATCATGCAATCACAATCATACAAAAACAATCATGCAATGACAATTATATAATCACAACCATACAATCACAATGATACAATCACAATCATACAATCACAATCATACAATCACAATCATACAATCACAATCATACAATCACAATCATACAATCACTATCATACGATCACAATCATACGAAGACAATCATACAATTACTACTATACAATCACAATCACACAAAAACAATCATACAATCACAATCATACGATGACAATCATACAATTACTACTATACAATCGCAATCATACAAAAACAATCATACAATCAGAATCACACAATCACTATCATACAATCACAACCATACATTCACAATCATACAATCACAATCATACAATCACAATCATACAATCACAATAATACAATCACAATCATACAATCTCAATCATACAATCACAATTATACAATCACAATCATACAATCACAATCATACAATCACAATCATACAATCACAATCATACTATCTCAATCATACAATCACAATCATACAATCACAATCATACAATCACAATCATACAATCACAATCATACAATCACAATCATACTATCGCAATCATACAATCACAATCATACTATCGCAATCATACAATCACAATCATACAATCACAATAACACAATCACAATCATACAATCACAATCAAACAATCACAATCGTACAATCGCAATCATACAAAAACAATCATACAATCGCAATCATACAATCACAATCATATGATCACAATCATACAATCACAATGATACAATCACAATCATACAATCACAATCATACAATCACAATCATACAATCACAATCATACAATCACAATCATACAATCACAATCATACAATCACAATCATACAATCACAATCATACAAAAACAATCATACAATCACAATCATATGATCACAATCATATGATCACAATCATACAATCACAATGATACAATCACAATGATACAATCACAATCATACAATCACAATCATACAATCACAATCATACAATCACAATCATACGATCACAATCATACGAAGACAAACATACAATTGCTACTATACAATCACAATCATACAAAAACAATCATACAATCACAATCATACGATGACAATCATATGATCACAATCATACAATCACAATGATACAATCACAATCATACAATCACAATCATACAATCACAATCATACAATCACAATCATACAATCACAATCATACAAAAACAATCATACAATCACAATCATACAATCACAATCATACAATCACAATCATATGATCACAATCATACAATGACAATGATACAATCACAATCATACAATCACAATCATACAATCACAATCATACAATCACAATCATATGATCACAATCATACGAAGACAATCATACAATTGCTACTATACGATCACAAACATACAAAAACAATCATACAATCACAATCATACGATGACAATCATACAATTACTACTATACAATCACAATCATACAAAAACAATCATACAATCACAATCATACAATCACAATCATACAATCACAATCATACAATCACAATCATACAATCACAATCATACAATCACAATCATACAATCACAATCATACAATCACAATCATACAAAAACAATCATCCAACACAATCATACAATCACAATCATATGATCACAATCATACAATCACAATGATACAATCACAATCATACAATCACAATCATACAATCACAATCATACAATCACAATCATACAATCGCAATCATACAATCGCAATCATACAATCGCAATCATACTATCGCAATCATACAATTACAATCATACAATCACAATCATACAATCACAATCATACAATCACAATCATACAATCACAATCATACAATCACAATCATACAATCACAATCATACAATCACAATCATACAATCACAATCATACAAAAACAATCATACAATCACAATCATACAATCACAATCATATGATCACAATCATACAATGACAATGATACAATCACAATCATACAATCACAATCATACAATCACAATCATACAATCACAATCATATGATCACAATCATACGAAGACAATCATACAATTGCTACTATACGATCACAAACATACAAAAACAATCATACAATCACAATCATACGATGACAATCATACAATTACTACTATACAATCACAATCATACAAAAACAATCATACAATCACAATCATACAATCACAATCATACAATCTCAATCATACAATCACAATCATACAATCACAATCATACGATGACAATCATACAATTACTACTATACAATCACAATCATACAAAAACAACCATAAAATCACAATCATACAATCACAATCATACAATCACAATCATACAATCACAATCATACATTCACAATCATACAATCACAATCATACAATCACAATCATACAACCACAATAATACAATCACAATCATACAATCTCAATCATACAATCACAATCATACAATCGCAATCATACAATCGCAATCATACAACCACAATCATACAATCACAATCATACAATCACAATCATACAATCACAATCATACAATCACAATCATACAATCACAATCATACAATCACAATCATAATATCGCAATCATACAATCACAATCGTACAATCACAATCATACAATCACAATCATTCAATCACAATCATGCAATCACAATCATACAATCACAATCATACAATCACAATCATACAAAAACAATCATACAATCACAATCATACAATCACAATCATACAATCATAATCATATAATCACACTCATAAAATTGCAATCATACAATCGCAATCATAAAATCACAATCATACCATCACAATCATGCAGGCACAATCATAAAATCAGAATCATAGAATCACAATCATACAAAAACAATCATGCAATCACAATCATGCAATCACAATCGTACAATCGCAATCGAACAATCAGAACCATATGATCACAATCATACAATCACAATCGTACAATCTCAATCATACACGCGCCATCTTACAATCACAATCATACAATCACAATCATACAATCACAATCATACAATCACAATCATACAATCACAATCATACAATCACAATCATACAATCACAATCATACAATCACAATCATACAATCACAATCATATGATCACAATCATACAATGACAATGATACAATCACAATCATACAATCACAATCATACAATCACAATCATACAATCACAATCATATGATCACAATCATACGAAGACAATCATACAATTGCTACTATACGATCACAAACATACAAAAACAATCATACAATCACAATCATACGATGACAATCATACAATTACTACTATACAATCACAATCATACAAAAACAATCATACAATCACAATCATACAATCACAATCATACAATCTCAATCATACAATCACAATCATACAATCACAATCATACGATGACAATCATACAATTACTACTATACAATCACAATCATACAAAAACAACCATAAAATCACAATCATACAATCACAATCATACAATCACAATCATACAATCACAATCATACATTCACAATCATACAATCACAATCATACAATCACAATCATACAACCACAATAATACAATCACAATCATACAATCTCAATCATACAATCACAATCATACAATCGCAATCATACAATCGCAATCATACAACCACAATCATACAATCACAATCATACAATCACAATCATACAATCACAATCATACAATCACAATCATACAATCACAATCATACAATCACAATCATAATATCGCAATCATACAATCACAATCGTACAATCACAATCATACAATCACAATCATTCAATCACAATCATGCAATCACAATCATACAATCACAATCATACAATCACAATCATACAAAAACAATCATACAATCACAATCATACAATCACAATCATACAATCATAATCATATAATCACACTCATAAAATTGCAATCATACAATCGCAATCATAAAATCACAATCATACCATCACAATCATGCAGGCACAATCATAAAATCAGAATCATAGAATCACAATCATACAAAAACAATCATGCAATCACACTCATGCAATCACAATCGTACAATCGCAATCGAACAATCAGAACCATATGATCACAATCATACAATCACAATCGTACAATCTCAATCATACACGCGCCATCTTACAATCACAATCATACAATCACAATCATACAATCACAATCATACAATCACAATCATACAATCACAATCATACAATCACAATCATACAATCACAATCATACAATCACAATCATACAATCACAATCATACAATCGCAATCAAACAATCACAATCATACGATCGCAATCATACAATCGCAATCATACACTCACAATCATTCAATCACAATGATACAATCACAATCATACAATGACAATCATACGATGACAATCATACAATTACTACTATACAATCACAATCATACAAAAACAATCATACAATCACAATCATACAATCACAATCATACAATCACAATCGTACAATCACAATCATACAATCACAATCATACAATCACAATCATACAATCACAATCATACTATCGCAATCATACAATCACAATCATACAATCACAATCATACAATCACAATCATACAATCACAATCATACTATCGCAATCATACAATCACAATCATACAATCACAATCATACAATCACAATCATACAATCACAATCATACAATCACAATCATGCAATTACAATCATATGATCATAATCATACAAGAACAATCATACAATCACAATAATAGAACCATAATTATACAACCACAATCAAACGATCACAATCATACAATCACAATCATACGATCACAATCGTACGATCACAATCATACAATCACAATCATACAAAAACAATCATACAATCACAATCATACACTCACAATCATACGCTCACAAACATTCAATCACAATGATACAATCACAATCATACAATCACAATCATACGATCACAATCATACGATCACAATCATACGAAGACAATCATACAGTTACTACTATACAATCACAATCATACAAAAACAATCATACAATCACAATCATACGATGACAATCATACAATTACTACTATACAATCACAATCATACAAAAACAATCATACAATCACAATCATACAATCACAATCATACATTCACAATCATACAATCACAATCATACAATCACAATCATACAATCACAATAATACAATCACAATCATACAATCTCAATCGTACAATCACAATCGTACAATCACAATCATACAATCACAATCATACAATCACAATCATACAATCACAATCATACAATCACAATCATACAATCACAATCATACAATCACAATCATACAATCACAATCATACGAAGTCAATCATACAATTACTACTATACAATCACAATCATACAAAAACAATCATACAATCACAATCATACAATCACAATCATACAATCACAATCATACAATCACAATCATACGAAGTCAATCATACAATTACTACTATACAATCACAATCATACAAAAACAATCATACAATCACAATCATACGATGACAATCATACAATTACTACTATACAATCACAATCATACAAAAACAATCATACAATCACAATCATACAATCACAATCATATGATCACAATCATACGAAGACAATCATACAATTACTACTATACAATCACAATCATACAATCACAATCATACGATGACAATCACACAATTACTACTATACAATCACAATCATACAAAAACAATCATACAACCACAATCATACAATCACAATCATACAATCACAATCATACATTCACAATCATACAATCACAATCATACAATCACAATCATACAATCACAATAATACAATCACAACCATACAATCACAATCATACAATCACAATCATACAAAAACAATCATACAATCACAATCATACAATCACAATCATATGATCACAATCATACAATCACAATGATACAATCACAATCATACAATCACAATCATACAATCACAATCATACAATCACAATCATACAATCACAATCATACATTCACAATCATACAATCACAATCATACAATCACAATCATACAATCACAATAATACAATCACAATCATACAATCTCAATCATACAATCACAATCATACAATCACAATCATACAATCACAATCATACAATCACAATCATACAATCACAATCATACAATCACAATCATACAATCACAATCATACAATCTCAATCATACAATCACAATTATACAATCACAATCATACAATCACAATCATACAATCACAATTATACTATCGCAATCATACAATCACAATCATACAATCACAATCATACAATCACAATCATACTATCGCAATCATACAATCACAATCATACAATCACAATCATACAATCACAATAATACAATCACAATCGTACAATCACAATCATACAATCACAATCATACAAAAACATCATACAATCACAATCATACAATCACAATCATATGATCACAATCATACAATCACAATAATACAATCACAATCATACAATCTCAATCATACAATCACAATTATACAATCACAATCATACAATCACAATCGTACAATCACAATAATACTGTCGCAATCATACAATCACAATCATACAATCACAATCATACAATCACAATCATACTATCGCAATCATACAATCACAATGATACAATCACAATCATACAATCACAATAATACAATCACAATCATACAATCACAATCGTACAATCACAATCATACAATCACACTCATATGATCACAATCATACAATCCCAATGATACAATCACAATCATACAATCACAATCATACAATCACAATCATACTATCGCAATCATACAATCACAATCATACAATCACAATCATACAATCACAATCATACTATCGCAATCATACAATCACAATCATACAATCACAATCATACAATCACAATAATACAATCACAATCATACAATCACAATCGTACAATCACAATCATACAATCACAATCATACAATCACAATCATACAAAAACATCATACAATCACAATCATACAATCACAATCATATGATCACAATCATACAATCACAATAATACAATCACAATCATACAATCTCAATCATACAATCACAATTATACAATCACAATCGGACAATCACAATCATACAATCACAATAATACTATCGCAATCATACAATCACAATCATACAATCACAATCATACAATCACAATCATACTATCGCAATCATACAATCACAATCATACAATCACAATCATACAATCACAATAATACAATCACAATCATACAATCACAATCGTACAATCACAATCATACAATCACAATCATACAAAAACAATCATACAATCACAATCATACAATCACAATCATACGATCACAATCATACAATCACAATGATACAATCACAATCATACAATCACAATCATACAATCACAATCATACAATCACAATCATACAATCACAATCATACTATCGCAATCATACAATCACAGTCATACAATCACAATCATACAATCACAATCATACAATCACAATCATACAATCACAATCATACAATCACAATCATACAATCACAATCATACAATCACAATCATACAATCACAATCATACAATCACAATCATACAATCACAATCATACAATCACAATCATACAATCACAATCATACAAAAACAATCATACAATCACAATCATACAATCACAATCATATGATCACAATCATACAATCACAATCATACAATCACAATCATACAATCACAATCATACAATCACAATCATACAATCACAATCATACAAAAACAATCATACAATCACAATCATACAATCACAATCATATGATCACAATCATACAATCACAATGATACAATCACAATCATACAATCACAATCATACAATCACAATCATACAATCACAATCATACGATCACAATCATACGAAGACAATCATACAATTGCTACTATACAATCACAATCATACAAAAACAATCATACAATCACAATCATACGATGACAATCATATGATCACAATCATACAATCACAATGATACAATCACAATCATACAATCACAATCATACAATCACAATCATACAATCACAATCATACAATCACAATCATACTATCGCAATCATACAATCACAATCATACAATCACAATCATACAATCACAATCATACAATCACAATCATACAATCACAATCATACAATCACAATCATACAATCACAATCATATGATCACAATCATACAATCACAATGATACAATCACAATCACACAATCACAAACATACAATCACAATCATACGATCACAATCATACGAAGACAATCATACAATTACTACTATACAATCACAATCATACAAAAACAATCATACAATCACAATCATACGATGACAATCATACAATTACTACTATACAATCACAATCATACAAAAACAATCATACAATCACAATCATACAATCACAATCATACGATCACAATCATACGAAGTCAATCATACAATTACTACTATACAATCACAATCATACAAAAACAATCGTACAATCACAATCATACGATGACAATCATACAATTACTACTATACAATCACAATCATACAAAAACAATCATACAATCACAATCATACAATCACACTCATATGATCACAATCATACAATCACAATGATACAATCACAATCATACAATCACAATCATACAACCACAATCATACAATCACAATCATACCATCACAATCATACGAAGACAATCATACAATTACTACTATACAATCACAATCATACAATCACAATCATACGATGACAATCATACAATTACTACTATACAATCACAATCATACAAAAGCAATCATACAATCAGAATCACACAATCACTATCATACAATCACAATCATACATTCACAATCATACAATCACAATCATACAATCACAATCATACAATCACAATAATACAATCACAATCATACAATCTCAATCATACAATCACAATTATACAATCACAATCATACAATCACAATCATACAATCACAATCATACTATCGCAATCATACAATCACAATCATACAATCACAATCATACAATCACAATCATACTATCGCAATCATACAATCACAATCATACAATCACAATCATACAATCACAATCATACTATCGCAATCATACAATCACAATCGTACAATCACAATCATACAATCACAATCATACAAAAACAATCATACAATCACAATCATACAATCACAATCATATGATCACAATCATACAATCACAATGATACATTCACAATCATACAATCACAATCATACAATCACAATCATACAATCACAATCATACAATCTCAATCATACAATCACAATTATACAATCACAATCATACAATCACAATCATACAATCACAATCATACTATCGCAATCATACAATCACAATCATACAATCACAATCATACAATCACAATCATACAATCACATTCATACTATCGCAATCATACAATCACAATCATACAATCACAATCATACAATCACAATAATACAATCACAATCATACAATCACAATATTACAATCACAATCATACAATCACAATCATACAAAAACAATCATACAATCACAATCATACAATCACAATCATATGATCACAATCATACAATCACAATGATACAATCACAATCATACAATCACAATCATACAATCACAATCATACAATCACAATCATACAATCACAATCATACATTCACAATCATACAATCACAATCATACATTCACAATCATACAATCACAATAATACAATCACAATCATACAATCACAATCATACAATCACAATCATACGATCACAATCATACGGAGACAATCATACAATTACTCCTATACAATCACAATCACACAAAAACAATCATACAATCACAATCATACGATGACAATCATACAATTACTACTATACAATCACAATCATACAAAAACGATCATACAATCACAATCATACAATCACAATCATACAATCACAATCATACAATCACAATCATACAATCACAATCATACATTCACAATCATACAATCACAATCATACAATCACAATCATACAACCACAATAATACAATCACAATCATACAATCACAATCATACAATCACAATCATACAATCACAATCATACAATCACAATCATACAATCACAATCATACAAAAACAATCATACAATCACAATCATACAATCACAATCATAGGATCACAATCATACAATCACAATGATACAATCACAATCATACAATCACAATCATACAATCACAATCATACAATCACAATCATACAATCACAATCATACAATCACAATCATACTATCGCAATCATTCAATCACAATCATACTATCGCAATCATACAATCACAATCATACAATCACAATAATACAATCACAATCATACAATCACAATCATACAATCACAATCATACAATCGCAATCATACAAAAACAATCATACAATCACACTCATATGATCACAATCATAAAATCACAATGATACAATCACAATCATACAATCACAATCATACAATCACAATCATACAATCACAATCATACGATCACAATCATACGAAGACAATCATACAATTACTACTATACAATCACAATCATACAATCACAATCATACGATGACAATCATACAATTACTACTATACAATCACAATCATACAAATACAATCATACAATCAGAATCACACAATCACTATCATACAATCGCAATCATACATTCACAATCATACAATCACAATCATACAATCACAATCATACAATCACAATAATACAATCACAATCATACAATCTCAATCATACAATCACAATTATACAATCACAATCATACAATCACAATCATACAATCACAATAATACTATCGCAATCATACAATCACAATCATACAATCACAATCATATAATCACAATCATACTATCGCAATCATACAATCACAATCATACAATCACAATCATACAATCACAATAATACAATCACAATCATACAATCACAATCATACAATCACAATCATACAATCACAATCATACAATCACAATCATACAATCACAATCATACAATCACAATCATACAATCACAATCATACAATCACAATCATATGATCACAATCATACAATCACAATGATACAATCACAATCATACAATCACAATCATACAATCACAATCATACAATCACAATCATACAATCGCAATCATACAATCGCAATCATACAATCGCAATCATACTATCGCAATCATACAATTACAATCATACAATCACAATCATACAATCACAATCATACAATCACAATCATACAATCACAATCATACAATCACAATCATACAATCACAATCATACAATCACAATCATACAATCACAATCATACAATCACAATCATACAAAAACAATCATACAATCACAATCATACAATCACAATCATATGATCACAATCATACAATGACAATGATACAATCACAATCATACAATCACAATCATACAATCACAATCATATGATCACAATCATACGAAGACAATCATACAATTACTACTATACGATCACAATCATACAAAAACAATCATACAATCACAATCATACGATGACAATCATACAATTACTACTATACAATCACAATCATACAAAAACAATCATACAATCACAATCATACAATCACAATCATACGATCACAATCATACGAAGTCAATCATACAATTACTACTATACAATCACAATCATATAAAAACAATCGTACAATCACAATCATACGATGACAATCATACAATTACTACTATACAATCACAATCATACAAAAACAATCATACAATCACAATCATACAATCACACTCATATGATCACAATCATACAATCACAATGATACAATCACAATCATACAATCACAATCATACAATCACAATAATACTATCGCAATCATACAATCACAATCATACAATCACAATCATACAATCACAATCATACTATCGCAATCATACAATCACAATCATACAATCACAATCATACAATCACAATAATACAATCACAATCATACAATCACAATCGTACAATCACAATCATACAATCACAATCATACAAGAACAATCATACAATCACAATCATACAATCACAATCATACGATAACAATCATACAATCACAATCATACAATCACAATCATACAAAAACAATCATACAATCACAATCATACAATCACAATCATATGATCACAATCATATGATCACAATCATACAATCACAATCATACAATCACAATAATACAATCACAATCATACAATCTCAATCATACAATCACAATCATACAATCACAATCATACAATCACAATCATACAATCACAATCATACAATCACAATCATACAATCACAATCATATGATCACAATCTTACAATCACACTGATACAATCACAATCACACAATCACAATCATACAATCACAATCATACAATCACAATCATACGATCACAATCATACGAAGACAATCATACAATTACTACTATACAATCACAATCATACAAAAACAATCATACAATCACAATCATACGATGACAATCATACAATTACTACTATACAATCACAATCATACAAAAACAATCATACAATCACAATCATACAATCACAATCATACGATCACAATCATACGAAGTCAATCATACAATTACTACTATACAATCACAATCATATAAAAACAATCGTACAATCACAATCATACGATGACAATCATACAATTACTACTATACAATCACAATCATACAAAAACAATCATACAATCACAATCATACAATCACACTCATATGATCACAATCATACAATCACAATGATACAATCACAATCATACAATCACAATCATACAATCACAATCATACAATCACAATCATACGATCACAATCATACGAAGACAATCATACAATTACTACTATACAATCACAATCATACAATCACAATCATACGATGACAATCATACAATTACTACTATACAATCACAATCATACAAAAACAATCATACAATCAGAATCACACAATCACTATCATACAATCACAATCATACATTCACAATCATACAATCACAATCATACAATCACAATCATACAATCACAATAATACAATCACAATCATACAATCTCAATCATACAATCACAATTATACAATCACAATCATACAATCACAATCATACAATCACAATCATACTATCGCAATCATACAATCACAATCATACAATCACAATCATACAATCGCAATCATACAATCACAATCATACAATCACAATCATACAATCACAATCATACAATCACAATCATACAATCACAATCATACAATCACAATCATACAACCACAATAATACAATCACAATCATACAATCACAATCATACAACCACAATAATACAATCACAATCATACAATCTCAATCATACAATCACAATCATACAATCACAATCATACGATGACAATCATACAATTACTACTATACAATCGCAATCATACAAAAACAACCATAAAATCACAATCATACAATCACAATCATACAATCACAATCATACAATCACAATCATACTATCGCAATCATACAATCACAATCATACAATCACAATCATACAATCACAATCATACAATCACAATCATACAATCACAATCATACAATCACAATCATACAATCACAATCATACAAAAACAATCATACAATCACAATCATACAATCACAATCATATGATCACAATCATACAATCACAATGATACAATCACAATCATACAATCACAATCATACAATCACAATCATACAATCACAATCATACAATCACAATCATACAATCGCAATCATACTATCGCAATCATACAATTACAATCATACAATCACAATCATACAATCACAATCATACAATCACAATCATACATTCACAATCATACAATCACAATCATACAATCACAATCATACAATCACAATCATACAATCACAATCATACAATCACAATCATACAATCACAATCATACAATCACAATCATACAATCACAATCATACAAAAACAATCATACAATCACAATCATATGATCACAATCATACAATGACTATGATACAATCACAATCATACAATCACAATCATACAATCACAATCATACAATCACAATCATACAATCACAATCATACAATCACACTCATATGATCACAATCATACAATCACAATGATACAATCACAATCATACAATCACAATCATACAATCACAATCATACAATCACAATCATACGATCACAATCATACGAAGACAATCATACAATTACTACTACACAATCACAATCATACAATCACAATCATACGATGACAATCATACAATTACTACTATACAATCACAATCATACAAAAACAATCATACAATCAGAATCACACAATCACTATCATACAATCACAATCATACATTCACAATCATACAATCACAATCATACAATCGCAATCATACAATCACAATAATACAATCACAATCATACAATCTCAATCATACAATCACAATTATACAATCACAATCATACAATCACAATCATACAATCACAATCATACTATCGCAATCATACAATCACAATCATACAATCACAATCATACAATCGCAATCATACAATCACAATCATACAATCACAATCATACAATCACAATCATACAACCACAATAATACAATCACAATCATACAATCTCAATCATACAATCACAATCATACAATCACAATCATACGATGACAATCATACAATTACTACTATACAATCGCAATCATACAAAAACAACCATAAAATCACAATCATACAATCACAATCATACAATCACAATCATACAATCACAATCATACTATCGCAATCATACAATCACAATCATACAATCACAATCATACAATCACAATCATACAATCACAATCATACAATCACAATCATACAATCACAATCATACAATCACAATCATACAAAAACAATCATACAATCACAATCATACAATCACAATCATAGGATCACAATCATACAATCACAATGATACAATCACAATCATACAATCACAATCATACAATCACAATCATACAATCACAATCATACAATCACAATCATACAATCGCAATCATACTATCGCAATCATACAATTACAATCATACAATCACAATCATACAATCACAATCATACAATCACAATCATACATTCACAATCATACAATCACAATCATACAATCACAATCATACAATCACAATCATACAATCACAATCATACAATCACAATCATACAATCACAATCATACAATCACAATCATACAATCACAATCATACAAAAACAATCATACAATCACAATCATATGATCACAATCATACAATGACTATGATACAATCACAATCATACAATCACAATCATACAATCACAATCATACAATCACAATCATACAATCACAATCATACTATCGCAATCATACAATCACAATCATACTATCGCAATCATACAATCACAATCATACAATCACAATAATACAATCACAATCATACAATCACAATCATACAATCACAATCATACAATCGCAATCATACAAAAACAATCATACAATCACAATCATACAATCACAATCATACAATCACAATCATACAATCACAATCATACAAAAACAATCATACAATCACAATCATATGATCACAATCATACAATGACTATGATACAATCACAATCATACAATCACAATCATACAATCACAATCATACAATCACAATCATACAATCACAATCATACTATCGCAATCATACAATCACAATCATACTATCGCAATCATACAATCACAATCATACAATCACAATAATACAATCACAATCATACAATCACAATCATACAATCACAATCATACAATCGCAATCATACAAAAACAATCATACAATCACAATCATAAAATCACAATCATATGATCACAATCATACAATCACAATGATACAATCACAATCATACAATCACAATCATACGATCACAATCATACGAAGACAATCATACAATTACTACTATACAATCACAATCATACAAAAACAATCATACAATCACAATCATACGATGACAATCATACAATTACTACTATACAATCACAATCATACAAAAACAATCATACAATCACAATCATACAATCACAATCATACGATCACAATCATACGACGTCAATCATACAATTACTACTATACAATCACAATCATACAAAAACAATCGTACAATCACAATCATACAATTACTACTATAGAATCACAATCATACAAAAACAATCATACAATCACAATCATACAATCACACTCATATGATCACAATCATACAATCACAATGATACAATCACAATCATACAATCACAATCATACAATCACAATCATACAATCACAATCATACGATCACAATCATACGAAGACAATCATACAATTACTACTATACAATCACAATCATACAATCACAATCATACGATGACAATCATACAATTACTACTATACAATCACAATCATACAAAAACAATCATACAATCAGAATCACACAATCACTATCATACAATCGCAATCATACATTCACAATCATACAATCACAATCATACAATCACAATCATACAATCACAATAATACAATCACAATCATACAATCTCAATCATACAATCACAATTATACAATCACAATCATACAATCACAATCATACAATCACAATAATACTATCGCAATCATACAATCACAATCATACAATCACAATCATACAATCACAATCATACTATCGCAATCATACAATCACAATCATACAATCACAATCATACAATCACAATAATACAATCACAATCGTACAATCACAATCGTACAATCACAATCATACAATCACAATCATACAAAAACAATCATACAATCACAATCATACAATCACAATCATATGATCACAATCATACAATCACAATGATACAATCACAATCATACAATCACAGTCATACAATCACAATCATACAATCACAATCATACTATCGCAATCATACAATCACAGTCATACAATCACAATCATACAATCACAATCATACAATCACAATCATACAATCACAATCATACAATCACAATCATACAATCACAATCATACAATCACAATCATACAATCACAATCATACAATCACAATCATACAATCACAATCATACAAAAACAATCATACAATCACAATCATACAATCACAATCATAGGATCACAATCATACAATCACAATGATACAATCACAATCATACAATCACAATCATACAATCACAATCATACAATCACAATCATACAATCACAATCATACTATCGCAATCATACAATCACAATCATACAATCACAATCATACAATCACAATCATACAATCACAATCATACAATCACAATCATACAAAAACAATCATACAATCACAATCATACAATCACAATCATATGATCACAAATATACAATCACAATGATACAATCACAATCATACAATCACAATCATACAATCACAATCATACAATCACAATCATACGATCACAATCATACAATCACAATCATACAATCACAATCATACAATCACAATCATACAAAAACAATCATACAATCACAATCATATGATCACAATCATACAATGACTATGATACAATCACAATCATACAATCACAATCATACAATCACAATCATACAATCACAATCATACAATCACAATCATACTATCGCAATCATACAATCACAATCATACTATCGCAATCATACAATCACAATCATACAATCACAATAATACAATCACAATCATACAATCACAATCATACAATCACAATCATACAATCGCAATCATACAAAAACAATCATACAATCACAATCATAAAATCACAATCATATGATCACAATCATACAATCACAATGATACAATCACAATCATACAATCACAATCATACGATCACAATCATACGAAGACAATCATACAATTACTACTATACAATCACAATCATACAAAAACAATCATACAATCACAATCATACAATCACAATCATACAATCACAATCATACATTCACAATCATACAATCACAATCATACAATCACAATCATACAATCACAATAATACAATCACAATCATACAATCTCAATCATACAATCACAATCATACACTCACAATCATACAATCACAATCATACAATCACAATCATACAATCACAATAATACAATCACAATCATACAATCTCAATCATACAATCAAATTATACAATCACAATCATACAATCACAATCATACAATCACAATCATACTATCGCAATCATACAATCACAATCATACAATCACAATCATACAATCGCAATCATACTATCGCAATCATACAATCACAATCATACAATCACAATCATACAATCACAATAATACAATCACAATCATACAATCACAATCGTACAATCACAATCATACAATCACAATCATACAAAAACAATCATACAATCACAATCATACAATCACAATCATATGATCACAATCATACAATCACAATGATACAATCACAATCATACATTCACAATCATACAATCACAATCATACAATCACAATCATACTATCGCAATCATACAATCACAATCATACAATCACAATCATACAATCAGAATCATACAATCACAATCATACAATCACAATCATACAATCACAATCATACAATCACAATCATACATTCACAATCATACAATCACAATCATACAATCACAATCATACAACCACAATAATACAATCACAATCATACAATCTCAATCATACAATCACAATCATACAATCACAATCATACGATGACAATCATACAATTACTACTATACAATCACAATCATACAAAAACAACCATAAAATCACAATCATACAATCACAATCATACAATCACAATCATACAATCACAATCATACATTCACAATCATACAATCACAATCATACAATCACAATCATACAACCACAATCATACAATCACAATCATACTATCGCAATCATACAATCACAATCATACAATCACAATTATACAATCACAATCATACAATCACAATCATACAATCACAATCATACAATCACAATCATACGATCACAATCATACGAAGACAATCATACAATTTTTACTATACAATCACAATCATACAAAAACAATCATACAATCACAATCATACGATGACATTCATACAATTACTACTATACAATCACAATCATACAAAAACAATCATACAATCACAATCATACAATCACAATCATACGATCACAATCATACGAAGTCAATCATACAATTACTACTATACAATCACAATCATACAAAAACAATCATACAATCACAATCATACGATGACAATCATACAATTACTACTATACAATCACAATCATACAAAAACAATCATACAATCACAATCATACAATCACAATCATACGATCACAATCATACGATCACAATCATACGAAGACAATCATACAATTACTACTATACAATCACAATCATACAAAAACAATCATACAATCACAATCATACGATGACAATCATACAATTACTACTATACAATCACAATCATACAAAAACAATCATACAATCACAATCATACAATCACAATCATACAAAAACAATCATACAATCACAATCATATGATCACAATCATACAATGACAATGATACAATCACAATCATACAATCACAATCATACAATCACAATCATACAATCACAATCATACAATCACAATCATACTATCGCAATCATACAATCACAATCATACTATCGCAATCATACAATCACAATCATACAATCACAATAATACAATCACAATCATACAATCACAATCATACAATCACAATCATACAATCGCAATCATACAAAAACAATCATACAATCACAATCATAAAATCACAATCATATGATCACAATCATACAATCACAATGATACAATCACAATCATACAATCACAATCATACAATCACAATCATACGATCACAATCATACAATCACAATCATACAATCACAATCATACAATCACAATCATACTATCGCAATCATACAATCACAATCATACAATCACAATCATACAATCACAATCATACAATCACAATCATACAATCACAATCATACAATCACAATCATACAATCACAATCATACAATCACAATCATACAAAAACAATCATACAATCACAATCATACAATCACAATCATATGATCACAAATATACAATCACAATGATACAATCACAATCATACAATCACAATCATACAATCACAATCATACAATCACAATCATACAATCACAATCATACAATCACAATCATACAATCACAATCATACAACCACAATAATACAATCACAATCATACAATCTCAATCATACAATCACAATCATACAATCACAATCATACGATGACAATCATACAATTACTACTATACAATCACAATCATACAAAAACAACCATAAAATCACAATCATACAATCACAATCATACAATCACAATCATACATTCACAATCATACAATCACAATCATACAATCACAATCATACAACCACAATCATACAATCACAATCATACTATCGCAATCATACAATCACAATCATACAATCACAATTATACAATCACAATCATACAATCACAATCATACAATCACAATCATACAATCACAATCATACGATCACAATCATACGAAGACAATCATACAATTTTTACTATACAATCACAATCATACAAAAACAATCATACAATCACAATCATACGATGACATTCATACAATTACTACTATACAATCACAATCATACAAAAACAATCATACAATCACAATCATACAATCACAATCATACGATCACAATCATACGAAGTCAATCATACAATTACTACTATACAATCACAATCATACAAAAACAATCATACAATCACAATCATACGATGACAATCATACAATTACTACTATACAATCACAATCATACAAAAACAATCATACAATCACAATCATACAATCACAATCATACGATCACAATCATACGATCACAATCATACGAAGACAATCATACAATTACTACTATACAATCACAATCATACAAAAACAATCATACAATCACAATCATACGATGACAATCATACAATTACTACTATACAATCACAATCATACAAAAACAATCATACAATCACAATCATACAATCACAATCATACAAAAACAATCATACAATCACAATCATATGATCACAATCATACAATGACAATGATACAATCACAATCATACAATCACAATCATACAATCACAATCATACAATCACAATCATACAATCACAATCATACTATCGCAATCATACAATCACAATCATACTATCGCAATCATACAATCACAATCATACAATCACAATAATACAATCACAATCATACAATCACAATCATACAATCACAATCATACAATCGCAATCATACAAAAACAATCATACAATCACAATCATAAAATCACAATCATATGATCACAATCATACAATCACAATGATACAATCACAATCATACAATCACAATCATACAATCACAATCATACGATCACAATCATACAATCACAATCATACAATCACAATCATACAATCACAATCATACTATCGCAATCATACAATCACAATCATACAATCACAATCATACAATCACAATCATACAATCACAATCATACAATCACAATCATACAATCACAATCATACAATCACAATCATACAAAAACAATCATACAATCACAATCATACAATCACAATCATATGATCACAAATATACAATCACAATGATACAATCACAATCATACAATCACAATCATACAATCACAATCATACAATCACAATCATACAATCACAATCATACAATCACAATCATACAATCACAATCATACAATCACAATCATACAATCACAATCATACAATCACAATCATATGATCACAATCATACGAAGACAATCATACAATTGCTACTATACGATCACAATCATACAAAAACATTCATACAATCACAATCATACGATGACAATCATACAATTACTACTATACAATCACAATCATACAAAAACAATCATACAATCACAATCATACAATCACAATCATACAATCACAATCATACATTCACAATCATACAATCACAATCATACAATCACAATCATACAATCACAATCATACAATCACAATAATACAATCACAATCATACAATCACAATCATATGATCACAATCTTACAATCACAATGATACAATCAGAATCATACAATCACAATCATACAATCACAATCATACAATCACAATCATACGATCACAATCATACGAAGACAATCATACAATTACTACTATACAATCACAATCATACAAAAACAATCATACAATCACAATCATACAATCACAATCATACGATCACAATCATACGATGACAATCATACAATTACTACTATACAATCACAATCATACAAAAACAATCATACAATCACAATCATACAATCACAATCATACGATCACAATCATACGAAGTCAATCATACAATTACTACTATACAATCACAATCATACAAAAACAATCGTACACTCACAATCATACGATGACAATCATACAATTACCACTATACAATCACAATCATACAAAAACAATCATACAATCACAATCATACAATCACACTCATATGATCACAATCATACAATCACAATGATACAATCACAATCATACAATCACAATCATACAATCACAATCATACAATCACAATCATACGATCACAATCATACGAAGACAATCATACAATTACTACTATACAATCACAATCATACAATCACAATCATACGATGACAATCATACAATTACTACTATACAATCACAATCATACAAAAACAATCATACAATCAGAATCACACAATCACTATCATACAATCACAATCATACACTCACAATCATACAATCACAATCATACAATCACAATCATACAATCACAATAATACAATCACAATCATACAATCTCAATCATACAATCAAATTATACAATCACAATCATACAATCACAATCATACAATCACAATCATACTATCGCAATCATACAATCACAATCATACAATCACAATCATACAATCGCAATCATACTATCGCAATCATACAATCACAATCATACAATCACAATCATACAATCACAATAATACAATCACAATCATACAATCACAATCGTACAATCACAATCATACAATCACAATCATACAAAAACAATCATACAATCACAATCATACAATCACAATCATATGATCACAATCATACAATCACAATGATACAATCACAATCATACATTCACAATCATACAATCACAATCATACAATCACAATCATACTATCGCAATCATACAATCACAATCATACAATCACAATCATACAATCAGAATCATACAATCACAATCATACAATCACAATCATACAATCACAATCATACAATCACAATCATACATTCACAATCATACAATCACAATCATACAATCACAATCATACAACCACAATAATACAATCACAATCATACAATCTCAATCATACAATCACAATCATACAATCACAATCATACGATGACAATCATACAATTACTACTATACAATCACAATCATACAAAAACAACCATAAAATCACAATCATACAATCACAATCATACAATCACAATCATACATTCACAATCATACAATCACAATCATACAATCACAATCATACAACCACAATCATACAATCACAATCATACTATCGCAATCATACAATCACAATCATACAATCACAATGATACAATCACAATCATACAATCACAATCATACAATCACAATCATACAATCACAATCATACGATCACAATCATACGAAGACAATCATACAATTTTTACTATACAATCACAATCATACAAAAACAATCATACAATCACAATCATACGATGACATTCATACAATTACTACTATACAATCACAATCATACAAAAACAATCATACAATCACAATCATACAATCACAATCATACGATCACAATCATACGAAGTCAATCATACAATTACTACTATACAATCACAATCATACAAAAACAATCATACAACCACAATCATACAATCACAATCATGCAATCACAATCATACAATCACAATCGTACTATCGCAATAATATAATCACAATCATACAATCACAATCATACAATCACAATCATACAATCACGATCATGCAATTACAATCATACGATCATAATCATACAAGAACAATCATACAATCACAATAATAGAACCATAATCATACAACCACAATCATGCAATCACAATCATACAATCACAATCATACAATCACAATCATACAAAAACAATCATACAATCACAATCATACAATCATAATCATATAATCACACTCATAAAATTGCAATCATACAATCGCAATCATACAATCACAATCATGCCATCACAATCATACAGGCACAATCATACAATCACAATCATGCAATCACAATCATACAAAAACAATCATGCAATGACAATTATATAATCACAACCATACAATCACAATGATACAATCACAATCATACAATCACAATCATACAATCACAATCATACAATCACAATCATACAATCACAATCATACAATCACTATCATACGATCACAATCATACGAAGACAATCATACAATTACTACTATACAATCACAATCACACAAAAACAATCATAAAATCACAATCATACGATGACAATCATACAATTACTACTATACAATCGCAATCATACAAAAACAATCATACAATCAGAATCACACAATCACTATCATACAATCACAACCATACATTCACAATCATACAATCACAATCATACAATCACAATCATACAATCACAATAATACAATCACAATCATACAATCTCAATCATACAATCACAATTATACAATCACAATCATACAATCACAATCATACAATCACAATCATACAATCACAATCATACTATCTCAATCATACAATCACAATCATACAATCACAATCATACAATCACAATCATACAATCACAATCATACAATCACAATCATACTATCGCAATCATACAATCACAATCATACTATCGCAATCATACAATCACAATCATACAATCACAATAACACAATCACAATCATACAATCACAATCAAACAATCACAATCGTACAATCGCAATCATACAAAAACAATCATACAATCGCAATCATACAATCACAATCATATGATCACAATCGTACAATCACAATGATACAATCACAATCATACAATCACAATCATACAATCACAATCATACAATCACAATCATACAATCACAATCATACAATCACAATCATACAATCACAATCATACAATCACAATCATATGATCACAATCATATGATCACAATCATACAATCACAATGATACAATCACAATGATACAATCACAATCATACAATCACAATCATACAATCACAATCATACAATCACAATCATACGATCACAATCATACGAAGACAAACATACAATTGCTACTATACAATCACAATCATACAAAAACAATCATACAATCACAATCATACGATGACAATCATATGATCACAATCATACAATCACAATGATACAATCACAATCATACAATCACAATCATACAATCACAATCATACAATCACAATCATACAATCACAATCATACAATCACAATCATACAAAAACAGTCATACAATCACAATCATACAATCACAATCATATGATCACAATCATACAATGACAATGATACAATCACAATCATACAATCACAATCATACAATCACAATCATACAATCACAATCATATGATCACAATCATACGAAGACAATCATACAATTGCTACTATACGATCACAAACATACAAAAACAATCATACAATCACAATCATACGATGACAATCATACAATTACTACTATACAATCACAATCATACAAAAACAATCATACAATCACAATCATACAATCACAATCATACAATCACAATCATACAATCACAATCATACAATCACAATCATACAATCACAATCATACAATCACAATCATACAAAAACAATCATCCAACACAATCATACAATCACAATCATATGATCACAATCATACAATCACAATGATACAATCACAATCATACAATCACAATCATACAATCACAATCATACAATCACAATCATACAATCGCAATCATACAATCGCAATCATACAATCGCAATCATACTATCGCAATCATACAATTACAATCATACAATCACAATCATACAATCACAATCATACAATCACAATCATACAATCACAATCATACAATCACAATCATACAATCACAATCATACAATCACAATCATACAATCACAGTCATACAATCACAATCATACAAAAACAATCATACAATCACAATCATACAATCACAATCATATGATCACAATCATACAATGACAATGATACAATCACAATCATACAATCACAATCATACAATCACAATCATACAATCACAATCATATGATCACAATCATACGAAGACAATCATACAATTGCTACTATATGATCACAAACATACAAAAACAATCATACAATCACAATCATACGATGACAATCATACAATTACTACTATACAATCACAATCATACAAAAACAATCATACAATCACAATCATACAATCACAATCATACAATCTCAATCATACAATCACAATCATACAATCATAATCATACGATGACAATCATACAATTACTACTATACAATCACAATCATACAAAAACAACCATAAAATCACAATCATACAATCACAATCATACAATCACAATCATACAATCACAATCATACATTCACAATCATACAATCACAATCATACAATCACAATCATACAACCACAATAATACAATCACAATCATACAATCTCAATCATACAATCACAATCATACAATCGCAATCATACAATCGCAATCATACAACCACAATCATACAATCACAATCATACAATCACAATCATACAATCACAATCATACAATCACAATCATACAATCACAATCATACAATCACAATCATAATATCGCAATCATACAATCACAATCGTACAATCACAATCATACAATCACAATCATTCAATCACAATCATGCAATCACAATCATACAATCACAATCATACAATCACAATCATACAAAAACAATCATACAATCACAATCATACAATCACAATCATACAATCGCATTCATACTATCGCAATCATACAATCACAACCATACAATCACAATCATACAATCACAATCATACCATCACAATCATGCAGGCACAATCATAAAATCAGAATCATAGAATCACAATCATACAAAAACAATCATGCAATCACAATCATGCAATCACAATCGTACAATCGCAATCGAACAATCAGAACCATATAATCACAATCATACAATCACAATCGTACAATCTCAATCATACACGCGCCATCTTACAATCACAATCATACAATCACAATCATACAATCACAATCATACAATCACAATAATACAATCACAATCATACAATCACAATCATACAATCACAATCATACAATCACAATCATACAATCACAATCATACAATCACAATCATACAATCGCAATCAAACAATCACAAGCATACGATCGTAATCATACAATCGCAATCATACACTCACAATCATTCAATCACAATGATACAATCACAATCATACAATGACAATCATACGATGACAATCATACAATTACTACTATACAATCACAATCATACAAAAACAATCATACAATCACAATCATACAATCACAATCGTACAATCACAATCATACAATCACAATCATACAATCACAATCATACAATCACAATCATACTATCGCAATCATACAATCACAATCATACAATCACAATCATACAATCACAATCATACAATCACAATCATACTATCGCAATCATACAATCACAATCATACAATCACAATCATACAATCACAATCATACAATCACAATCATGCAATTACAATCATATGATCATAATCATACAAGAACAATCATACAATCACAATAATAGAACCATAATTATACAACCACAATCAAACGATCACAATCATACAATCACAATCATACGATCACAATCGTACGATCACAATCATACAATCACAATCATACAAAAACAATCATACAATCACAATCATACACTCACAATCATACGCTCACAAACATTCAATCACAATGATACAATCACAATCATACAATCACAATCATACGATCACAATCATACGATCACAATCATACGAAGACAATCATACAGTTACTACTATACAATCACAATCATACAAAAACAATCATACAATCACAATCATACGATGACAATCATACAATTACTACTATACAATCACAATCATACAAAAACAATCATACAATCACAATCATACAATCACAATCATACATTCACAATCATACAATCACAATCATACAATCACAATCATACAATCACAATAATACAATCACAATCATACAATCTCAATCGTACAATCACAATCGTACAATCACAATCATACAATCACAATCATACAATCACAATCATACAATCACAATCATACAATCACAATCATACAATCACAATCATACAATCACAATCATACAATCACAATCATACAATCACAATCATACTATCGCAATCATACAATCACAATCATACAATCACAATAATACAATCACAATCATACAATCACAATCATACAATCACAATCATACAATCACAATCATACAAAAACAATCATACAATCACAATCATACAGTCACAATCATATGATCACAATCATATGATCACAATCATACAATCACAATGATACAATCACAATCATACAATCACAATCATACAATCACAATCATACAATCACAATCATACGATCACAATCATACGAAGACAATCATACAATTTTTACTATACAATCACAATCATACAAAAACAATCATACAATCACAATCATACGATGACATTCATACAATTACTACTATACAATCACAATCATACAAAAACAATCATACAATCACAATCATACAATCACAATCATACGATCACAATCATACGAAATCAATCATACAATTACTACTATACAATCACAATCATACAAAAACAATCATACAATCACAATCATACGATGACAATCATACAATTACTACTATACAATCACAATCATACAAAAACAATCATACAATCACAATCATACAATCACAATCATATGATCACAATCATACGAAGACAATCATACAATTACTACTATACAATCACAATCATACAATCACAATCATACGATGACAATCATACAATTACTACTATACAATCACAATCATACAAAAACAATCATACAACCACAATCATACAATCACAATCATACAATCACAATCATACATTCACAATCATACAATCACAATCATACAATCACAATCATACAATCACAATAATACAATCACAACCATACAATCACAATCATACAATCACAATCATACAAAAACAATCATACAATCACAATCATACAATCACAATCATATGATCACAATCATACAATCACAATGATACAATCACAATCATACAATCACAATCATACAATCACAATCATACAATCGCAATCATACAATCACAATCATACATTCACAATCATACAATCACAATCATACAATCACAATCATACAATCACAATAATACAATCACAATCATACAATCTCAATCATACAATCACAATCATACAATCACAATCATACAATCACAATCATACAATCACAATCATACAATCACAATCATACAATCACAATCATACAATCACAATCATACAATCTCAATCATACAATCACAATTATACAATCACAATCATACAATCACAATCATACAATCACAATTATACTATCGCAATCATACAATCACAATCATACAATCACAATCATACAATCACAATCATACTATCGCAATCATACAATCACAATCATACAATCACAATCATACAATCACAATAATACAATCACAATCATACAATCACAATCGTACAATCACAATCATACAATCACAATCATACAAAAACATCATACAATCACAATCATACAATCACAATCATATGATCACAATCATACAATCACAATAATACAATCACAATCATACAATCTCAATCATACAATCACAATTATACAATCACAATCATACAATCACAATCATACAATCACAATAATACTGTCGCAATCATACAATCACAATCATACAATCACAATCATACAATCACAATCATACTATCGCAATCATACAATCACAATCATACAATCACAATCATACAATCACAATAATACAATCACAATCATACAATCACAATCGTACAATCACAATCATACAATCACACTCATATGATCACAATCATACAATCCCAATGATACAATCACAATCATACAATCACAATCATACAATCACAATCATACTATCGCAATCATACAATCACAATCATACAATCACAATCATACAATCACAATCATACTATCGCAATCATACAATCACAATCATACAATCACAATCATACAATCACAATAATACAATCACAATCATACAATCACAATCGTACAATCACAATCATACAATCACAATCATACAATCACAATCATACAAAAACATCATACAATCACAATCATACAATCACAATCATATGATCACAATCATACAATCACAATAATACAATCACAATCATACAATCTCAATCATACAATCACAATTATACAATCACAATCGGACAATCACAATCATACAATCACAATAATACTATCACAATCATACAATCACAATCATACAATCACAATCATACAATCACAATCATACTATCGCAATCATACAATCACAATCATACAATCACAATCATACAATCACAATAATACAATCACAATCATACAATCACAATCGTACAATCACAATCATACAATCACAATCATACAAAAACAATCATACAATCACAATCATACAATCACAATCATACGATCACAATCATACAATCACAATCATACAATCACAATCATACAATCACAATCATACAATCACAATCATACAATCACAATCATACAATCACAATCATACTATCGCAATCATACAATCACAGTCATACAATCACAATCATACAATCACAATCATACAATCACAATCATACAATCACAATCATACAATCACAATCATACAATCACAATCATACAATCACAATCATACAATCACAATCATACAATCACAATCATACAATCACAATCATACAATCACAATCATACAATCACAATCATACAAAAACAATCATACAATCACAATCATACAATCACAATCATATGATCACAATCATACAATCACAATCATACAATCACAATCATACAATCACAATCATACAATCACAATCATACAATCACAATCATACAATCACAATCATACAAAAACAATCATACAATCACAATCATACAATCACAATCATATGATCACAATCATACAATCACAATGATACAATCACAATCATACAATCACAATCATACAATCACAATCATACAATCACAATCATACGATCACAATCATACGAAGACAATCATACAATTGCTACTATACAATCACAATCATACAAAAACAATCATACAATCACAATCATACGATGACAATCATATGATCACAATCATACAATCACAATGATACAATCACAATCATACAATCACAATCATACAATCACAATCATACAATCACAATCATACAATCACAATCATACAATCACAATCATACAATCACAATCATACAATCACAATCATACAATCACAATCATATGATCACAATCATACAATCACAATGATACAATCACAATCACACAATCACAAACATACAATCACAATCATACGATCACAATCATACGAAGACAATCATACAATTACTACTATACAATCACAATCATACAAAAACAATCATACAATCACAATCATACGATGACAATCATACAATTACTACTATACAATCACAATCATACAAAAACAATCATACAATCACAATCATACAATCACAATCATACGATCACAATCATACGAAGTCAATCATACAATTACTACTATACAACCACAATCATACAAAAACAATCGTACAATCACAATCATACGATGACAATCATACAATTACTACTATACAATCACAATCATACAAAAACAATCATACAATCACAATCATACAATCACACTCATATGATCACAATCATACAATCACAATGATACAATCACAATCATACAATCACAATCATACAACCACAATCATACAATCACAATCATACGATCACAATCATACGAAGACAATCATACAATTACTACTATACAATCACAATCATACAATCACAATCATACGATGACAATCATACAATTACTACTATACAATCACAATCATACAAAAGCAATCATACAATCAGAATCACACAATCACTATCATACAATCACAATCATACATTCACAATCATACAATCACAATCATACAATCACAATCATACAATCACAATAATACAATCACAATCATACAATCACAATCATACAATCACAATCATACTATCGCAATCATACAATCACAATCATACAATCACAATCATACAATCACAATAATACAATCACAATCATACAATCACAATCGTACAATCACAATCATACAATCACAATCATACAAAAACAATCATACAATCACAATCATACAATCACAATCATATGATCACAATCATACAATCACAATGATACAATCACAATCATACAATCACAATCATACAATCACAATCATACAATCACAATCATACTATCGCAATCATACAATCACAATCATACAATCACAATCATACAATCACAATCATACAACCACAATAATACAATCACAATCATACGATCGCAATCATACAATCGCAATCATACACTCACAATCATTCAATCACAATGATAAAATCACAATCATACAATGACAATCATACGATGACAATCATACAATTACTACTATACAATCACAATCATACAAAAACAATCATACAATCACAATCATACAATCACAATCATACAATCACAATCGTACAATCACAATCATACAATCACAATCATACAATCACAATCATACTATCGCAATCATACAATCACAATCATACAATCACAATCATACAATCACAATCATACAATCACAATCATACTATCGCAATCATACAATCACAATCATACAATCGCAATCATACAATTACAATCTCCCAAATACAATCATACAATCACAATCATAAAATCACAATCATACAATCACAATCATACAAAAGCAATCATACAATCACAATCATACACTCACAATCATACGCTCACAATCATTCAATCACAATGATACAATCACAATCATACAATCACAATCATACGATGACAATCATACAATTACTACTATACAATCACAATCATACAAAAACAATCATACAATCAGAATCACACAATCACTATCATACAATCACAATCATACATTCACAATCATACAATCACAATCATACTATCGCAATCATACAATCACAATCATACAATCACAATCATACAATCACAATCGTACAATCACAATCATACAATCACAATCATACAATCACAATCATACAATCACAATCATACAATCACAATCATACAATCACAATCATACAATCACAATCATACAATCACAATCATACTATCGCAATCATACAATCACAATCATACAATCACAATCATACAATCACAATCATACAATCACAATCATGCAATTACAATCATATGATCATAATCATACAAGAACAATCATACAATTACAATAATAGAACCATAATTATACAACCACAATCAAACGATCACAATCATACAATCACAATCATACGATCACAATCGTACGATCACAATCATACAATCACAATCATACAAAAGCAATCATACAATCACATTCATACAATCACAATCATACAATCACAATCATACAATCACAATCATACAATCACAATCATACAAAAACAATCATACAATCACAATCATACAATCACAATCATACGATCACAATCATACAATCACAATGATACAATCACAATCATACAATCACAATCATACAATCACAATCATACAATCACAATCATACAATCACAATCATACAATCACAATCATACTTTCGCAATCATACTATCGCAATCATACTATCGCAATCATACAATCACAATCATACAATCACAATCATACAATCACAATCATACAATCACAATCATACAATCACAATCATACAATCACAATCATACAATCACAATCATACAATCACAATCATACAAAAACAATCATACAATCACAATCATACAATCACAATCATATGATCACAATCATACAATCACAATGATACAATCACAATCATACAATCACAATCATACAATCACAATCATACAATCACAATCATACGATCACAATCATACGAAGACAATCATACAATTGCTACTATACAATCACAGTCATACAAAAACAATCATACAATCACAATCATACGATGACAATCATACAATTACTACTATACAATCACAATCATACAAACACAATCATACAATCACAATCATACAATCACAATCATACAATCACAATCATACATTCACAATCATACAATCACAATCATACAATCACAATCATACAATCACAATCATACAATAACAATCATACAATAACAATCATACAATCACAATCATACAATCACAATCATACAAAAACAATCATACAATCACAATCATACAATCACAATCATACAATCACAATCATACAATCACAATCATATGATCACAATCATACAATCACAATGATACAATCACAATCATACAATCACAATCATACAATCACAATCATACAATCACAATCATACGATCACAATCATACGAAGACAATCATACAATTACTACTATACAATCACAATCATACAATCACAATCATACAAAAACAATCATACAATCACAATCATACAATCACAATCATATGATCACAATCATATGATCACAATCATACAATCGCAATGATACAATCACAGTCATACAATCACAATCATACAATCACAATCATACAATCACAATCATACGATCACAATCATACGATCACAATCATACGAAGACAATCATACAATTACTACTATACAATCACAATCATACAAAAACAATCATACAATCACAATCATACGATGACAATCATACAATTACTACTATACAATCACAATCATACAATCAGAATCATATGATCACAATCATACAATCACAATGATACAATCACAATCATACAATCACAATCATACAATCACAATCATACGATCACAATCATACGATCACAATCGTACGAAGACAATCATACAATCACAATCATACAATCACAATCATACTATCGCAATCATACAATCACAATAATACAATCACAATCATACAATCACAATCATACTATCGCAATCATACAATCACAACCATACAATCACAATCATACAATCACAATCATACAATCACAATCATACAATCACAATCATGCAATTACAATCATACGATCATAATCATACAAGAACAATCATACAATCACAATAATAGAACAATAATTATACAACCACAATCAAACGATCACAATCATACAATCACAATCATACGATCACAATCGTACGATCACAATCATACAATCACAATCATACAAAAACAATCATACAATCACAATCATACACTCACAATCATACGCTCACAATCATTCAATCACAATGATACAATCACAATCATACCATCACAATCATACGATCACAATCATACGATCACAATCATACGAAGACAATCATACAATTACTACTATACAATCACAATCATACAAAAACAATCATACAATCACAATCATATGATGACAATCATACAATTACTACTATACAATCACAATCATACGAAAACAATCATACAATCTCAATCATACAATCACAATCATACAATCACAATCATACATTCACAATCATACAATAACAATCATACAACCACAATCACACAATCACAATAATACAATCACAATCATACAATCTCAATCATACAATCACAATCACACAATCACAAACATACAATCACAATCATGCTATCGCAGTCATACAATCACAATCATACAATCATAATCATACAATCACAATAATACAATCACAATAATACAATCACAAACGTACAATCTCAATCATACAATCACAATTATACAATCACAATCATACAATCACAATCATACAATCACTATCATACGATCACAATCATACGAAGACAATCATACAGTTACTACTATACAATCACAATCATACAAAAACAATCATACAATCACAATCATACGATGACAATCATACAATTACTACTATACAATCACAATCATACAAAAACAATCATACAATCAGAATCACACAATCACTATCATACAATCGCAATCATACATTCACAATCATACAATCACAATCATACAATCACAATCATACAATCACAATAATACAATCACAATCATACAATCTCAATCATACAATCACAATTATACAATCACAATCATACAATCACAATCATACAATCACAATCATACTATCGCAATCATACAATCACAATCATACAATCACAATCATACAATCACAATCATACTATCGCAATCATACAATCACAATCATACAATCACAATCATACAATCACAATAATACAATCACAATCATACAATCACAATCATACAAAAACAATCATACAAAAACAATCATACAATCACAATCATACAATCACAATCATACAATCACAATCATACAAAAACAATCATACAATCACAATCATATGATCACAATCATATGATCACAATCATACAATCACAATGATACAATCACAATCATACAATCACAATCATACAATCACAATCATACAATCACAATCATACGATCACAATCATACGAAGACAATCATACAATTACTACTATACAATCACAATCATACAATCACAATCATACAAAAACAATCATACAATCACAATCATACAATCACAATCATATGATCACAATCATATGATCACAATCATACAATCGCAATGATACAATCACAGTCATACAATCACAATCATACAATCACAATCATACAATCACAATCATACGATCACAATCATACGATCACAATCATACGAAGACAATCATACAATTACTACTATACAATCACAATCATACAAAAACAATCATACAATCACAATCATACGATGACAATCATACAATTACTACTATACAATCACAATCATACAATCAGAATCATATGATCACAATCATACAATCACAATGATACAATCACAATCATACAATCACAATCATACAATCACAATCATACGATCACAATCATACGATCACAATCGTACGAAGACAATCATACAATCACAATCATACAATCACAATCATACTATCGCAATCATACAATCACAATAATACAATCACAATCATACAATCACAATCATACTATCGCAATCATACAATCACAACCATACAATCACAATCATACAATCACAATCATACAATCACAATCATACAATCACAATCATGCAATTACAATCATACGATCATAATCATACAAGAACAATCATACAATCACAATAATAGAACAATAATTATACAACCACAATCAAACGATCACAATCATACAATCACAATCATACGATCACAATCGTACGATCACAATCATACAATCACAATCATACAAAAACAATCATACAATCACAATCATACACTCACAATCATACGCTCACAATCATTCAATCACAATGATACAATCACAATCATACCATCACAATCATACGATCACAATCATACGATCACAATCATACGAAGACAATCATACAATTACTACTATACAATCACAATCATACAAAAACAATCATACAATCACAATCATATGATGACAATCATACAATTACTACTATACAATCACAATCATACGAAAACAATCATACAATCTCAATCATACAATCACAATCATACAATCACAATCATACATTCACAATCATACAATAACAATCATACAACCACAATCACACAATCACAATAATACAATCACAATCATACAATCTCAATCATACAATCACAATCACACAATCACAAACATACAATCACAATCATGCTATCGCAGTCATACAATCACAATCATACAATCATAATCATACAATCACAATAATACAATCACAATAATACAATCACAAACGTACAATCTCAATCATACAATCACAATTATACAATCACAATCATACAATCACAATCATACAATCACTATCATACGATCACAATCATACGAAGACAATCATACAGTTACTACTATACAATCACAATCATACAAAAACAATCATACAATCACAATCATACGATGACAATCATACAATTACTACTATACAATCACAATCATACAAAAACAATCATACAATCAGAATCACACAATCACTATCATACAATCGCAATCATACATTCACAATCATACAATCACAATCATACAATCACAATCATACAATCACAATAATACAATCACAATCATACAATCTCAATCATACAATCACAATTATACAATCACAATCATACAATCACAATCATACAATCACAATCATACTATCGCAATCATACAATCACAATCATACAATCACAATCATACAATCACAATCATACTATCGCAATCATACAATCACAATCATACAATCACAATCATACAATCACAATAATACAATCACAATCATACAATCACAATCATACAAAAACAATCATACAAAAACAATCATACAATCACAATCATACAATCACAATCATACAATCACAATCATACAAAAACAATCATACAATCACAATCATATGATCACAATCATACAATCACAATGATACAATCACAATCATACAATCACAATCATACAATCACAATCATACAATCACAATCATACGATCACAATCATACGAAGACAATCATACAATTGCTACTATACAATCACAATCATACAAAAACAATCATACAATCACAATCATACGATGACAATCATACAATTACTACTATACAATCACAATCATACAAAAACAATCATACAATCACAATCATACAATCACAATCATACAATCACAATCATACATTCACAATCATACAATCACAATCATACAATCACAATCATACAATCACAATAATACAATCACAATCATACAATCTCAATCATACAATCACAATCATACAATCACAATCATACAATCACAATCATACAATCACAATCATACAATCACAATCATACAATCACAATAATACAATCACAATCATACAATCACAATCATACAATCACAATCATACAATCACAATCATACAATCACAATCATACAAAAACAATCATACAATCACAATCATACAATCACAATCATATGATCACAATCATACAATCACAATGATACAATCACAATCATACAATCACAATCATACAATCACAATCATACAATCACAATCATACGATCACAATCATACGAAGACAATCATACAATTACTACTATACAATCACAATCATACAATCACAATCATACAAAAACAATCATACAATCACAATCATACAATCACAATCATATGATCACAATCATATGATCACAATCATACAATCGCAATGATACAGTCACAATCATACAATCACAATCATACAATCACAATCATACAATCACAATCATACGATCACAATCATACAATCACAATCATACAATCACAATCATACGATCACAATCATACAAAAACAATCATACAATCACAATCATACGATGACAATCATACAATCACAATCATATGATCACAATCATATGATCACAATCATACAATCGCAATGATACAGTCACAATCATACAATCACAATCATACAATCACAATCATACAATCACAATCATACGATCACAATCATACAATCACAATCATACAATCACAATCATACGATCACAATCATACAAAAACAATCATACAATCACAATCATACGATGACAATCATACAATTACTACTATACAGTCACAATCATACAAAAACAATCATACAATCACAATCATACAATCACAATCATACAATCACAATCATACATTCAGAATCATACAATCACAATCATACAATCACAATCATACAATCACAATAATACAATCACAATCATACAATCTCAATCATATAATCACAATCATACAATCACAATCATTCAATCTCAATCATACAATCACAATCATACAATCACAATCATACAATCACAATCATACTATCGCAATCATACAATCACAATCATACAATCACAATCATACAATCACAATAATACAATCACAATCATACAATCACAATCATACAATCACAATCATACAATCACAATCATACAAAAACAATCATACAATCACAATCATACAATCACAATCATATGATCACAATCATACAATCACAATGATACAATCACAATCATACAATCACAATCATACAATCACAATCATACAATCACAACCATACGATCACAATCATACGAAGACAATCATACAATTACTACTATACAATCACAATCATACAAAAACAATCATACAATCACAATCATACGATGACAATCATACAATTACTACTATACAATCACAATCATACAAAAACAATCATACAATCACAATCATACAATCACAATCATATGATCACAATCATACAATCACAATGATACAATCACAATCATACAATCACAATCATACAATCACAATCATACGATCACAATCATACGAAGACAATCATACAATCACAATCGTACAATCACAATCATACTATCGCAATCATACAATCACAATAATACAAACACAATCATACAATCACAATCATACAATCACAATCATACAATCACAATCATACAATCACAATCATACAATCACAATCATACAATCACAATCATACAATCACAATCATACAATCACAATCATACAATCGCAATCATACTATCGCAATCATACAATCACAATCATACAATCACAATCATACAATCACAATCACACAATCACAATAATACAATCACAATCATACAATCTCAATCATACAATCACAATCATACAATCACAAACATACAATCACAATCATACTATCGCAATCATACAATCACAATCATACAATCACAATCATACAATCACAATCATACAATCACAATCATACAATCACAATAATACAATCACAATCATACAATCACAATCGTACAATCACAATCATACAATCACAATCATACAAAAACAATCATACAATCACAATCATACAATCACAATCATATGATCACAATCATACAATCACAATGATACAATCACAATCATACAATCACAATCATACAATCACAATCATACAATCACAATCATACTATCGCAATCATACAATCACAATCATACAATCACAATCATACAATCACAATCATACAACCACAATAATACAATCACAATCATACGATCGCAATCATACAATCGCAATCATACACTCACAATCATTCAATCACAATGATAAAATCACAATCATACAATGACAATCATACGATGACAATCATACAATTACTACTATACAATCACAATCATACAAAAACAATCATACAATCACAATCATACTATCGCAATCATACAATCACAATCATACAATCACAATCATACAATCACAATCATACAATCACAATCATACAATCACAATCATGCAACTACAATCATATGATCATAATCATACAAGAACAATCATACAATCACAATAATAGAACCATAATTATACAACCACAATCAAACGATCACAATCATACAATCACAATCATACGATCACAATCGTACGATCACAATCATACAATCACAATCATACAAAAGCAATCATACAATCACAATCATACACTCACAATCATACGCTCACAATCATTCAATCACAATGATACAATCACAATCATACAATCACAATCATACAATCACAATCATACAATCACAATCATACAATCGCAATCATACTATCGCAATCATACAATCACAACCATACAATCACAATCATACAATCACAATCATACAATCACAATCATACAATCACAATCACACAATCACAATAATACAATCACAATCATACAATCTCAATCATACAATCACAATCATACAATCACAAACATACAATCACAATCATGCTATCGCAGTCATACAATCACAATCATACAATCACAATAATACAATCACAATCATACAATCACAATCATACAGTCACAATCATACTATCGCAATCATATAATCACAATCATACAATCACAATCATACAATCACAATCATACAATCACAATCATGCAATTACAATCATACGATCATAATCATACAAGAAAAATCATACAATCACAATAATAGAACCATAATCATACAACCACAATCATGCAATCACAATCATACAATCACAATCATACAATCACAATCATACAAAAACAATCATACAATCACAATCATACAATCACAATCATACGATCACAATCATACGAAGTCAATCATACAATTACTACTATACAATCACAATCATACAAAAACAATCATACAATCACAATCATACAATCACAATCATACAATCACAATCATACAATCACAATAATACAATCACAATCATACAATCTCAATCATACAATCACAATTATACAATCACAATCATACAATCACAATCATACAATCACAATCATACTATCGCAATCATACAATCACAATCATACAATCACAATCATACAATCACAATCATACTATCGCAATCATACAATCACAATCATACAATCACAATCATACAATCACAATAATACAATCACAATCATACAATCACAATCGTACAATCACAATCATACAATCACAATCATACAAAAACAATCATACAATCACAATCATACAATCACAATCATATGATCACAATCATACAATCACAATGATACAATCACAATCATACAATCACAATCATACAATCACAATCATACAATCACAATCATACTATCGCAATCATACAATCACAATCATACAATCACAATCATACAATCACAATCATACAACCACAATAATACAATCACAATCATACGATCGCAATCATACAATCGCAATCATACACTCACAATCATTCAATCACAATGATAAAATCACAATCATACAATGACAATCATACGATGACAATCATACAATTACTACTATACAATCACAATCATACAAAAACAATCATACAATCACAATCATACAATCACAATCATACAATCACAATCGTACAATCACAATCATACAATCACAATCATACAATCACAATCATACTATCGCAATCATACAATCACAATCATACAATCACAATCATACAATCACAATCATACAATCACAATCATACTATCGCAATCATACAATCACAATCATACAATCACAATCATACAATCACAATCATACAATCACAATCATACAATCACAATCATGCAACTACAATCATATGATCATAATCATACAAGAACAATCATACAATCACAATAATAGAACCATAATTATACAACCACAATCAAACGATCACAATCATACAATCACAATCATACGATCACAATCGTACGATCACAATCATACAATCACAATCATACAAAAGCAATCATACAATCACAATCATACACTCACAATCATACGCTCACAATCATTCAATCACAATGATACAATCACAATCATACAATCACAATCATACGATGACAATCATACAATTACTACTATACAATCACAATCATACAAAAACAATCATACAATCAGAATCACACAATCACTATCATACAATCACAATCATACATTCACAATCATACAATCACAATCATACTATCGCAATCATACAATCACAATCATACAATCACAATCATACAATCACAATCATACTATCGCAATCATACAATCACAATCATACAATCACAATCATACAATCACAATAATACAATCACAATCATACAACCACAATCATACAATCACAATCATACAATCACAATCATACAATCACAATCATACGATCACAATCATACGAAGACAATCATACAATTGCTATTATACAATCACAATCATACAAAAACAATCATACAATCACAATCATACGATGACAATCATATGATCACAATCATACAATCACAATGATACAATCACAATCATACAATCACAATCATACAATCACAATCATACTATCGCAATCATACAATCACAATCATACAATCACAATCATACAATCACAATCATACAATCACAATCATACAATCACATTCATACAATCACAATCATACAATCACAATCATACAATCACAATCATACAATCACAATCATACAATCACAATCATACAATCACAATCATACAATCACAATCATACGATCACAATCATACGATCACAATCATACGATCACAATCATACGATCACAATCATACAATCACAATGATACAATCACAATCATACAATCACAATCATACAATCACAATCATACAATCACAATCATACAATCACAATCATACAATCACAATCATACAATCGCAATCATACAATCGCAATCATACAATCACAATCATACAATCACAATCATACAATCACAATCATACAATCACAATCATACAATCACAATCATACAAAAACAATCATACAATCACAATCATATGATCACAATCATACGATCACAATCATACAATCGCAATGATACAATCACAGTCATACAATCACAATCATACAATCACAATCATACAATCACAATCATACGATCACAATCATACGATCACAATCATACGAAGACAATCATACAATTACTACTATACAATCACAATCATACAAAAACAATCATACAATCACAATCATACGATGACAATCATACAATTACTACTATACAATCACAATCATACAAAAACTATCATACAATCACAATCATATGATCACAATCATACAATCACAATGATACAATCACAATCATACAATCACAATCATACAATCACAATCATACGATCACAATCATACGATCACAATCGTACGAAGACAATCATACAATCACAATCATACAATCACAATCATACTATCGCAATCATACAATCACAATAATACAATCACAATCATACAATCACAATCATACTATCGCAATCATACAATCACAACCATACAATCACAATCATACAATCACAATCATACAATCACAATCATACAATCACAATCATGCAATTACAATCATACGATCATAATCATACAAGAACAATCATACAATCACAATAATAGAACAATAATTATACAACCACAATCAAACGATCACAATCATACAATCACAATCATACGATCACAATCGTACGATCACAATCATACAATCACAATCATACAAAAACAATCATACAATCACAATCATACACTCACAATCATACGCTCACAATCATTCAATCACAATGATACAATCACAATCATACAATCACAATCATACGATCACAATCATACGATCACAATCATACGAAGACAATCATACAATTACTACTATACAATCACAATCATACAAAAACAATCATACAATCACAATCATATGATGACAATCATACAATTACTACTATACAATCACAATCATACGAAAACAATCATACAATCTCAATCATACAATCACAATCATACAATCACAATCATACATTCACAATCATACAATAACAATCATACAACCACAATCACACAATCACAATAATACAATCACAATCATACAATCTCAATCATACAATCACAATCATACAATCACAAACATACAATCACAATCATGCTATCGCAGTCATACAATCACAATCATACAATCATAATCATACAATCACAATAATACAATCACAATCATACAATCACAATCATACAGTCACAATCGTACTATCGCAATCATATAATCACAATCATACAATCACAATCATACAATCACAATCATGCAATTACAATCATACAATCACAATCATACAATCACAATCATACAATCATAATCATATAATCACACTCATAAAATTGCAATCATACAATCGCAATCATACAATCACAATCATACCATCACAATCATACAGGCACAATCATACAATCACAATCATGAAATCACAATCATACAAAAACAATCATGCAATCACAATGATACAATCACAATCATACAATCACAATCATACAATCACAATCATACAATCACTATCATCCGATCACAATCATACGAAGACAATCATACAATTACTACTACACAGTCACAATCATACAAAAACAATCATACAATCACAATCATACGATGACAATCATACAATTACTACTATACAATCACAATCATACAAAAACAAACATACAATCAGAATCACACAATCACTATCATACAATCACAATCATACATTCACAATCATACAATCACAATCATACAATCACAATCATACAATCACAATAATACAATCACAAACGTACAATCTCAATCATACAATCACAATTATACAATCACAATCATACAATCACAATCATACAATCACTATCATACGATCACAATCATACGAAGACAATCATACAGTTACTACTATACAATCACAATCATACAAAAACAATCATACAATCACAATCATACGATGACAATCATACAATTACTACTATACAATCACAATCATACAAAAACAATCATGCAATCAGAATCACACAATCACTATCATACAATCACAATCATACATTCACAATCATACAATCACAATCATACAATCACAATCATACAATCACAATAATACAATCACAATCATACAATCTCAATCATACAATCACAATTATACAATCACAATCATACAATCACAATCATACAATCACAATCATACTATCGCAATCATACAATCACAATCATACAATCACAATCATACAATCACAATCATACTATCGCAATCATACAATCACAATCATACAATCACAATCATACAATCACAATAATACAATCACAATCATACAATCACAATCATACAAAAACAATCATACAAAAACAATCATACAATCACAATCATACAATCACAATCATACAATCACAATCATACAAAAACAATCATACAATCACAATCATATGATCACAATCATACAATCACAATGATACAATCACAATCATACAATCACAATCATACAATCACAATCATACAATCACAATCATACGATCACAATCATACGAAGACAATCATACAATTGCTACTATACAATCACAATCATACAAAAACAATCATACAATCACAATCATACGATGACAATCATACAATTACTACTATACAATCACAATCATACAAAAACAATCATACAATCACAATCATACAATCACAATCATACAATCACAATCATACATTCACAATCATACAATCACAATCATACAATCACAATCATACAATCACAATCATACAATCACAATCATACAATCACAATCATACAATCACAATAATACAATCGCAATCATACAATCACAATCATACAATCACAATCATACAATCACAATCATACAATCACAATCATACAAAAACAATCATACAATCACAATCATACAATCACAATCATACAATCACAATCATACAATCACAATCATACGATCACAATCATACAATCACAATCATACAATCACAATCATACGATCACAATCATACAAAAACAATCATACAATCACAATCATACGATGACAATCATACAATTACTACTATACAATAACAATCATACAAAAACAATCATACAATCACAATCATACAATCACAATCATACAATCACAATCATACATTCAGAATCATACAATCACAATCATACAATCACAATCATACAATCACAATAATACAATCACAATCATACAATCTCAATCATACAATCACAATCATACAATCACAATCATTCAATCTCAATCATACAATCACAGTCATACAATCACAATCATACAATCACAATCATACTATCGCAATCATACAATCACAATCATACAATCACAATCATACAATCACAATAATACAATCACAATCATACAATCACAATCATACAATCACAATCATACAATCACAATCATACAAAAACAATCATACAATCACAATCATACAATCACAATCATATGATCACAATCATACAATCACAATGATACAATCACAATCATACAATCACAATCATACAATCACAATCATACAATCACAATCATACGATCACAATCATACGAAGACAATCATACAATTACTACTATACAATCACAATCATACAAAAACAATCATACAATCACAATCATACGATGACAATCATACAATTACTACTATACAATCACAATCATACAAAAACAATCATACAATCACAATCATACAATCACAATCATATGATCACAATCATACAATCACAATGATACAATCACAATCATACAATCACAATCATACAATCGCAATCATACGATCACAATCATACGAAGACAATCATACAATCACAATCGTACAATCACAATCATACTATCGCAATCATACAATCGCAATAATACAAACACAATCATACAATCACAATCATACAATCACAATCATACAATCACAATCATACAATCACAATCATACAATCACAATCATACAATCACAATCATACAATCGCAATCATACTATCGCAATCATACAATCACAACCATACAATCACAATCATACAATCACAATCATACAATCACAATCATACAATCACAATCATACAATCACAATCATGCAATTACAATCATACGATCATAATCATACAAGAACAATCATACAATCACAATAATAGAACAATAATTATACAACCACAATCAAACGATCACAATCATACAATCACAATCATACGATCACAATCGTACGATCACAATCATACAACCACAATCATACAAAAACAATCATACAATCACAATCATACACTCACAATCATACGCTCACAATCATTCAATCACAATGCTACAATCACAATCATACAATCACAATCATACGATCACAATCATACGATCACAATCATACGAAGACAATCATACAATTACTACTATACAATCACAATCATACAAAAACAATCATACAATCACAATCATATGATGACAATCATACAATTACTACTATACAATCACAATCATACGAAAACAATCATACAATCTCAATCATACAATCACAATCATACGAAAACAATCATACAATCTCAATCATACAATCACAATCATACAATCACAATCATACATTCACAATCATACAATAACAATCATACAATCACAATCACACAATCACAATAATACAATCACAATCATACAATCTCAATCATACAATCACAATCATACAATCACAAACATACAATCACAATCATGCTATCGCAGTCATACAATCACAATCATACAATCACAATAATACAATCACAATCATACAATCACAATCATACAGTCACAATCATACTATCGCAATCATATAATCACAATCATACAATCACAATCATACAATCACAATCATACAATCACAATCATGCAATTACAATCATACGATCATAATCATACAAGAAAAATCATACAATCACAATAATAGAACCATAATCATACAACCACAATCATGCAATCACAATCATACAATCACAATCATACAATCACAATCATACAAAAACAATCATACAATCACAATCATACAATCATAATCATATAATCACACTCATAAAATTGCAATCATACAATCGCAATCATACAATCACAATCATACCATCACAATCATACAGGCACAATCATACAATCACAATCATGAAATCACAATCATACAAAAACAATCATGCAATCACAATGATACAATCACAATCATACAATCACAATCATACAATCACAATCATACAATCACAATCATACAATCACAATCATACAATCACAATCATACAATCACAATCATACAATCACAATCATACAATCACAATCATACAATCACAATCATACAATCACAATCATACAAAAACAATCATACAAAAACAATCATACAATCACAATCATACAATCACAATCATACAATCACAATCATACAAAAACAATCATACAATCACAATCATATGATCACAATCATACAATCACAATGATACAAGCACAATCATACAATCACAATCATACAATCACAATCATACAATCACAATCATACGATCACAATCATACGAAGACAATCATACAATTGCTACTATACAATCACAATCATACAAAAACAATCATACAATCACAATCATACGATGACAATCATACAATTACTACTATACAATCACAATCATACAAAAACAATCATACAATCACAATCATACAATCACAATCATACAATCACAATCATACATTCACAATCATACAATCACAATCATACAATCACAATCATACAATCACAATCATACAATCACAATCATACAATCACAATCATACAATCACAATAATACAATCGCAATCATACAATCACAATCATACAATCACAATCATACAATCACAATCATACAATCACAATCATACAAAAACAATCATACAATCACAATCATACAATCACAATCATACAATCACAATCATACAATCACAATCATACGATCACAATCATACAATCACAATCATACAATCACAATCATACGATCACAATCATACAAAAACAATCATACAATCACAATCATACGATGACAATCATACAATTACTACTATACAATAACAATCATACAAAAACAATCATACAATCACAATCATACAATCACAATCATACAATCACAATCATACATTCAGAATCATACAATCACAATCATACAATCACAATCATACAATCACAATAATACAATCACAATCATACAATCTCAATCATACAATCACAATCATACAATCACAATCATTCAATCTCAATCATACAATCACAGTCATACAATCACAATCATACAATCACAATCATACTATCGCAATCATACAATCACAATCATACAATCACAATCATACAATCACAATAATACAATCACAATCATACAATCACAATCATACAATCACAATCATACAATCACAATCATACAAAAACAATCATACAATCACAATCATACAATCACAATCATATGATCACAATCATACAATCACAATGATACAATCACAATCATACAATCACAATCATACAATCACAATCATACAATCACAATCATACGATCACAATCATACGAAGACAATCATACAATTACTACTATACAATCACAATCATACAAAAACAATCATACAATCACAATCATACGATGACAATCATACAATTACTACTATACAATCACAATCATACAAAAACAATCATACAATCACAATCATACAATCACAATCATATGATCACAATCATACAATCACAATGATACAATCACAATCATACAATCACAATCATACAATCGCAATCATACGATCACAATCATACGAAGACAATCATACAATCACAATCGTACAATCACAATCATACTATCGCAATCATACAATCGCAATAATACAAACACAATCATACAATCACAATCATACAATCACAATCATACAATCACAATCATACAATCACAATCATACAATCACAATCATACAATCACAATCATACAATCGCAATCATACTATCGCAATCATACAATCACAACCATACAATCACAATCATACAATCACAATCATACAATCACAATCATACAATCACAATCATACAATCACAATCATGCAATTACAATCATACGATCATAATCATACAAGAACAATCATACAATCACAATAATAGAACAATAATTATACAACCACAATCAAACGATCACAATCATACAATCACAATCATACGATCACAATCGTACGATCACAATCATACAACCACAATCATACAAAAACAATCATACAATCACAATCATACACTCACAATCATACGCTCACAATCATTCAATCACAATGCTACAATCACAATCATACAATCACAATCATACGATCACAATCATACGATCACAATCATACGAAGACAATCATACAATTACTACTATACAATCACAATCATACAAAAACAATCATACAATCACAATCATATGATGACAATCATACAATTACTACTATACAATCACAATCATACGAAAACAATCATACAATCTCAATCATACAATCACAATCATACGAAAACAATCATACAATCTCAATCATACAATCACAATCATACAATCACAATCATACATTCACAATCATACAATAACAATCATACAATCACAATCACACAATCACAATAATACAATCACAATCATACAATCTCAATCATACAATCACAATCATACAATCACAAACATACAATCACAATCATGCTATCGCAGTCATACAATCACAATCATACAATCACAATAATACAATCACAATCATACAATCACAATCATACAGTCACAATCATACTATCGCAATCATATAATCACAATCATACAATCACAATCATACAATCACAATCATACAATCACAATCATGCAATTACAATCATACGATCATAATCATACAAGAAAAATCATACAATCACAATAATAGAACCATAATCATACAACCACAATCATGCAATCACAATCATACAATCACAATCATACAATCACAATCATACAAAAACAATCATACAATCACAATCATACAATCATAATCATATAATCACACTCATAAAATTGCAATCATACAATCGCAATCATACAATCACAATCATACCATCACAATCATACAGGCACAATCATACAATCACAATCATGAAATCACAATCATACAAAAACAATCATGCAATCACAATGATACAATCACAATCATACAATCACAATCATACAATCACAATCATACAATCACAATCATACAATCACAATCATACAATCACAATCATACAATCACAATCATACAATCACAATCATACAATCACAATCATACAATCACAATCATACAATCACTATCATACGATCACAATCATACGAAGACAATCATACAAGTACTACTATACAATCACAATCATACAAAAACAATCATACAATCACAATCATACGACGACAATCATACAATTACTACTATACAATCACAATCATACAAAAACAATCATACAATCAGAATCACACAATCACTATCATACAATCACAATCATACATTCACAATCATACAATCACAATCATACAATCACAATCATACAATCACAATAATACAATCACAATCATACAATCTCAATCATACAATCACAATTATACAATCACAATCATACAATCACAATCATACAATCACAATCATACTATCGCAATCATACAATCACAATCATACAATCACAATCATACAATCACAATCATACTATCGCAATCATACAATCACAATCATACAATCACAATCATACAATCACAATAATACAATCACAATCATACAATCACAATCATACAATCACAATCATACAATCACAATCATACAATCACAATCATACAATCACAATCATACAAAAACAATCATACAATCACAATCATACAATCACAATCATATGATCACAATCTTACAATCACAATGATACAATCACAATCATACAATGACAATCATACAATCACAATCATACAATCACAATCATACAATCACAATAATACAATCACAATCATACAATCTCAATCATACAATCGCAAACATACAATCACAATCATACAATCCCAATCATACTATCGCAATCATACAATGACAATCATACAATCACAATCATACAATCACAATCATACAAAAACAATCATACAATCACAATCATACAATCATAATCATATAATCACACTCATAAAATTGCAATCATACAATCGCAATCATACAATCACAATCATACCATCACAATCATACAGGCACAATCATACAATCACAATCATGAAATCACAATCATACAAAAACAATCATGCAATCACAATGATACAATCACAATCATACTATCGCAATCATACAATCACAATCATACAATCACAATCATACAATCACAATCATACTATCGCAATCATACAATCACAATCATACAATCACAATCATACAATCACAATAATACAATCACAATCATACAATCACAATCATACTGTCGCAATGATACAATCACAATCATACAATCACAATCATACTATCGCAATCATACAATCACAATCATACAATCACAATCATACTATCACAATCATACAATCACAATCATACAATCAGAATCATACAAAAACAATCATACAGTCAAAATCATACAAAAACAATCATACAATCACAATCATACAATCACAATCATATGATCACAATCATACAATCACAATGATACAATCACAATCATACAATCACAATCATACAATCGCAATCATACAATCACAATCATACGATCACAATCATACGAAGACAATCATACAATTACTACTATACAATCACAATCATACAATCACAATCATACAATCACAATCATACAAAAACAATCATACAATCACAATCATACAATCACAATCATATGATCACAATCATACAATCGCAATGATACAGTCACAATCATACAATCACAATCATACAATCACAATCATACAATCACAATTATACGATCACAATCATACAATCACAATCATACAATCACAATCATACGATGACAATCATACAATTACTACTATACAATCACAATCATACAAAAACAATCATACAATCACAATCATACAATCACAATCATACAATCACAATCATACATTCAGAATCATACAATCACAATCATACAATCACAATCATACAATCACAATCATACAATCTCAATCATACAATCACAATCATACAATCACAATCATACAATCTCAATCATACAATCACAATCATACAATCACAATCATACAATCACAATCATACTATCGCAATCATACAATCACAATCATACAATCACAATCATACAATCACAATAATACAATCACAATCATACAATCACAATCATGCAATCACAATCATACAATCACAATCATACAAAAACAATCATACAATCACAATCATACAATCACAATCATATGATCACAATCATACAATCACAATGATACAATCACAATCATACAATCACAATCATACAATCACAATCATACAATCACAATCATACGATCACAATCATACGAAGACAATCATACAATTACTACTATACAATCACAATCATACAAAAACAATCATACAATCACAATCATACGATGACAATCATACAATTACTACTATACAATCACAATCATACAAAAACAATCATACAATCACAATCATACAATCACAATCATATGATCACAATCATACAATCACAATGATACAATCACAATCATACAATCACAATCATACAATCACAATCATACAATCACAATCATACGATCACAATCATACGAAGACAATCATACAATCACAATCGTACAATCACAATCATACTATCGCAATCATACAATCACAATAATACAATCACAATCATACAATCACAATCATACAATCACAATCATACAATCACAATCATACAATCACAATCATACAATCACAATCATACAATCACAATCATACAATCGCAATCATACTATCGCAATCATACAATCACAACCATACAATCACAATCATACAATCACAATCATACAATCACAATCATACAATCACAATCATACAATCACAATCATGCAATTACAATCATACGATCATAATCATACAAGAACAATCATAGAATCACAATAATAGAACAATAATTATACAACCACAATCAAACGATCACAATCATACAATCACAATCATACGATCACAATCGTACGATCACAATCATACAATCACAATCATACAAAAACAATCATACAATCACAATCATACACTCACAATCATACGCTCACAATCATTCAATCACAATGATACAATCACAATCATACAATCACAATCATACGATCACAATCATACGATCACAATCATACGAAGACAATCATACAATTACTACTATACAATCACAATCATACAAAAACAATCATACAATCACAATCATATGATGACAATCATACAATTACTACTATACAATCACAATCATACGAAAACAATCATACAATCTCAATCATACAATCACAATCATACGAAAACAATCATACAATCTCAATCATACAATCACAATCATACAATCACAATCATACATTCACAATCATACAATAACAATCATACAATCACAATCACACAATCACAATAATAATATCACAATCATACAATCTCAATCATACAATCACAATCATACAATCACAAACATACAATCACAATCATGCTATCGCAGTCATACAATCACAATCATACAATCACAATAATACAATCACAATCATACAATCACAATCATACAATCACAATCATACAGTCACAATCATACTATCGCAATCATATAATCACAATCATACAATCACAATCATACAATCACAATCATACAATCACAATCATGCAATTACAATCATACGATCATAATCATACAAGAAAAATCATACAATCACAATAATAGAACCATAATCATACAACCACAATCATGCAATCACAATCATACAATCACAATCATACAATCACAATCATACAAAAACAATCATACAATCACAATCATACAATCATAATCATATAGTCACACTCATAAAATTGCAATCATACAATCGCAATCATACAATCACAATCATACCATCACAATCATACAGGCACAATCATACAATCACAATCATGAAATCACAATCATACAAAAACAATCATGCAATCACAATGATACAATCACAATCATACAATCACAATCATACAATCACAATCATACAATCACAATCATACAATCACAATCATACAATCACAATCATACAATCACAATCATACAATCACAATCATACAATCACAATCATACAATCACTATCATACGATCACAATCATACGAAGACAATCATACAATTACTACTATACAATCACAATCATACAAAAACAATCATACAATCACAATCATACGATGACAATCATACAATTACTACTATACAATCACAATCATACAAAAACAATCATACAATCAGAATCACACAATCACTATCATACAATCACAATCATACATTCACAATCATACAATCACAATCATACAATCACAATCATACAATCACAATAATACAATCACAATCATACAATCTCAATCATACAATCACAATTATACAATCACAATCATACAATCACAATCATACAATCACAATCATACGATCGCAATCATACAATCACAATCATACAATCACAACCATACAATCACAATCATACTATCGCAATCATACAATCACAATCATACAATCACAATCATACAATCACAATAATACAATCACAATCATACAATCACAATCATACAATCACAATCATACAATCACAATCATACAATCACAATCATACAAAAACAATCATACAATCACAATCATAAAATCACAATCATATGATCACAATCATACTATCGCAATCATACAATCACAATCGTACAATCACAATCATACAATCACAATCATTCAATCACAATCATGCAATCACAATCATACAATCACAAGCATACAATCACAATCATACGATCACAATCATACGAAGACAATCATACAATTACTACTATACAACCACAATCATACAAAAACAATCATACAATCACAATCATACGATCACAATCATACGAAGACAATCATACAATTACTACTATACAATCACAATCATACAAACACAATCATACAATCACAATCATACTATCGCAATCATACAATCACAATCGTACAATCACAATCATACAATCACAATCATTCAATCACAATCATGCAATCACAATCATACAATCACAATCATACAATCACAATCATACAATCACAATCATACAATCACTATCATACAATCACAATAATACAATCACAATCATACAATCACAATCATACAATCACAATCATACAATCAGAATCATACGATCACAATCATACGAAGACAATCATACAATTACTACTATACAATCACAATCATACAAAAACAATCATACAATCACAATCATACGATGACAATCATACAATTGCTACTATACAATCACAATCATACAAAAACAATCATACAATCACAATCATACAATCACAATCATACGATCACAATCATACGAAGTCAATCATACAATTACTACTATACAATCACAATCATACAAAAACAATCGTACAATCACAATCAACGATGACAATCATACAATTACTACTATACAATCACAATCATACAAAAACAATCATACAATCACAATCATACAATCGCAATCATACAATCACAATCATACAAAAACAATCATACAATCACAATCATACAATCACAATCATACTATCGCAATCATACAATCACAATCATACAATCACAATCATACAATCACAATCATACAACCACAATAATACAATCACAATCATACGATCGCAATCATACAATCGCAATCATACACTCACAATCATTCAATCACAATGATAAAATCACAATCATACAATGACAATCATACGATGACAATCATACAATTACTACTATACAATCACAATCATACAAAAACAATCATACAATCACAATCATACAATCACAATCATACAATCACAATCGTACAATCACAATCATACAATCACAATCATACAATCACAATCATACTATCGCAATCATACAATCACAATCATACAATCACAATCATACAATCACAATCATACAATCACAATCATACTATCGCAATCATACAATCACAATCATACAATCACAATCATACAATCACAATCATACAATCACAATCATGCAATTACAATCATATGATCATAATCATACAAGAACAATCATACAATCACAACAATAGAACCATAATTATACAACCACAATCAAACGATCACAATCATACAATCACAATCATACGATCACAATCGTACGATCACAATCATACAATCACAATCATACAAAAGCAATCATACAATCACAATCATACACTCACAATCATACGCTCACAATCATTCAATCACAATGATACAATCACAATCATACAATCACAATCATACGATGACAATCATACAATTACTACTATACAATCACAATCATACAAAAACAATCATACAATCAGAATCACACAATCACTATCATACAATCACAATCATACATTCACAATCATACAATCACAATCATACTATCGCAATCATACAGTCACAATCATACAATCACAATCATACAATCACAATCATACTATCGCAATCATACAATCACAATCATACAATCACAATCATACAATCACAATAATACAATCACAATCATACAACCACAATCATACAATCACAATCATACAATCACAATCATACAATCACAATCATACAAAAACAATCATACAATCACAATCATACAATCACAATCATATGATCACAATCATACAATCACAATGATACAATCACAATCATACAATCACAATCATACAATCACAATCATACAATCACAATCATACTATCGCAATCATACAATCACAATCATACAATCACAATCATACAATCACAATCATACAATCACAATCATACAATCACAATCATACAATCACAATCATACAATCACAATCATACAATCACAATCATACAATCACAATCATACAATCACAATCATACAAAAACAATCATACAATCACCATCATACAATCACAATCATACGATCACAATCATACAATCACAATGATACAATCACAATCATACAATCACAATCATACAATCACAATCATACAATCACAATCATACAATCACAATCATACAATCACAATCATACAATCACAATCATACAATCGCAATCATACTATCGCAATCATACAATCACAATCATACAATCACAATCATACAATCACAATCATACAATCACAATCATACAATCACAATCATACAATCACAATCATACAATCACAATCATCCAATCACAATCATACAATCACAATCATACAAAAACAATCATACAATCACAATCATACAATCACAATCATATGATCACAATCATACAATCACAATGATACAATCACAATCATACAATCACAATCATACAATCACAATCATACAATCACAATCATACGATCACAATCATACGAAGACAATCATACAATTGCTACTATACAATCACAATCATACAAAAACAATCATACAATCACAATCATACGATGACAATCATACAATTACTACTATACAATCACAATCATACAAAAACAATCATACAATCACAATCATACAATCACAATCATACAATCACAATCATACATTCACAATCATACAATCACAATCATACAATCACAATCATACAATCACAATCATACAATAACAATCATACAATAACAATCATACAATCACAATCATACAATCACAATCATACAAAAACAATCATACAATCACAATCATACAATCACAATCATACAATCACAATCATACAATCACAATCATATGATCACAATCATACAATCACAATGATACAATCACAATCATACAATCACAATCATACAATCACAATCATACAATCACAATCATACGATCACAATCATACGAAGACAATCATACAATTACTACTATACAATCACAATCATACAATCACAATCATACAAAAACAATCATACAATCACAATCATACAATCACAATCATATGATCACAATCACATGATCACAATCATACAATCGCAATGATACAATCACAGTCATACAATCACAATCATACAATCACAATCATACAATCACAATCATACGATCACAATCATACGATCACAATCATACGAAGACAATCATACAATTACTACTATACAATCACAATCATACAAAAACAATCATACAATCACAATCATACGATGACAATCATACAATTACTACTATACAATCACAATCATACAAAAACAATCATACAATCACAATCATATGATCACAATCATACAATCACAATGATACAATCACAATCATACAATCACAATCATACAATCACAATCATACGATCACAATCATACGATCACAATCGTACGAAGACAATCATACAATCACAATCATACAATCACAATCATACTATCGCAATCATACAATCACAATAATACAATCACAATCATACAATCACAATCATACTATCGCAATCATACAATCACAACCATACAATCACAATCATACAATCACAATCATACAATCACAATCATACAATCATAATCATGCAATTACAATCATACGATCATAATCATACAAGAACAATCATACAATCACAATAATAGAACAATAATTATACAACCACAATCAAACGATCACAATCATACAATCACAATCATACGATCACAATCGTACGATCACAATCATACAATCACAATCATACAAAAACAATCATACAATCACAATCATACACTCACAATCATACGCTCACAATCATTCAATCACAATGATACAATCACAATCATACAATCACAATCATACGATCACTATCATACGATCACAATCATACGAAGACAATCATACAGTTACTACTATACAATCACAATCATACAAAAACAATCATACAATCACAATCATACGATGACAATCATACAATTACTACTATACAATCACAATCATACAAAAACAATCATACAATCAGAATCACACAATCGCTATCATACAATCACAATCATACATTCACAATCATACAATCACAATCATACAATCACAATCATACAATCACAATCATACAATCACAATAATACAATCACAATCATACAATCTCAATCATACAATCACAATTATACAATCACAATCATACAATCACAATCATACAATCACAATCATACTATCGCAATCATACAATCACAATCATACAATCACAATCATACAATCACAATCATACTTTCGCAATCATACAATCACAATCATACAATCACAATCATACAATCACAATAATACAATCACAATCATACAATCACAATCATACAAAAACAATCATACAAAAACAATCATACAATCACAATCATACAATCACAATCATACAATCACAATCATACAAAAACAATCATACAATCACAATCATATGATCACAATCATACAATCACAATGATACAATCACAATCATACAATCACAATCATACAATCACAATCATACAATCACAATCATACGATCACAATCATACGAAGACAATCATACAATTGCTACTATACAATCACAATCATACAAAAACAATCATACAATCACAATCATACGATGACAATCATACAATTACTACTATACAATCACAATCATACAAAAACAATCATACAATCACAATCATACAATCACAATCATACAATCACAATCATACATTCACAATCATACAATCACAATCATACAATCACAATCATACAATCACAATAATACAATCACAATCATACAATCTCAATCATACAATCACAATCATACAATCACAATCATACAATCACAATCATACAATCACAATCGTACAATCACAATAATACAATCACAATCATACAATCACAATCATACAATCACAATCATACAATCACAATCATACAATCACAATCATACAATCATAATCATACAAAAACAATCATACAATCACAATCATACAATCACAATCATATGATCACAATCATACAATCACAATGATACAATCACAATCATACAATCACAATCATACAATCACAATCATACGATCACAATCATACGAAGACAATCATACAATTACTACTATACAATCACAATCATACAATCACAATCATACAAAAACAATCATACAATCACAATCATACAATCACAATCATATGATCACAATCATACAATCGCAATGATACAGTCACAATCATACAATCACAATCATACAATCACAATCATACAATCACAATCATACGATCACAATCATACAATCACAATCATACAATCACAATCATACGATCACAATCATACAAAAACAATCATACAATCACAATCATACGATGACAATCATACAATCACAATCATATGATCACAATCATATGATCACAATCATACAATCGCAATGATACAGTCACAATCATACAATCACAATCATACAATCACAATCATACAATCACAATCATACGATCACAATCATACAATCACAATCATACAATCACAATCATACGATCACAATCATACAAAAACAATCATACAATCACAATCATACGATGACAATCATACAATTACTACTATACAATCACAATCATACAAAAACAATCATACAATCACAATCATACAATCACAATCATACAATCACAATCATACATTCAGAATCACACAATCACAATCATACAATCACAATCATACAATCACAATAATACAATCACAATCATACAATCTCAATCATACAATCACAATCATACAATCACAATCATACAATCTCAATCATACAATCACAATCATACAATCACAATCATACAATCACAATCATACTATCGCAATCATACAATCACAATCATACAATCACAATCATACAATCACAATAATACAATCACAATCATACAATCACAATCATACAATCACAATCATACAATCACAATCATACAAAAACAATCATACAATCACAATCATACAATCACAATCATATGATCACAATCATACAATCACAATGATACAATCACAATCATACAATCACAATCATACAATCACAATCATACAATCACAATCATACGATCACAATCATACGAAGACAATCATACAATTACTACTATACAATCACAATCATACAAAAACAATCATACAATCACAATCATACGATGACAATCATACAATTACTACTATACAATCACAATCATACAAAAACAATCATACAATCACAATCATACAATCACAATCATATGATCACAATCATACAATCACAATGATACAATCACAATCATACAATCACAATCATACAATCACAATCATACGATCACAATCATACAATCACAATCATACAATCGCAATCATACTATCGCAATCATACAATCACAACCATACAATCACAATCATACAATCACAATCATACAATCACAATCATACAATCACAATCATACAATCACAATCATACAATCACAATCATACAATCACAATCATGCAATTACAAGCATACGATCATAATCATACAATCTCAATCATACAATCACAATCATACAATCACAAACATACAATCACAATCATGCTATCGCAGTCATACAATCACAATCATACAATCACAATAATACAATCACAATCATACAATCACAATCATACAGTCACAATCATACTATCGCAATCATATAATCACAATCATACAATCACAATCATACAATCACAATCATACAATCACAATCATGCAATTACAATCATACGATCATAATCATACAAGAAAAATCATACAATCACAATAATAGAACCATAATCATACAACCACAATCATGCAATCACAATCATACAATCACAATCATACAATCACAATCATACAAAAACAATCATACAATCACAATCATACAATCATAATCATATAATCACACTCATAAAATTGCAATCATACAATCGCAATCATACAATCACAATCATACCATCACAATCATACAGGCACAATCATACAATCACAATCATGAAATCACAATCATACAAAAACAATCATGCAATCACAATGATACAATCACAATCATACAATCACAATCATACAATCACAATCATACAATCACAATCATACAATCACAATCATACAATCACAATCATACAATCACAATCATACAATCACAATCATACAATCACAATCATACAATCACTATCATACGATCACAATCATACGAAGACAATCATACAATTACTACTATACAATCACAATCATACAAAAACAATCATACAATCACAATCATACGATGACAATCATACAATTACTACTATACATACACAATCATACAAAAACAATCATACAATCAGAATCACACAATCACTATCATACAATCACAATCATACATTCACAATCATACAATCACAATCATACAATCACAATCATACAATCACAATAATACAATCACAATCATACAATCTCAATCATACAATCACAATTATACAATCACAATCATACAATCACAATCATACAATCACAATCATACAATCACAATAATACAATCACAATCATACAATCACAATCATACAATCACAATCATACAATCACAATCATACAATCACAATCATACAAAAACAATCATACAATCACAATCATACAATCACAATCATATGATCACAATCTTACAATCACAATGATACAATCACAATCATACAATGACAATCATACAATCACAATCATACAATCACAATCATACAATCACAATAATACAATCACAATCATACAATCTCAATCATACAATCGCAAACATACAATCACAATCATACAATCCCAATCATACTATCGCAATCATACAATGACAATCATACAATCACAATCATACAATCACAATCATACAAAAACAATCATACAATCACAATCATACAATCATAATCATATAATCACACTCATAAAATTGCAATCATACAATCGCAATCATACAATCACAATCATACCATCACAATCATACAGGCACAATCATACAATCACAATCATGAAATCACAATCATACAAAAACAATCATGCAATCACAATGATACAATCACAATCATACTATCGCAATCATACAATCACAATCATACAATCACAATCATACAATCACAATCATACTATCGCAATCATACAATCACAATCATACAATCACAATCATACAATCACAATAATACAATCACAATCATACAATCACAATCATACTATCGCAATGATACAATCACAATCATACAATCACAATCATACTATCGCAATCATACAATCACAATCATACAATCACAATCATACTATCACAATCATACAATCACAATCATACAATCAGAATCATACAAAAACAATCATACAGTCAAAATCATACAAAAACAATCATACAATAACAATCATACAATCACAATCATATGATCACAATCATACAATCACAATGATACAATCACAATCATACAATCACAATCATACAATCACAATCATACAATCACAATCATACAATCACAATCATACGATCACAATCATACGAAGACAATCATACAATTACTACTATACAATCACAATCATACAATCACAATCATACAAAAACAATCATACAATCACAATCATACAATCACAATCATATGATCACAATCATACAATCACAATGATACAGTCACAATCATACAATCACAATCATACAATCACAATCATACAATCACAATTATACGATCACAATCATACAATCACAATCATACAATCACAATCATACAATCACAATCATACAATCACAATCATACAATCACAATCATGCAATTACAATCATACGATCATAATCATACAAGAAAAATCATACAATCACAATAATAGAACCATAATCATACAACCACAATCATGCAATCACAATCATACAATCACAATCATACAATCACAATCATACAAAAACAATCATACAATCACAATCATACAATCATAATCATATAATCACACTCATAAAATTGCAATCATACAATCGCAATCATACAATCACAATCATACCATCACAATCATACAGGCACAATCATACAATCACAATCATGAAATCACAATCATACAAAAACAATCATGCAATCACAATGATACAATCACAATCATACAATCACAATCATACAATCACAATCATACAATCACAATCATACAATCACAATCATACAATCACAATCATACAATCACAATCATACAATCACAATCATACAATCACAATCATACAATCACTATCATACGATCACAATCATACGAAGACAATCATACAATTAATACTATACAATCACAATCATACAAAAACAATCATACAATCACAATCATACGATGACAATCATACAATTACTACTATACAATCACAATCATACAAAAACAATCATACAATCACAATCATACGATGACAATCATACAATTACTACTATACAATCACAATCATACAAAAACAATCATACAATCACAACCATACAATCACAATCATACTATCGCAATCATACAATCACAATCATACAATCACAATCATACAATCACAATCATACTATCGCAATCATACAATCACAATCATACAATCACAATCATACAATCACAATAATACAATCACAATCATACAATCACAATCATACAATCACAATCATACAATCACAATCATACAATCACAATCATACAATCACAATCATGCAATTACAATCATACGATCATAATCATACAAGAAAAATCATACAATCACAATAATAGAACCATAATCATACAACCACAATCATGCAATCACAATCATACAATCACAATCATACAATCACAATCATACAAAAACAATCATACAATCACAATCATACGATGACAATCATACAATTACTACTATACAATCACAATCATACAAAAACAATCATACAATCACAATCATACAATCACAATCATACATTCACAATCATACAATCACAATCATACAATCACAATCATACAATCACAATCATACAATCACAATCATACAATCACAATAATACAATCACAATCATACAATCACAATCATACAATCACAATCATACAATCACAATCATACAATCACAATCATACAATCACAATCATACAATCACAATCATACAATCACAATCATACAATCACAATCATACAAAAACAATCATACAATCACAATCATACGAAGACAATCCTACAATTACTACTATACAATCACAATCATACAATCTCAATCATACGATGACAATCATGCAATTACTACTATACAATCACAATCATACAATCACAATCATACAATCACAATCATACATTCACAATCATACAATCACAATCATACAATCACAATCATACAATCACAATAATACAATCACAATCATACAATCTCAATCATACAATCACTATCATACAATCACAATCATACAATCACAATCATACAATCACAATCATACAATCACAATCATACAATCACAATCATACAATCACAATCATACAATCACAATCATACAATCACAATCATACAATCACAATCATACAATCACAATCATACAATCACAATCATACTATCGCAATCATACAATCACAATAATACAATCACAATAATACAATCACAATCATACAATCACAATCATACAATCACAATCATACAAAAACAATCATACAATCACAATCATACAATCACAATCATATGATCACAATCATACAATCACAATGATACAATCACAATCATACAATCACAATCATACAATCACAATCATACGATCACAATCATACGAAGACAATCATACAATTACTACTATACAATCACAATCATACAAACACAATCATACAATCACAATCATACTATCGCAATCATACAATCACAATCATACAATCACAATCATACAATCACAATAATACAATCACAATCATACAATCTCAATCATACAATCGCAATCATACAATCACAATCATACAATCACAATCATGCAATCACAATCATACAAACACAATCATACAATCACAATCATACTATCGCAATCATACAATCACAATCGTACAATCACAATCATACAATCACAATCATTCAATCACAATCATGCAATCACAATCATACAATCACAATCATACAATCACAATCATACGATCACAATCATACGAAGACAATCATACAATTACTACTATACAACCACAATCATACAAAAACAATCATACAATCACAATCATACGATGACAATCATACAATTACTACTATACAATCACAATCATACAAAAACAATCATACAATCACAATCATACAATCACAATCATACATTCACAATCATACAATCACAATCATACAATCACAATCATACAATCACAATAATACAATCACAATCATACAATCTCAATCATACAATCACAATCATACAATCACAATCATACAATCACAATCATACAATCACAATCATACAATCACAATCATGCAATTACAATCATACGATCATAATCATACAAGAACAATCATACAATCACAATAATAGAACAATAATTATACAACCACAATCAAACGATCACAATCATACAATCACAATCATACGATCACAATCGTACGATCACAATCATACAATCACAATCATACAAAAACAATCATACAATCACAATCATACACTCACAATCATACGCTCACAATCATTCAATCACAATGATACAATCACAATCATACAATCACAATCATACGATCACAATCATACGATCACAATCATACGAAGACAATCATACAATTACTACTATACAATCACAATCATACAAAAACAATCATACAATCACAATCATACAATCACAATCATACAATCACAATCATACATTCACAATCATACAATCACAATCATACAATCACAATCATACAATCACAATCATACAATAACAATCATACAATAACAATCATACAATCACAATCATACAATCACAATCATACAAAAACAATCATACAATCACAATCATACAATCACAATCATACAATCACAATCATACAATCACAATCATACAATCACAATCATACAATCACAATCATACAATCGCAATCAAACAATCACAATCATACGATCGCAATCATACAATCGTAATCATACACTCACAATCATTCAATCACAATGATACAATCACAATCATACAATGACAATCATACGATGACAATCATACAATTACTACTATACAATCACAATCATACAAAAACAATCATACAATCACAATCATACAATCACAATCGTACAATCACAATCATACAATCACAATCATACAATCACAATCATACAATCACAATCATACTATCGCAATCATACAATCACAATCATACAATCACAATCATACAATCACAATCATACAATCACAATCATACTATCGCAATCATACAATCACAATCATACAATCACAATCATACAATCACAATCCTGCAATTACAATCATATGATCATAATCATACAAGAACAATCATACAATCACAATAATAGAACCATAATTATACAACCACAATCAAACGATCACAATCATACAATCACAATCATACGATCACAATCGTACGATCACAATCATACAATCACAATCATACAAAAACAATCATACAATCACAATCATACACTCACAATCATACGCTCACAAACATTCAATCACAATGATACAATCACAATCATACAATCACAATCATACGATCACAATCATACGATCACAATCATACGAAGACAATCATACAGTTACTACTATACAATCACAATCATACAAAAACAATCATACAATCACAATCATACGATGACAATCATACAATTACTACTATACAATCACAATCATACAAAAACAATCATACAATCACAATCATACAATCACAATCATACATTCACAATCATACAATCACAATCATACAATCACAATCATACAATCACAATAATACAATCACAATCATACAATCTCAATCGTACAATCACAATCGTACAATCACAATCATACAATCACAATCATACAATCACAATCATACAATCACAATCATACAATCACAATCATACAATCACAATCATACAATCACAATCATACAATCACAATCATACTATCGCAATCATACAATCACAATCATACAATCACAATAATACAATCACAATCATACAATCACAATCATACAATCACAATCATACAATCACAATCATACAAAAACAATCATACAATCACAATCATACAGTCACAATCATATGATCACAATCATATGATCACAATCATACAATCACAATGATACAATCACAATCATACAATCACAATCATACAATCACAATCATACAATCACAATCATACGATCACAATCATACGAAGACAATCATACAATTTTTACTATACAATCACAATCATACAAAAACAATCATACAATCACAATCATACGATGACATTCATACAATTACTACTATACAATCACAATCATACAAAAACAATCATACAATCACAATCATACAATCACAATCATACGATCACAATCATACGAAATCAATCATACAATTACTACTATACAATCACAATCATACAAAAACAATCATACAATCACAATCATACGATGACAATCATACAATTACTACTATACAATCACAATCATACAAAAACAATCATACAATCACAATCATACAATCACAATCATATGATCACAATCATACGAAGACAATCATACAATTACTACTATACAATCACAATCATACAATCACAATCATACGATGACAATCATACAATTACTACTATACAATCACAATCATACAAAAACAATCATACAACCACAATCATACAATCACAATCATACAATCACAATCATACATTCACAATCATACAATCACAATCATACAATCACAATCATACAATCACAATAATACAATCACAACCATACAATCACAATCATACAATCACAATCATACAAAAACAATCATACAATCACAATCATACAATCACAATCATATGATCACAATCATACAATCACAATGATACAATCACAATCATACAATCACAATCATACAATCACAATCATACAATCGCAATCATACAATCACAATCATACATTCACAATCATACAATCACAATCATACAATCACAATCATACAATCACAATAATACAATCACAATCATACAATCTCAATCATACAATCACAATCATACAATCACAATCATACAATCACAATCATACAATCACAATCATACAATCACAATCATACAATCACAATCATACAATCACAATCATACAATC